>NC_092639.1:31590352-31936496 GCF_039555335.1 Amphiura filiformis
CTTCTGTCTGGATACTGATATTGATGTATTATTTCTCGGTTAATACATACGATAATTAGTCTGGTGATAGACATTTAAAGGCGATGGGAGGGAGTGTATTCTAATTTAAGCGGTGTTTTCATTTGATATATTAGTTGTTGGAATATTGTTTTCTTTGATGACAATGACGGGGTTGTTGCTACTGTTGATTACGACAACGACAAGGACGATTCTAACAATGACGATGATAATGACGATGATGGTGATGATGATGATGATGATGATGATGATGATGATGATGATGATGATGATGACGATGTTGATGCGATGATGATGATGGTGATGATGATATTGATGATGGCGGTGATGGTGATGGTAGTGATAATGATGTATTATGTTGCAGAGATCGAAGAAGAAGAAGAAAATGATGGTCATAATCACAGTGACGATGAAGATGACACTGATTTCGGTGATGTTGATGATTTTCGAAATTGTTGTGGATTGTTTTCTCTCTTGAATATCATTCATTGCCTTTAAAAAAATATTTGAAATGGCCTTGAAATTCTAAGTTTTACCAGCAGTCGTCGAGTTTGTTATTATCATGACATAAATCATGACATACTATATACAGCGATACAAACGGAAGCTGCGTTCACAGATGTACATTACTATATGACAATTCTATCAGATCGTAGGAAATGCATTGGGAATAAATGTCCATTACTTTGCTGTCACTTTCATGTTGAAGAAGGTAGAATTACCTTGACATCCTTTTCAGCATTAGTTTTTAACACAGATGCATGCATACAATTTCTTATAAGGCGCAGTGTCAAAAAGTACAAGCAACGAAGAAAACATACAGAAGCGAAAAACAAAAATCCGATCAATACAAGAATTCCTTTTAAAAACATCAGTAGAGACTCTATCTTTTATCTGTATCTGCTTTGAACTGAGTTGTTTTTACCTTTGAATTTTGTGCTGGAACAGACTGCCTGGTTTGGAAACACTTCCGGACCAGGCACCATGTTCCCTGCGCAGGCATCAAAGGCTTTATAACCCTTCCGAATTTGGACTAAGCCCTAGATTATTGCTCATGGGGACATTGTAATTATTATGTTTGGTATGATTTTAAGGGGTATAAAAAATTAAAGGATCTGGAATATATCAGTCTTTGTCAAATTTATGCTGAATTTGTGATAGCAGATCATTGCGAGTTAAGGCTTTCTGGTTCCCAACCCTCGATTTATTGTAACAAAACAAATAAACAAAAATTCTCATTTTACATATCATTCTTACTCAAACATCTACTATATCAAACAGCGTTGGTTATAAATATATATAACAGTATAATGGTAAATGCCTAGAATTTATGTATGAGTGGTAACACGCTTGGCTTAATATTGTTTGTGGATGAATAAATTGACAACTATATGGCAGACCTTGTTTTTTATGTTTGTTGCTCAATATGGTCCTGTTTGAATAATGTGCGCTTAAGATAGGTCCGAACGGTACCTGGGCTAGCAGTTTGTGTGCTCTAACCATGGAAGAAAGAGATAAGAAGGAACCACAACGAACGCATTCACTTTGTCCACTCCCTTTACCGACATTTAGTTGACATTGTTATTCATGAGGATTTACTTTGGTCAATACCCCGCGTTAAATAGGTGATTGGTATTGTATTCCATGTATTTGCATGTCTTCTGGAGCGTGTGTGAAGGATGATTTGAACTAATGACCTTCCGTGCAAGCACCCTATAGGATTTTCTTTGGTGACGTGATCATCGGTCATTGATGGCCTACATCTTTTTCTTCCATTTTGCCCAATTTTTCCGAACTTTGATGACTTTTTTTCTCAGAGTTGGCAGTCTTTGGCACTGAAACGAGTTAGCTAGTTATGATTATACACATATAAACTATTAAATTAAACAGGTTTTATGTACCGGACTCAACCGGAACATTGTGCATTATTTAAGAACATTTTACATCTATTTTTCATCGAAAAAGTCACCAAAATCTCACCTTATTTGCTAAAGATGAAACTCAGCAAAAAAACGGCCGATTTTGATTACCTTTTCGATGTTTTATAGGACATTTTCTACACAACACGATCAAGAAAACAGTTTGACTGTAGATCCCAAAACAAAGCTACTATACATGTTCAGAGCATCAGTGAAATTCCATAATCTTACTTCTGGGTAGCGTTTGTTTGTTCGTGGATGGGTTTGTTATAAATTTTGTCCAGTAATGATTTTGCCAAGCATCGATCGCGGTAAATGGATCATACATGAAAGTAAGTACCATTGATAGCTTTTCTTTTCATGCGTCAATAGATAAGCGGATTAAAACTTGGCCGATCGAAGTCGTTGTGGTTCCTTCTCATCTCTTTCTTCCATGCTCTAACATTGAGGGAAAATGAAGCCCACACTCATAGGGAAAGGTGTGGGTTCAATACATGAGACCAAATCGTATGCGCATACACCTCTAAATTTCGTTTGTGTCAACTAATTTTTTTGTTTTTTATTACAAATTACAAACGGTTATTTATTCACCTTCTTTGACGTATAAACTTCCCAAATAAAAACAAGTGTTGAAAACCCGATTTTCATTATCTGAATCAATATATTATTGAAAAATAACACTTTGGTGTTTTGCAAAAGTTCATTCTACAAATCATATACTTTGAAAACTTGCTTAATTTATTGTTGTTAATGAGTTATGTATGTTTTACAAAGTGGTGTTGTTTCAGCTCTCTTTACAACATAACGCAAGAACCACAAGACCTACAAAAGTATATCTGTGATATTTTAATTCTTCTACACGCTCGCTATGAATTTTAGCAATGCAATTTTTGCTAAATCGTACTACCATTCGCAAGATGCCGTGAACTACTTTTTTTGCTGCTTCGACCAACAATACATCGTATACCCTTAATACAAAAATTAGTTACCGACTTATAACGTTTTTATTATACACACACGCATTTGCTTACATTTAATTAACTTTTTATCATTATTATATGTATTATCTATTGATGCTAAATAACAAATACTGAAACAGTGGTAATTGAATGTGTCACCGTACGTATATGTCATATCACAATTGTGATTTGCTATACCCAAATTCACAATGGTTTGTTTTCGTGTTTATTTGTTTATTTCAATTTTTTAACCTAGGCTACTCATTCAGTGGATAAATAATCTCCTGTTCTTCCTGAGTTTTAACCACGCATCTATAAAAATGTGGAATTCATTTATTAGTTTTAAAATTATGGCATTTTGTGAGAAGGAAACCTTATCAAAAAGTTAAAGGTAAAACAAAAGTCCGACACGGATCGTGCAAACTTGTAACTTTAAACTTTTTAACACATATGATACTAATATTGTGATGTACAACATGTCGAATTACTAACAATTGGCAGGATGTCTTTTTAGTAATACATTTACACGTTACAAGATACAAGATGTACCCACAGCTATACTTAGACGTAATATAAGCGCATTGTGCCTTAAGCCTAGTTGATACTTTTTGTGTTCAATGTCGAATATTCGATGCAACAAGTACCCGTTATTTAATTTAACAAATGTTTGTTGAGGAGAAATTAATCAAATTTGACGTCGAATATTTTATCGAATTTGTGTCATGAACAACATTTGTTCAAAGATCAAAATTACTGAAAATAGTGCGGAGATAGATTGAATAACGACTACTTTTTGCATCAAATATTCAATGTTGAATAATAAGATATGGTATGGTATGGTATGGTATGGTATGCATATATGGTATGGTATGGTATGGTATGGTATGGTATGGTATGGTATGGTATGGTATGGTATGCATATATGGTATGGTATGGTATAATAATAATAATAATAATAATTTATTTCTTATATAGCGCAGTACAATATAATATCTCAAAGCGCTTTACAATAAACATGATAATAACACATTATACAAATTTAAACATGGAAAGCAAATATATAAATTACACTGGTTAAAAAGTATGCACATATTTAAAAACCAATTAACATGATTAAGAACAATAATTAAAACCTATACCAAAACACTGCAAAAAGATAAGCTAACATTGCACATTTAACGAGCGCAAGTACACTGAAACAAACCAAAAAAATTATGTGCAAGGTAAAGCTTAAGTAATCATTTAAAAATACAGCATAATTAATTACACATGAAAAAACAGTATCAAAACGCAGGGAACCAAACTGCGGAGGCAAAGACAATTAAAAAGTCGATGCGCAACGAAGGATCAAAAATGTAGAAAAAAAAAAGGCTCCTATGAATTATTAAAAGCAATTTTAAACAAATGTGTTTTGAGCTGACTTTTGAAGTGTGCAAGAGATGAAGAAGATTTAATGTGAGCCGGCAGTTTATTCCACAGAAGGGGTGCAGCATTACAGAAAGCCCGCTCGCCATAAAATTGAGTTTTACCCCTTGCTGGTAGACGGAGTAGGTTTTGTGACGCAGAGCGCAGAGATCGGCCAGGATTGTATGTGATTAAAAGATCGGTAATATAAGATGGAGCAAGATCATTTAACGCTTTAAAAGTGATAAGCAATATCTTGAACTCAATACGGTACACAACAGGGAGCCAGTGAAGATCGAAAAGCACTGGCGTAATGTGATCGCGATATTTGACCCTTGACACCAATCTAGCCGCAGAATTTTGAATTCGCTGCAGCTTGGCAATGTCACACTGAGGAAGACCAAATAAAAGACTATTACAGCAATCCAATCGCGAAGACACGAAAGCATGAACTAACCGTTCTGTTGCGTTTTGGTCAAGATATTTGCGAATCTTACCTATCCTGTAAATGGCAAAGGAGGCAGCCTTAGACACATTTTTAAGGTGATCTTTCATATCAAGGCTCTCATCAATGACCACACCAAGATCACGCGCTGCTTTTGATGCACTAATGGCTGAGTCTCCAATGGCAAGAGGTGGCAAAGAAGGTCTATTTATAAAACGAGAACAAAGATGGATAACTTCCGTTTTAGAGTCATTTAGCATTAACTTATTGCACACAGCCCATGCTTTGATATCAGACATACATTTCTCAAGCTTGTTTATACCGTCGAGACGCTTTGATGGATCTAAAATCAGATACAGTTGTGTATCGTCCGCATATATCATGTGACTCAAACCGTGGGCTGCAATTATGTCACCTATAGGTGCCGTATACATAGAAAAAATAAGGGGCCACATACCGAGCCCTGTGGGACACCTTCATCAAGCGGGTATTCGTCAGATAAAGTACCATTGATATCAATGCACTGAGTACGGCCTTGTACATATGAAGAAAACCACTTCAGGGCAGTGTCTGTGATGCCGTAGCGTTGACACAAGCGCCGAATAAGAATCTTATGATCAATTGTGTCGAACGCAGCTGAGTAATCGAGTAATATCAACACAGCTTCTTGATGTTTGTCTACTGCCCGAAGTAAGTCATTCTGCACACGTAGCAAGGCCGTCTCAGTGCTATGAAATTTACGATAGGCTGACTGCATCGGTGAATGCAGCTTATTCTTATCTAGGTAAGCATGAAGTTGAGAAGAAGCTATCCTCTCAATAGTTTTGAACAAAAACTTCAGGTTTGAGATAGGTCTATAATTTTTCAGCTCTTCTTGATCAAGGCTGGATTTCTTAAGCAGCGGGATGACTCGCGCAACTTTAAGCCCCGATGGCATTTGTATGGTATGGTATGGTATGGTATGGTATGGTATGGTATGGTATGGTAAAGTAGGGTAAGGTAAGGTAAGGTAAGGTAAGGTAAGGTAAGGTAAGGTAAGGGTAAGGTAAGGTAAGGTAAGGTAAGGTAAGGTAAAGGTAAGGTAAGGTAAGGTAAGGTAAGGTAAGGTAAGGTAAGGTAAGGTAAGGTAAGGTAAGGTAAGGTAAGGTAATGGAAGGGTAAGGTAATGGAAGGTAAGGTAAGGTAAGGTAATGTAAGGTAAGGTAAGGTAAGGTATGGTATGGTAAGGTAGGGTAAGGTAAGGTAACGTAAAGTAAGGTAAGGTAAGGTAGGTAAGGTAAGGTAAGGTAAGGTAAGGTAAGGTAAGGTAAGGTAAGGTAAGGTAAGGTAAGGTAAGGTAAGGTAGGGTAAGGTAAGGTAAGGTAAGGTAAGGTAAGGTAAGGTAAGGTAATGTAAGGTAAGGTAAGGTAGGTAAGGTAAGGTAGGGTAAGGTAAGGTAAGGGTAAGGTAAGGTAAGGTAAGGTAAGGTAAGGTAAGGTAAGGTAAGGTAAGGTAAGGTAAGGTAAGGTAAGGTAAGGTAAGATAAGTCTAAAGATATACGGTCATTTTGAATAACTATTTTTATGCCAAATTATATGACATGACCTTTGGAAATAACTACGAATGTCGGGTTGCTTTCCTTTTTTTTTTTTTTTTCTTCTTTTTTTTACAGCATGTATTTTCATAAATGTAGCTATTCAATTTATAAAGGAATATAATAACGCCATTGAACGCAGGTGGTGGCCGCATTGCATTCTCTAAATTCAGTAAATTTTCATCGTCAACCGTATAATTAAATGGGATTATTTTGAAATTTTAAAACGCTTGAAATATCACAAACAAATAGGCCTATGTTGATAAATAATATAAATGCAAGCTAAAACCGTTGGGGTTTGATAATGAACCCCACAAAACTAACCGACTATATTGGAAAATGCCATACGGCCGGGCGGTTTCACAAGTTGCCGGCTCGATCATGTCATCCCCCGCCTGATTGAACGATAGACTATACGTTATCTGGCTGAGCCGCAGATACTCATTCATCTATATTAAAAAAAGACCACAAGGACGCCGAATTCAACTATACAATGTGTAGTATACATAGTGAACTGTTCATATTGTAAATTTGAGTTTACTGAACCCGGTATAATAATAATCATAACCATTCTGAGATATTTCATAAACTGACTTTACCCTTTCAGCTTTGCAAGATTGGCATTTCTAAGGAAGGGGTGATTTTTATATGTGCTAATTTAATTCAAAGGAGAAGGGACAAATGTGTGATCTATGAAAACAATCAAGAATAAACCCATAAAAACAAACCCGTATGCCTAATTCATAAGCGTCCATTTCTTAATTAAGTTGAAACAAAGAACCTGTCCCCCGTTGGTGTGTTTAATTAAGTAAATGCCTCCAGCATATTAACAACTTGACGGAGTGTCCTGAAATAGTCTTGTATTTTCCCATAGTATCGCTCTTATCACAAGAACCACTGTACTCTTACAGTTAGCACTGGTATTATATTTTAAATTTAATACACTGTTGCAATATCTTAAATTATAATCATAAAATGAATCATAAAAATATGAGGTCATTGCAGTATATCGCTAAATCTTCATCAGATATCACACGGCTTCCGCAAGCTAAGGGGAATGTATGTTCATTGTAAAACTGCAAAATGACAATTCTCATATTACATGTGACCAAAAATTAATCTAATATCACATTTTTTCTTTATATAAATTCGATTAGTTTCGATCACTGGACGTATTACTTTCACAGCATCCTTATGCACTCGTCTCAGAAGTTAACACTTCAGATATGTAATGAAAGTTCATTATAATTTGGAATTGAAAATGATTTATTTGAATTTCAATTCAAAACTCATATGCTTCACTTACTTTTACATTACTTCCGATATTTCCATTAATAATTGTTCTCGAACTAGAGTTCCTGAAATTCAATCTTGTGAATTGACTTTCTCTTGTTAACCTATATATTTTGTTGTAATATCGTGCTCTGATAATTACTTACGTATATCACGCCTATGGGGGTGCTCACGTAGGACTTTGACTGTCCATAAAATGCCGCCCACCAAATCATACCTATCTGCATGAAGGGCCTTTTAGCATACATATTTGATTGCGCAGTGTATCATCAGTCTCTGGAACACTTGATTGATATATCGCGAAGCTCCTTACCGTAACCAAAACATATAGAGCACCAACTTCTCATTTACATTATTGAGCTGCAACTTTAGAAGGTGATTATTGCTATCCCAGCGAAAGTTACCAGTACCTCATTAGGGAATGGGGCCATTTCATGATGAAAGTATTGTGTTTTAAAACTGTTATGGCTCTCCGTTTTAAGATTCAGTAGTGTTCACTACCACTGGTATTATGCAACAGCTCTGTGGTATAAAGAAACACCACCTCAGGGCTCCATGTAAGCCATAATCTTACTGAAGTGTTATTGTCTGTATCAAGTTAAGGTTAGCAACTACTTTAAACTTTTGCGATTTGGTAGTTCACATCATCTTACGAGTGCACTTTGTCAAAAATTGCATTAATCATTTCATAGCGAGTGAATAGAAGAATTTAAATATCACAGATATACTTTTGTAGGTTATGTACTTCTTAAGTTATGTTGTATAGAGGGCTGAAATAACAACACTTTTGTAAAACGTACATAGCTCATTAAAACAATACATCAAGTAAGTTTTCAAAGTATATGATTTGTAGAATGAACTTTTGCAAAACATCACGTGTGGCCGAGTGGATAAGGAGCCCGACTCATAATACATAGGTTGTGAGTACGAGCCCCGCTCGTGCCAACGTGTTGTGTCCTTGGGCAAGGCACTTTATCCTCATTGCCTACTGGGGGATGGGGTTGGGTTGGATTGGATGTTTGTATAGTTGTTTGTTTCAATGTTGCAATATTGGCGCTGATTAAGCTGCTGCCTGCAAATTGCATTGTGTCTGTTTAGTTGTGTTTAATGTACAATTCTAGCAATTTGACCTGCGGGTCACCATTAGAGTTTGAAATAAAACCTTCCTTCCTTTAAAGTGTTATTTTAATAATATATTAATTTAGATAATGAAAATCAACTTTTTGGCTGCTTTGACCAACAATACCCGGTCTACCCTTAATCACGTTAATTTTTTTCTATGTTTAAGATCATTTTATATTTAAAGGGTTTCCATCAACATTAGATATGGAGCAAGAGGCTAGGCTTGACGTGGGGGCTTCTAAAGTATGTCATCTCTTTACCTCATTTCTACATTTATGATGAATCGCACAATGTACTTTTAAAGCGCTTTAATTAAGTATGATATGCAGTATGCAGTACAGTTATTTGAAGCCCGGTTTTGAAGTCTATAATGTAAGAGCACACAGTTAAACGTTCGATGAAGATGAAATGAGACTTAATGTTATAGGTCATATTTGTGTTACACATATTGCAAGGGCAATTATAAATCACTTTCATACAAAATAAATATTAGATATCTCAGCATGATTTGATTGCCCTAGTGTACTTTTTTAACGTGCTAAAAGACATTAATATAGAGAGGAATTCCAAGGTCATCAAATCTATCACAATCTCTTAACCGGCTACAACATAAGTGTAAACAAACGCATCTGCTGTAGAACGGTAATGAACTAAAATATAGTGCATAGTTCAATGTTATTTAATCGGGACTGTTGATCGCTGGTTGATTAGTAGAAATAAGATCATAATTATACTAAAAGGATATATAATGAAAAAATGATGTTGTAGCTAAGTAGCATAATGTTCTTATTATGTAACTAAAACTATAAAAAAAACCGCACAGGCACAACGCCTAGACGTTGATCCACAAGCCTCAACACACTTTACAGGTTGTCGCTGACCACCTCGGCCCCACATCATTCCATAAACCATTTCACAGCAATTCAGGGACTTTGCTGCTTCAAGATAACCGTCGTAACCAGGATCAGGTCTCCGAGTTTAGTACGGGCTACAACGAGACAATTAGCAGTAAGTTCATTTTACAGGGGAATTTCAAGCTAACTCAATTTTTCCACGATATCGTACTAGGCACCGCCAGGGTTCGAACCCGCAACCTCCCACACCCTAGTCGAACCATTATCGATTGAGCTAACTTCACTGTTAACTACCATAATGTCAATTGTATCTATTATTAAAACGTGGATCTGTATCTAATTCACACTGAATTGTCGGTGCTTATAATATAAATGGATTCATGGACAAGTAAAATATGCAATCACGGAATTTACGTATGAGATGGTATCATCTATCCCGGTTACGCAAGCATGCCTAGTGGTATATCTGACTATCCTCATATTGAGTACTGATAATCGATATCTGTGTAAGTGTTTCAGAATTGGGTCATTAATGTCAAACTTTTAAACCAAAAATATCTATACCTTAAGTACAGATATTATTGTCACAACTTGAAGCATTGTAAAATAGATATACACTTTTCAACGTATATTTGTCATTTGAAACCCCATTTGTCATTTTATCTGATTAATTTTCCCACTTAGAAAGCTTCTGAATGGTACTTGAGAGTTATACAAACTATATCAAAATGATTGGAAGCGTTATATATGGCATTTAAAAAATGCGAAAGAAAAGATCGCTATTAATATTCTTCATGCTACTAATAGAAAGAGGCATACGTGAACTTAATGATCTGAAGCCAATACGTTGTTGCGTTGGAGAGCTATTGTCATTCAAAAGAAAATCGTCGCGTCGTATTCATAATTTTACTCACACAACATAAGTTGAGAGTTTGATTAAGTTCAGCAATTTGCAGAAGTAGTAAAAACTATCCTCTAGTAAAAAAGTTCCAAAATACAACATTTGATATTTTACTAGATTAGGAGTTTCTGAGTTTTGGCCAAAAATAAAAACACCTTATCGTTTTGGTTCAAAATTTGCTATGCGAACAAGTGGTATTCTGGAGCGTTGAAATTTATCCGGTCACGGTATATGATAAATTCAAAACTTAACTTACTTCAGTTAATTTGATTAATAAATTGTAGCTGTCACATTCGCGAAATTTCTGACTTTCTTCTGTTGCCCTATATTTAACTGTAATGTGTTCTGATATAATACTATAATAGTATTATACCTATGGGGTGCTCAAGAAGGATGTAGACTGCCACTGTATCTAGAGGGCCTTTTAACACACATTTTTGATGGTGCAATACATGGATCAATCTCTGAAACACTTGAATATCGTCGAAGAGTATCATCGCGAATCTGCGTACCATAATCCGAATTGTGGAGCGCACCAACTTTGAATTCAAAAAAATGATCTGCATTTTGTCACTCGACGCGAGTTGAAACGTGTTTCTCGATCTTAAATAACCTGTGACAAACATAGACAATCGGATGCATTCCACATGCATGCCATGCAGTAAAAGTTTCCACTTAAGATTTCTGACATTCATGACATGTATAAACAAACAAGTAAAGGTGGATCCCTTCGTATATGAATCTACATAATTATATAATATAAATAACTAGTACGAAAAACAAAAGTGGTTTCAAATGACCGGTAGCACCATTTTATATGATTACGACTGTCTACAATGCACACTATTTATAGTATGCCGGAAGTGCTCACTGCTAGTCTGTTGTACCGCAATCCACTTTAAAAATGCGGAATTCCTCCTTTTATCATTGTCTACGACGAGTCGTCGCGTATTGTGAATCATCGCTTTACGTGAGGTTCTCCAAAGTAACGTATGCCATGTTGTATTATTTTTAGCTGCAATAAAATTGTATGAATCGTGTCTTTTGGGGGCCTGTAAGAAGATGAGACGTCGACAAGGTTTCATTGACCTTTGATATAGGGCAAGAGGTGACCCGCTACGTGAGGCTCTCTTAAGTATGTCTTCTCTTTACCTCATTTCAGCATTTACGACCAATCGCATAATGTAGTTTAGAAGCACCCGAATTTACGAACAGACACTTAGTATTATGCACGGGTCTCACATGACAAAAAGCTGGCCTCTGCGAATATGGTGATATTTCAAAAATAGTTTTGAAGATATGATCAGATGTAAGATGGGTCCGGGATATTTTTTTACTTCAAATCGCACTGTACTGTTAATTGCACACGCAGAATGCATTACTTGATTGGATAATTATTGAAGCCTTTATAGGTTAGTCTATTTATGGCGCAATTGGTCTATTTCTGTCCGCAAAAAGATTGACGAGGTTTTTTTATCACTCCAAAAATGATATTAACTAATTGGTAGGATTTGCGGTTCCTGAGTTAAAAGCCTAGCTAATAATTCAAGAACAAACACACCTGTCAACGTATACGATGCATTATCACTTCAGACAAGAATGTTCTGATCATTTAGCAAAATAGAAAATTTAATCCGCGGATGGACATATGCAGCCTGCGACCACATGATAATTAAAATTGCAGAAGTGACCCTGCAACCATTTTCATATTATTCCAGATCATATCTTCAAAACTATTTCATCAAATGAGCTCTGAATTTTTTGGCAAATGATATCCAGCATGATATGTGGCTTTTGCATAATGTCAAGACTGAATTATTATTGAAAGCAAATTTTAAATATCACCCCATTCGTTTGGCCCACTTTTTATGGGACACCATGTAAAGTAAAGCCATATACGCAGACTTTGGGTTTCTCTGACTGGAAGTCAATTTGTGCCAAAATTTCTTCCCACAATACAACAGGCATATTGCATAACAATAGATATATTTCGAAGTTTAATCCATTTCCTTTGTTATCCAAGATGTATATTGCATTGCGGGAAGGAATTTTGGCCCAAACGAGAGTTATCGTACTATAGTCATATTTGTATTATACACATATTGCAATGCCAATTATAAATCATTTTCAGGCAATTAAATTATATACAATATATAAAACATCACCACATGATTTGCGAACCCTACAGTACTCTTTTAACGTGCAAAAATAACATTGATTTAGAGAAGAATTACAAGGTTATCCCAATTTTTTAACCAGTGAAAAACATAAATGTAAAAAAAAAAAAAACACATGTTATACAGAGAGGTAATTAACTAAAATATAGTGCATGAAATATTTCAATGATGTTTGTTTATCAACTTGCAGTTTGATCGCTGGTCGGTTGATTAAACAAGATCAACAGGATCTCATGTAACAATTATTTGAGTTAAAGTAGAATTTAATTATAAAGCAGAATGTTGTTACCAATATAAAATATGTCTTTGAGTCTTGACTGAAATTCAACTAGTTTGACGGTGAATGATGTGAATAATTATATGTGACACGATCTGGTCCATGTGGGCCAAAGGAGGCATTTTTGAAAATTGAGTTACTGTAATTATTACATTATACATATAATAGGCTATTATGTACTGAAAATGCCAAAGGTCTAGCATACTTGGTTCAACAAAAGTTATGAAGTTTTTTGATGTCTATTTTCTTGTGTATTTTCTTGTTTTTTTACTCCATATTTTTACCTTCATCTCAGTTTCAAATTTGCCGCCTTTGGCCCCCTGGACCAGATCGTGTCACATGTGATCTTTCATCTTTGATTTGTATCTTATCCGTTAACTGCTATCTAATTTACTGGGATATGCACTGAATTGCCTGTGTATAATAATGTATACTTTTAAAAGCAAAACAAGCAGATACTCACGGTACTTATAAGAAGTTGTATCATCTGCTCAGGTTACGCAATCATGCCTAGTGGAATAACTGACTATCCTCATGTGCAAAATGCTGATAATTGATATACGTGAAAGTGTTCAATAATTGGGTCATTAACGAAACAACGTTTGAACCAGAATCACACCTTAAATACCTATACCGAACTTGACAAATTATTAAAATTAACCGTGTTTTTGTTATTTGAAGCAGCATTTGTAATTGTATCTGATAATGTTTCCCACTCAGAAAACATCTAAATGATACTTGAGAGATCGGAAAATTATATTACACATGAATCACATGACATAGTAGTTTAACACTTGTAAGGTTTATACAACGTTGTGTTTAAGAAAGCGCTAAGAGAGTTCATCTATATTTTGCTAAAGCTCCACGATTATCCTTCAGTATAGGGGTTCCTGACTTGTGGGCCAGAATACAAACACCTTTCCATTTTGGATCAATTTTGACTAAACGAATAAAGAGTGGTTTGGAGCGTTTAAATACAACGTATCCTGTAATTTCAAGAAATGATTAATTCAAAACTCATACTTTTTTTTTCTTACTTACTTCCATTATTTCAATTGATAATAGTAATATTTTGACGTTATTGTACTTGAACTAGAATTCCTGAAATTCAATCTTGAGTATCGACTTTCTCTTGTTGTCCTATATATTTATCTGTTATATCGTGTTCTGATATAAAACTAAAATATATCACGCCTACGGGCTGCTCAAGTAGGATATTGACTGTCCATAAAATGCCGCCCATCAAGTCATACGAGTATATATAACTTAAGAACCTTCACACACATTTTTGATTGTGCAATGTATTGCGGCCATTGTTTGGAACACTTGAATCACTTCAAAGAGTATCATTGCGAAGCTGCATATCACAACAAAATTGTGAAAAGCACCAACTTGTATTCGTAAATAATACACACTGAAATGTGTATGTGTACGACGACTTATTTGCAATTTGCACACAAATAAGACAATAGGATGTATTCCACCTGCAGCAAATGATTTCACTCAAGATACATGATTGTGTAGACACAGAGTCAGATTATGATATTCAACACCTTGACCTACCTTGACCTAAGCCGTCCACACCATTTTGGGAATGTGTGATGGCTTCTGTTTCAGGATGGCTTGCCAGATCCTCCGATCACGTGATAGACTGGTAGCTTCAGCCAGGGAGCTCAGGTTTCTAGTAGCACAGTCTGCCTTTACACAATCTGTCCATTTCTTGGCTGGTCTTCCACGTGGTCTGTCACCATGGATATTGGAGGTCAGGAGAATGTTTGGGTATCTTGATGGTTGCATCCGATTGACATGGCCAAAGTATTTCAGTCTTTTGTGGTCACTCTGTCAATTATCGTCTCCTTCAGACCTAGGCTTTCTCTGATGACGGTGTTCCTGATTTTGTCTAGTCTGGTGACACCCATGATTTTCCTGAGGCAGATCATCTCAAAAGTCAGCAGCCTATTTTCGTCTATCTTTTTCAGTGTCCATGTTTCTGAGCCATACATAAGGATGGACATGACAAGTACTTTGTAGAGTTCGATTTTTGTTGAGCAAGTGATGTCTTTAGCATGCCAGATTTTGTTGAGACTTTGAATCGCCCCAAGCGCCTTTCCAATTCTGTGCCTGATATCTTCTGAGCATGTTCCCTCTGAGTAATGGCACCTCCAAGGTATATGAACTTGTCTACCTGAAGAAGTTTCACCCCATTGATGTTGATGTTTAGCTCCTGTGGTTGCTTGCTGATAACGTGTACCTCTGTCTTGGCGATGTTAATCTTCAAGCCGAAATTTGAGCTGTTTAGGTTCACTTTGTTGGTCAGTGTTTGCAGATCTCTTTCATTTTCGGCTATCAGCACAATATCATCTGCAAAGCGAAGATTATTTATCAGGTGACCTTGTATGTTGACGCCAATTGTAGTGTCATTAGTTGCGTATAGCATTACGATTTCCAGGAGGATATTGAAGAGTTGTGGGGACAGTACACAGCCCTGACGTACTCCCACCGTTGTTCTAAACCACTCTGTCAGTTCGCCGTTCACTCTGACTGCACTTGTAGACTGATTATACAGTGCTTGAAGAAGTTGTATGTGCTTGTTTGAGTATCCAAAGAACTGCATCGCTTTCCAAAGACCTTCCTGCCACACTGTATCGAATGCCTTTTCAAAGTCGATGTAACAACAGAATAGGCTTTTCTTCTTCTCAAGGTGTTTCTCTGCTATCTGTCTGAGGGTGAACAGTTGATCTGTTGTTGATCTTCCCGGTCTGAAGCCTGCCTGGGACTCTGACAGAATTTCTTCTGTCCTCTTTATGATTCTACGTTGGAGAATTAGAGCAAATACCTTTCCTGCATGGCTCAGTAGACTTATGCCTCTGTAGTTGCCACAGTCAAGTTTGTCTTTCTTCTTAAAGATGGGATTAATAATTGCTCTACCCCAGTCAGCTGGGAAGACTTCCTCCTTCCAAATTTGATTACAGAGTCTATAGAGAATATCTATGCCAGTTTCTCCAGATGCTTTCAGTTCTTCCGCTGTTATACTATCATATCCCGGTGCCTTTCCATCTGTTAACTTCTTAACAGCACTAGTCACTTCATCTCTTAGGATGTCTGGTTCATTTTCCAGCTTAGGCATCTGGGGTATTTGAATTGCATCCACATTGACATAGTTTTTATTATTATACAGCTCCTCGTAATTTTCTTTCCATCTATCTTTCACGTCAGATAAATCAGTCAGGACTTGTCCATCTTTGCTCCTCACTGTTTGCATTTTGATACTCGATTTCCTTGTGATCTTCTTAATAGTTGCATAAACCTCCTTGGATTTTGCCGCTTGGATTGCGTTATCCACCTTTTTACATAGATCTTTGATCCACTTATCTTTGAATCCTTTAGTCTTCCTTTTAATTTCTCTGTTGAGGAAATTATACCGAGCTCTCTTGGTGGAATCTGTCATTTTTTCTATCTTAACCTGCTTTCGCTCGTCGCTTAATTGGAGTACCTCCTCACTAATCCATGGGTCTTGATGCTGGGCCTTTCTGTTGCCAAGAACCTTCTTAGATGTCTCGTTGAAGGCTGCTTTTATGCCTTCCCATAGAGTTTCTACATCTGTGTCAGCATCATCCAGCAATGGGGAGAATTTTCCTCCAATTTCAACTTCATAGGAGTTTTGAGTAATAGTGTCTTTGAGCTTTTGAACATCGTATCGTTTGGGATAATTTGGTCTTGCTTTTGTCTTGATATTCAACACATGCATGACATAATTAAAATAAACAAGCCCTCAAAAGTCGGAGTCTTTGTTTATCTATGCATATACATAATTATTATTATAGAAATAAAGTTGCACGTAAAACAAAAAAAGTGGTTTTAAATTACCGGTAGCACCATTTTATATGATTACATTGTCTACACGCACGTTATCTACAGTATGCTGGAAGTGCTCTCTACGAGTCTTTTATTTAACCATATTCCACGTAAAAAGACTCAGGGTCTTTATTCTGTCATTGTCTATGCCCGATCATAATGTCCTTCATCGCTTACTGTAAATCATCGTTTTGTGCGAGGTTATGCAATCAAATCGTAGGAATCGCATCGTTACACGGAGCCTACAGGAATTAGATGAGAGCTCGATAGGGTTTCATTCCACATTAGATATGGGGCAAGAGGTGAACCGCTACCTGAGGTTCTCTAAAGTATGTCATCTCTTTACCCTCTTTCTGCATTTATGATAAATCGCATAATGCACTTTTAAAGCACCTGAATTGTACGAACAGACACTTAGTAAATTAAGAAATATGCGGTCTCTTTGAATATTGAGTGTAAAACGTAAGAGTATATAGTAAAGTTCAATGAAGATGAAAGGAGAGCTAATGCTATAGGCCATTTGTCCTACACATATTGCAATGACAATTATAAATCACTTTCATGCAATTAAAAACAAATATTAAACGTCACAACAACATTTGATGCACTACTGTACTTTTTTAAATGTTCTAAAAAGATATTAATCTGGAGAGAAAATCCAAGGTCGCCAAATTCATCGCATTGTCCCTTAACCAATTAATAACATAAGTGTAAATAAATACAGCTGCTATGCAGGACAGCAATAACAACTGAAATATAGTGCATAGTTCATATTTTGTTTATCAACTGTGATTGTTGATCGCTGGTAGTTTGATTGTAAACAATATCTTATCCCAACAGGATTTCATGCATCATTAATGTATTCTCTATTGAGTAAAAGCTGAATTTGTTCTTTAAATAGCATACAATCACCAATATAAACGTATGACTGTTTGTCTTTACTGAATTATTCAACTAGTTTGACGATGAATGATATGAATAATTGATACGCGTTACACTGTTATTTTTTCTCCATATCGAGGGTTCAGAACCAGAACTATTTTTTTTTACCATTTCGAGATTTTGGTACCAATATTTAATCGCCAGCACTCACAGATTCTTCCAATCATAAATCAAGTCATGTTGCATATAGCACAACTCTACTTAGCGACATCCATGTGTGTCAAACCAGGGGGCAGGGGAACTTGCCACCCCCACCATTTGGCAAAATGACGCATTTTCAGCCACTTTTTAACAATATTGACCGGTTGTCCCCCGCTCCACATTTCAAGACGGATATATAGGCGCCAATGGCCACATCTCAATATGACCAATTGCAGTTAGACAGAAAGCCTCAACTCTGAGTTAAGGATTTCTTTCTCGAACTCAATTTGATCAAACACTGAGGTAAGTCTCTCTGGCCTGCCTAATTATAATATTGCTATAGTTTAGTTTAGTTTAAAACCTTTATTGCACATACAAATATAAAAATGCGGTGTGTGGAGCAAAAGGGCAAGCCCGAACAGGCATGCAGGACCACTAGATGGGGTCCCTTATATGCACACCAAAATAAAAGAACTAAAATTGCACAGTACATAATTATAAAAACATTTAAAAAACACTATAAAATTCATTAAAAATACAATATAATACAAAATTGAGTTGCCAAATATAGGGTAAAGACATCGCATAATTCATATAAGCACTAGTGAAATTGCACAAATATAAACTTTGAAAAGTTTTTTCAAGCATCTATATCTCAGATTATTCGTGGCATATTCATACTATGTTGCATATCAATGGACAGCTAATTTATTCCCCATTACAATGACACCACATTTTTGACGGCTTAGTCAGTTAGGACGCGGGACTACCAATTCTTTAGAAATGCATAGTCGCGCTAAAAGTCGATCGATACATGTTAAAATCAGCACAATTATGAGATACACCTTTTTGCTATGAAATTTATTTTCTCGGTCAAATATAAAGCAATATTTGTTTTTTCTTCAGTAATGTCAGTTAAAAACTTGGTGCTTGGATATACATTTTTTTTACAAATCCTGGTGTTAAAATTAAGCATCAAATTGTGTCTTTTAGTGTGATATTTTTGATTTTTATAGGCCTTCAGTTCGCCCGCGAGCTTTTTTTACGGAATTAATTTTTAGCGTCTCAAACTAATATAGTTTGCTAAAGAAAGATATTTCCCACCTCTGTAAAGCACATCGTGTGGGTCTATATATTATAGTTTTGTTAGAATTTCCGTTTTATTTTACCCTTTTCCCTTCATACTCCGAAAATGTCTAACTCAGTACTTTTATCTCGAGAGCAACCAGCAGAAATAGTCGATATTTCCTTTGTTGTTTATCCAGGTCAATTTTCCATTGAAAGCAAATTGCCCGACCAGCTATTTGGTAGCCCAAATCCCCAATTGAGTGTTCTGGTTAAACATGATCAGTAGGAGCGCTATAGGCCTGGGAATTTCTTTGCTATATTGAAGTTTTAGCAACACTGTAGCCATGCCGGTATTCCTATTAAACCCAGGGATATCGATCCACAATGCTAGTATTAGCCTTAGATTTCACTCGTTGATTTTGAAAAATGGTCAGCCGGCAGTAAAAATGGTGAAATGAAAACGCAAATTCTGACAAAACTATGATATATCGCTCACGGTGATGTGCGTTAGAAAGTTGGGAAAAATCCTTCATTAGCGAACTATCTTACTTTGAAAAGCTAAAAGGATAAAACAAAAAAAGGCTCGCGGGCAGAGTTTAAGCCTATCAAAATCGAAAATCTTACACTAAATGACTAAATTTCACGCCTAAGTTTAACACTAGAATTTGAAAAAAATACAGTATCAAGCACTACAATTTTTCCTGACATTTACTGAAAAAATGAAAATGATTGCTTTTCATTTGGCCGAGAAAATTAATTTTACATCGAAAAGGTGTAACTAAAAATTTAGCTCATTTCAACACCAAATTCGATCGTTTGTATTGCGTCATTAAATGACTGAGTGAGCCTTGCCAAACAAAAGAATCGGTTGTCCAGGATGCTAACTGATATCTGACTATTCTCATATTGAGTATTGATAATCGATATCTGTGTAAGTGTTTCAGAACTTTTTTAGAATTACACATTACTGATCACAATTATTGTCATGCTTTGAAGTCATAAACTTTTCAATATATTTTGTGTTATTTGAAACCCCATTTGTTATGATGATTTATCTTCTGAATGATACTTTTTGATAATTACCTATAAGTTAGGATGATACGTCTTTTAAGGCTAGCTATAATATGTTTTTCATGTGTTTGATTCCAGATGGAGGATCATTAATAGTGAACTCGAAGCCTACCTAGTAAATACCAAACCAGTAGATCAGGAACCTATGTTCTGGAATTTGTTTTGAAATATATTCAGGTACAAGACTTAGGCTAGCTCAAAAAATATATTGAAATTACCAAATGAGCTAATCAATCAAACAAAAAGAAAGAAATAACGAAAGAAATAAGCAGACATAAGAAAGATATACAGAAAGAAAGAAAGAAAGAAAGAAGAAAAAGAAAGAAAGAAAGAAAGAAAGAAAGAAAGAAAGAAAGAAAGAAAGAAAGAAAGAAAGAAAGAAAGAAAGAAAGAAAGAAAGAAAGAAAGAAAGAAAGAAAGAAAGAAAGAAAGAAAGAAAGAAAGAAAGATAGAAAGAAAAAGAAAGGAAAAAAGAAAGAAAGAAAGAAAGAAAAAGAAAGAAAGAAAGAAAGAAAGAAAGAAAGAAAGAAAGAAAGAAAGAAAGAAAGAAAGAAAGAAAGAAAGAAAGAAAGAAAGAAAGAAAGAAAGAAAGAAAGAAAGAAAGAAAGAAATACAAAAAGAAAGACAGAAAGAAAGACAGAAAGATAGATGGAGATCCATAACCTGGAAAATCAACGCTTGTTGCTTGCTTGCTGTGAAAAAACACGTATAATTCGCCAAAATGGGTCCCCAAAACGTGCTTCTGAGGTTTAACGAGCGACAATACTTTTTAAATCGGTTTACAACATAATACGAAAATGGAGCAAGCAAAATTACAATTTAAATAAAGGGTTTCTTTTTTGATGGATCACAGAATTTGTATTCATTGTTTAAAATTACGTCAATCAGTCATTACACTAAACGTTTTACTCCAAAACGTGTTTGATGTCTTTAAACATTTTTTATTATGATGAAGTACGCTAAACACACAGATGGTTTAGTACAATGTCGTGTTGAAGCAAATGGGGATTGCTTATTGTTCAAAATTCACAACTTTGAGAAGTAGTATAAGCTACCCTCTAGTAAGGTTCTACAATATTTTTATCCCCATTTAGGATTAAATGAATGATTAGGATTGCGGGATATTTATTTTGGGATAAACTAATAGGGAACGTGCAGAATATAGTAATATAAATTAAGATAGCGTAAACAACGATTACTGCAGCTACAAGTATATAGTATAGGATCACATTCAAATATCAACTTAGTAAATGAACAATAATATGTATATAAATTTTGCCTCTGGCACCAGCTCATGTGTATTTTTTAAACATCTAAAAGGTATTTCATACGCCATTTATTTTAAGTCACCAATAAGCTGCATAGATATATGTGGATGTTAAAGTCCGACGCTACCGGATGCAAGGCATTAAAGAGCTTAATTTCAAATTTATCTTTGGTATTTGATGTTACTCCGATGCATTGCTTATTATAAATAAGTAATAATCATAATTTGATGACCTAGTTTTACAAATGTAAAATTATTGTTAGATATAACTAACATCGGCAAATCAACAGATAACATTTTTGACAACATTCTGACATAATTATTGCTCAGACTACGAGCTGTTATTAGTTTCTTAATAAAATCACACAACCAATGATCACACGCACAATAACATCATAACAATAACATTCGATTAATAGAACTTCCACTTAATCACGCAGACAAGCGTCAATTTTTGACATTTATGACAACATATGACACTGATATTGTAACCGTTTTTTAGTACTATCATACACACAGCCCGATTCATCAAAACTTGGTCATGGTGTTTAAATCCAATAAACTCTGAAAAGTATCTTAGAGAAACTCTGGGGTTTGAAACTTATCAACCCACGTTTTTTACAATGTAAGCTAACACTAAATTTGGGTAGGTAAAGGTAAATTGTCTCATATGGAAACAAATATGGAACTGGTATTTTCATACCACTAATATTAGGGATGCCCACTCTCAATACAGTTTCCACTAGAACGATTTTTCATTTACTGTGTGCGTGCACTCACACACGTATTGTCTATGGAGAAACTGATCGATACAAGAAATCCCAGGCCTGTTAAATGGCGTACATACTTGTTTTTATCCAAATGTAGGCCTATATCAGGGTGTTTCAAGAAATTCCTTATTCCACCAGAAAACATTAACCAAACTTTTTCCTGTTTGGTCAGTAAATAGAGAGGACCTTCCGGCATGAAGAGATCAACTTTTTTAATGAAAAATTTAATGAGATGAGAACTACAACAGGTTGAAGTGACACCATTCCGTGCATCTGGTGTTCAAACGCAATTATCTCCGAATTTGGAGTGAATCAGACAAGCAAACTTACATACTCATAAAATTTAACTATTTATGAAGACAAAATGTGTAGGATGTTAAGAAATTTAAGAATGTTTAAGCCTACCGCGGCCCATCTCAAATCATGCACTTCCCCGTGCACTTCTCACTACCATGTCCATTTCATAGGGAGTATAAAAACCGGGGACCATCATGGCTTCCATGCACACACAGTGTATTGCTCAATGTAGTAAAGATAACCTTTGAGTTGGAGCAAATTTCTCAAAATTGGTAGTGATTAATGTTACCAAACTTATGCCATGATGAAATATAATAATTTTTGAAGATAAAATGTGCTGACCTTAAACGATTGAACACTGTTTAAGACTACCGCTTTTCATTTGAAATAATGCACTTATTGTTCATCTCCTCTATGGAGATATTTTCCATGGCGGCCATCTATGATCATGCTTGAGGTTTCACCAAACAAACCATGGGTTTTGAGGTCTTATATTTTTTGTTGTATGTCAACAAAATCGATTAAATTTTCAGGATGATCTTATTTTCATGTTGTTATAAGCAAATATAATGTTCCAGATAAGATAGTTAATAAATACATTAAGAAAAAGTACCTTAACGTTGCACTTTCTGTTAGTATTCCTTTTTGGACTTTAACTTTTTAACATGTTCTAGCAGCCCTATATAAAACCGTGACACTCGAAAGGCCATATCTCTGGAATGAAACGTCCGATTAAGATTATTTAAACGCCAAAATGTTTCTTTCATCAATTCCCATCCAATAAGTTAGGTCTGAATCAATTTAAAAGTACTTCAATTTTTAGTGGACATGCCTACTAATATTAACGTGAAAGTACTGAGTGGTGTGCCCCTGAAGATGAAATATTTTAGTGTATCTTTATAAATAACCGCGGCTATTTTTAATCCGGTTTAAAATCACAGTTAATGTTAGAGAGGTATATAATGGTATTATAAAAGGAATAAACGATATGCTACTAATGCAATATAACGTAAAAGTAAAATAGTATTTATGTACTTAAAGTGGATTCCGTTAAGTTGTAGCACATACGATATTGGTAATAGGCACCTGTGACATTCAATGAGAACATTTAGTATAATTGAACAGCAATAAAATATATCTTAAAATGTGTACGATTTAATATTGGTTAAGTGGTATATCTTCAAAACGCTCTTAGTGCAGACCGAAATACGCCAATTGATTCTTTGATAGGAAGAGGAGCATAGAGAGAAGAGAGCGATAGAGAGCGCGCGCGGGGAGGGGTGTTTGATGGGATCATTTATTAGTTTTTCAAACAAAACATCATGTACAAGCAAATTTTAGGCTTAAACAGCTAAATGTGATATCATGCTAATGTATACAGATGCTTTTGAGTCATTCGCAACTTTAATTTCCCTCTTTTACAAAATTATTCACTTTTATAGCATTTTATAGCATTTTTCGGATATAAAATGTATCTATTAATGACAAAATTGGTGGCGCTATTTAGTTACTGGAAATTACTCTTTCAAGCTTTTAATACAAATAACTCCTTTTATTGTTTGATAAATCATAAAATATGTTTATAAAATTTCCTTGTTGTTTGTTTCACCTATTCCAGCTGTTTTAATGGCAGTATTAATCACCTACCCCTTGCAAATAAAGAAATACGAGTTAGGATAAATAGCGCCATCTATAGTTTGCATTTAGTTAATAATGAAGTTAATTCTATATACATCAAACAACCGTGGGGAGATGGAGAGAGAACATGGAGAGAGTAATCAACAACCTATAGCGATGATTTGGATTTTTTGAGAGTCTTGTGTTATTATATTTGAGACCGTAGGCGGCGTAAAAATCTAGACACTGCCGTTTGTTTAAGCTTTTAAATTGAGGTAAATATATCGTTTAACCTATTAACTGCAAGCCATTAAGCCTCTAAAGTGACAAGAGCGAGGTGCTGAAATATCACGTAATGACACTGCTCAGACCGAAACCGTCGCGTCGACACACTAAAAGTGCCTTGCTTTTTAAGTCTTATTTACCCTGGTTGAAGCATTCATTGAATGCCAGGATAAAGTGTACAGACCAGCGTTACCCTGATCGAAACTGGCTGCAAGGTCACTGCACCTGTCCCAACTGCAACAGAGAGCGGATAATATATTTAATATCAGTAATCACTGGGAATTGAACCAGGGCCTCTTGCACCAACCCTTAGCCACTGGATCATACTGATCATGGCTTGAAATCAGGAGTGGTTGTTTTTGTAAATGTTTGAATATAATATGCTCATAATAGATATTGTGAGCGCGTATCGGCGCGTGTAGTAGAGTGTTGTGGATGCGTTCTCCCTCTCTGTATAATCATAGTATTACTAAAAATATAATTACAATAAGTTAAGGTGATACTACACCCCCTGATAAATTTTGTGACTAATTATGCTTTTTTCTCAAAAAATAACCACACACTGGCAAAAAAAAAAAAGTCATGTATATTATAGGGGCAAAGAATCCAATTACTTCACTGAAATTTCAGTAATTCAAGACAAATGGTTCATTATATATGTTAGGAAATGAGGTAAATTCCAGCGGCACCAGTAATGTGTAATTCAGCCTTGAGTCACTGAAATTCCAGTGTAGTAACTGGATTCCATGCCCCTATAATATACATAACTTTTGTTAGCAGTGTATTATTAATTTTTAATCGCTAAGGACAAAAAAACCGTTAGAAATATGATGGAACAAAATGCTACACACATTTAAACTCATCAAATGAAATACTTTATTGCATATTAGACAGTATTTCAACTATAATGGTAATGATCAAGGTCAACGCAATGCTGGGCGCACTCATATACACATCAATCTTCCATCAGTTTTATTTCGCTTCTTGAATGAGCGTTTGAACTAATTAAATGAGTGATGATCGTAGAAATTGTCAACTGATAGAACAAGTTCCTCAATTAAAAGCCAATGTATCTTCATTTCCTAGGACAAGATATCTTGCTTGAAAGATGCACCTGCAGTTTTAAAGTTATTCATCTGTTATATTTTTATCCTTTTTTTAATATTCATTTTAATATTTAAATATTCAAAGAACAGACCTTCCAGAATAGATAGTCGTTACTCTATTAACCCTAAATTTGGGTAGGTAAAGGTAAATTGTCTCATATGGACCAAAATATCTATAACGGGTATTTTCATACCTCTAAAGTTAATGTGAAAGTACTGAGTGGTGTGCCCCTGAAGACGAAATATTTTAGTGTATCTTTATAAATAAAATAACCGCGGCTATTTTTAATCCGGTTTAAAATCACAGTTAATGTTACAGAGGTATAATGGTATTATAAAAGGAATACACGATATGCTACTAATGCAATATAACGTAAAAGTAAAAGAGTTGTCTGATGATCGCATTAGCGTGAAACTCAGAGTTACAACTTCTACTCGTATTATTAGCTCTGCTTTAATGCATCGAGCACTCTGCACGAAGATAGTTTCTCCAAGTAGTTTCTCCAAGATCTTTCTCCAAGTATTTATTATTTATTTATTTATTTATTTATTTATTTATTTATTTATTTATTTATTTATTTATTTATTTATTTATTTATTTATTTATTCAATTATTTAATCATATACATATTTATTTATTTCATTAATTTCTATATTTCGTAGACTTTGTCTTCTTCAATTTTTTGCGACTCATTATCACAGCAAGCAAGCCACGTTGATTTTCCATGTTATGGATTTCCATGCATTAGTACGGAGGTTGCTGATGCTATACACATGTTTCTTTCTTTCCTTTCTGATAGGTTTATTTTTTGTGAGTCTATGTCACAACAAATTGAAAATACGAAGCATGTGTTGATATACCAGATTACGGTTCTTTGCATACTTATTAGCATTCAGCGATTGCAGAAGTTATACAATGTGTTACATTCATTGAATGCACTTGCTAACTCTGAAGCAACTTTATTGTATAATGTAATTAATTATTAAAATTATCCCTATGTCCATTATTAGAAATTTTAAATTTCTTGTCAAGTAGGTATATACTTTACAGCTGCGCTGCGCTTCTCAGTGAAATCAATAATGATGGTATGACAATTTGAATTAGTTTAAAGACACGATTGGCTTTTTTTACACATTATACTTTTTTCTGCTTAATATTATGTTAGCTACTTCATTCATCAGATAACTGACGCCTGTCTGATCTCTCAGATCCTAAAGACTGTTTATAACCAACAATCCCTCTTAAGAATGGTTGTATCGTGTGTATTATGCAAATTGTTTCAACAGTTTTAGAAAAGCTTGCAACTTTCCACGCGATCATTGCAGCTCTCAAGTACTCATTATTTTCTAAAATATATCACAAGAAAGGATAATTTAAGGGAATATTTATCAAAGAACAATTAAAAACAAAACAAAAACATACTAATAAACCTGTCACTCGAATACCAGTAAATGACAATGACACTGATAGATTTTCGATTATGTCGGATATACAATATTATCACAATAGCGTAGATATAGTTAAGGTCAAAAGGTTCGCAATGTTAACAAAAATATACAAAAATATTCCAAATTGTAACTTAAACTTTATTATTCTGTGATAAGAGTTATCTTACAATCACTTAACGTTTAACACGTTCCTTGTAATGATGTAATATACGACAAGGTAATATATCGTAGCTTCTGTGATTTCCGGTGTCGTAAATATATATTAATTTAGTTTGAGCCTTAACATAAATATATGAATATATGAATAGATGTATAGATTTTTAAAATGTATACTAGGAAAATAAGTCATGCGGGTAATATAATCTGAATTAATAATTTTGTGCAATAAATTCGAAATTTATATACATTGCACAACGTTTAATATTATCTAGACTAATAATTATATGAATGACATCTCGAGTATACCGAACCCTTAAATTCCGAGCCTTCGTGTGATATTCATGGTATTTTGTATATCAACTTAGAATTGTTAATCCCTGGTTGATTAGTTGTAAACAGTATCTTATCCCAACCGGATCTCATACAACATTAATGTCTTCTCTAGTGAGTTAAAGCTGAGGTTGCTCTTTAAAATAGTATAATATCACTAATATAAATGCCTATTGTCTTAACTGAATTATTCAACTAGTCTGACGGTGAATTATATGAATGATTGTATGGTTCTTTAGCGTGTCGTATCAATTAACTGTTTTTTTCTCCATATCTAATTTTATTGCGATTTACACCAAATTGGTTGGTGTGATTATATTGATTAATTTATGAAGTGAAATACGGTATGAGAAAATTACGGCATTTACATAAGAGATGGTATCATCTAAACAGGTTGCGCAAGCTTGCCTTAGTTGTATATCTCCTCTTATTGAGTACTGATATTCGATATATATTAGTAAAGTGTTTCATAATCGGGTCATTAATGTCTGATGTTTAATCCAGAATTACGAATTAAATACTCTTAATATTGTCATGCTTGAAGCATATGTACATAAGTAATACACTTTTCAAATGTATTTTTTTTTGTTATTTGAAACCCCATTTGTCACTTAATATGATGATTTATCCCACTTAAAAATTTTCTGAATGATACTTGAGAGTTCAGATAATTGTATATTAGTTATGATGATTTACGTCTTTTAAGGTTAGCTAATGGGTTTTCATGTTCTTGATTCCAATTCGTGACATTGTTAATAACAGAAACAGTCATGCAGAAAAGAATGAACTTGAAGCTTACTTAGTGTATCAAACCACTAGACCAAACGGAAAGAGCGAAGAAAGAGAAAGAGAAAATTAGAAAAAGGAAAGAAAGAAAGAAAGAAAGAAAGAAAGAAAGAAAGAAAGAAAGAAAGAAAGAAAGAAAGAAAGAAAGAAAGAAAGAAAGAAAGAAAGAAAGAAAGAAAGAAAGAAAGAAAGAAAGAAAGAAAGAAAGAAAGAAAGAAAGAAAGAAAGAAAGGTATAAAAAGATTTTATTCAATCATGATTGTCATTTACCATGATACAATTTGTAAGGAAACGTATTTGATGTTTACGTTTGTGAAGGTTTGTGTATTTAATGTTCTTCATTAGCGTGATTTTAATGTAAACTTATGTTCGACTATGGTACGAGAGGTTGTGGGTTCGAACCCTGACGGTGGTTTAGTACGCTCTCGTGGAAAAAATGGAGATAGCTTAAAATACCCCTGAACAAGGAACTTATTGCTAATTGTCTCGTTGTAACCCGTAAGGAGCTTATCCTGGCTGCGAAGATCAACTGTGGAATGTCTAGGGCGTGCGCTTTTAAGTAGCAACGTTTCTGAATTGTTCTTTATGGAATGATGTGGGGCCGTAGTAGTCAGCGGCAACATGTAAAGTGTACCGAGGCTTGTGGATCAACGTCTAGGAGTTGTACATCTGCGTAGCGCACTAAAAATCATTGCGGTTTTTTTTCTAATTGCCATTTTGGGATAAACCAATAGAGAGAATGTAACAAGCATAGGTTGATAGCGTTTATTGCAGATGCACTGTCCTGTAGGCCTATATCATATAGAATCATACTCAAATTTCAACTTTTGATATAAAATTGGCCTCTGGCACCGGTAAAAAGTATTCTATACGCCGTTTTTTAAGACACTAATAGTATAGTTATATTTGGCTGCTAAAGTCCGGCGCTACCGAATGCAACGGACTAAAGAGCTATTGCAAATTGATGTCTCTCCGATTCAAATGCTTTCAGAATCTAAATGATGTAATAATCGTGATAATTTAATTGAATTGACCTATTTTTACAAATGTAAAATTGCTATATATAAATATATATAGGTAAATCGTCATTTTGAAAATAATCATTGCTCAGGCTACGAGCAGACGTAGTTATTAGCTTCTTAATAAAAACTCACAACCAATGATCACACGCATAATAATACCATAACGATAACATAAGATTAATAGAACTTCCACTAAATCACGCAGACAAGCGTGAATTTTTCTGGCATTTATGACAACATAAATCAGAGCTGACTCTGATATTGTAATCATGTATTGGTCTATTTCAGTTACATTAGCGCAATATCGCGAAAAGCAATAATCATGTATTATATACACAGCCCGATTCGTCAACACTGGGCAATGGAGTTTAATTCCATGTTTAAAGTCTGGAAAGTATCTTAGGTTTGAAAACTATCAACCCATATTTTTTATAATGCGACCTAGCATTAAATTTGGGTAGGTAAAGATAAAATGTCTCACATGGACCAGTATATCTGTACTCTCCTCCCTTTTAAGTTACCGCAATAGCACAGAGAGGTAGACAGGTGTGTCCCTGAAGACGAACAATTTTGGTGTATCTTTATAGATAACCGCGGCTACTTTTAATCCGGTTTAAAAGGACGGTTAATGTTACAGATGTATATAATGGTATTAAGCAAGGATTAAATGAAATGCTACTAATGCAATTTAACGTAAAATGTAAAATAGTGTTACTAAAAGTGGTTTTGCGTAATTTATAGCGCACATGACATTGGTAATAGCCACCCGTGACATTCAATGAGAACATTTCGTATAATTGAACAGCAATACATAATCTTGAAATGTGTACGATATAAGATTAGTTATGTGGTATCGCGAAAAAGCTCTTAGTGCTGACCGATATACACCGATTGATTCTTAGTTAGTACATGTGAAGAGAATACAGAGAGAGGAAGAAAAAGAGTAAGTAATCAACAATATGTAGCGATGATTGGAATTTTCTTAGTGTCTTGTGTTATTATATTTGAGACCGAAGGCGAACAAATCTAGACACTGCCGTAGGTTTTAAGCTTTTAAATTGAGGTAAATAAATGAACTGAAGCCATTAGGCTCCTGAAGAGCCAAATCGATGTACTGCAAATTCACGGAGTAACACTGCTCAGACCGAAAACCGTCGTGTGGACAGAGTGTTGTGTTTTATTTGTAAAACGTCTTAGTTAGCCTGTTTGAATCATTCATCGATTGCTAGGGCATAGTGTATGTACAGACGGACGTTACTCCGATCGTTGCCCTTTACCATTCACTGCATTTGCCCCACAATTAGGCACTGGATCACGCTGCTCATTGCTTGGGGTCCGAAATGTTTGTGAATGTTTATGTTTATGTACGTAACAGATAAATATTTGTGATCATATTTCAGGGTGTCTAGGGAAGTGCTGGTTAAGATGTTTGTGGATACGTTAGAGTTTTGCAGGTAGTTTTGTTAATTTACGTTCTCCCTCTCTTTATAATCAAAGTATTACTAAAACTATAACTACAACGGAAAAAGCCAAAAACAATCTGTTAATCTGTCACATGGTTGGATCGGGTCATCAAACCACTTCCTCATCGATTGACCTCGAATGACCCGAAATCATCCACCCAGCTGAAGACCGCAACGTTGGTGATTCCATCTAACCAAAAGTGAGTTTTTGTTGTTGACCATATTTAATTTATCATGATTTGATTTTAAAAACACAAATCATTAGAAATTTGATTAGAACAAAACATATTGCTACAGATATTTTAACTCTTCTGATGAAATACTATATTGCATATCAGACAGTACTAAGTATTTCAATCATCGCGATATTGATCAAGATCAACGCAATGATCGGCTCACTCATCTATTTACCAATCTACCATCAGTTTTATTTCGCTTCTGAGCGTGTGAACTAATTAAATGAATGATGATCGAAGAAGTCGTCAACTGATAGAACAAGTTCATCAATTAAATTATCATTTATCAATTATACATGTTATATCTTCTCATTTAATACGAAAAGATGTACATGCAGCTTTTAAAACAAAGATTGTCAGCGTATTGCTCATAAATTTGATTTATATTTCTATTAATTTATATATCTATTTTATTTTAAAGTTTTTTGTCTGTTATGTTTCTTTTTGTCCTTTTCTAATATTTATTTTCATATTTTTATTTTTATATTTAAGTTTCCATTAGTTCATATCATAGCAAGCAAGCATGAAAGCATTGGCCTTGTCTCCACGCACTATTTAACTCTTCGAATGAAATACTACTTTGGTCGAAGTAAACAGTATGGACAATTTAGAAGTATTTCTTTCTTTCTTTCTATCTTTCTATCTTTCTTTCTTTCTTTCTTTCTTTCTTTCTTTCTTTCTTTCTTCAATTCATCTTCAATTTTCACAAATCAGTGTCACAGCTAGCAAGTTACGCAATTAACAGTCACTGGAACTACTATATTGCATATCAGACAGTATTTCAATTATGATGATAATGATCAAGGTCAACGCAATGCTGGGTGCACTCATATACACATCAATCTTCCATCAGTTTTATTTCGCTTCTTGAATGAGCGTTTGAACTAATTAAATGAATGATGATCGTAGAAATTGTCAACTGATAGAACAAGTTCCTCAATTAAAAGCCAATGTATCTTCATTTCCTAGGACAAGCTTGCTAGCAAAATGCACCTGCAGTTCTTTTAAACAAAGAATGTCATCGTGTGGATCATATATTTGATGTATCTATTTAATTTTTAAGTTATTCATCTCTTATGTTTTTATCCCTTTTTTTAATATTCATTTTAGTAACCAAGAAAATGTTAAAACTTTCAACGGAAACTGAAGGCAAATAAATAAATATTTACCTGCTAATATTTTCGGTAACTAACAGTTACCATCCTCAGGCAGTAATGACTATTTTAGTATTTAAAAATTCAAAGAACAGACCATCCAGAATAGATAGTCGTTACTCTGAGTTTCGTGCCTAAAAAGGCAATCCCTTTAGACTTGTATTTAAGTTTCCATTAGTCTATATCATAGCAAGCAAGCATGAAAGCATTGCTCTTGTCTCTACGCACTATTTAACTCTCCGAATGAAATATTATTTTGCTCGCAATAAGTAGTATGGACACTTTAGTCAATTAATTAATTAATTAACCTATTTATTTATTTATTTATTTACTTAACTATATACATATTTATTTCATTAATTTCTTTATTTCGTAGACTTTGTCTTCTTCTTTTTTTTTTTCTTCAATTTTATGTTTAAGTTTTCAAAACGAAATAAATGTAATCTAACCGTACAATAATTATATGAATCACATCTCGAGTATACCGAATCCTTAAATTTTGAGCCTTCGTGTGATATTCATGGTATTTTGTATATCAACTTAGAATTGTTAATCCCTGATTGATTAGTTGTAAACAGTAACCGGATCTCATACAACATTAATGTCTTCTCTATTGCGTTAAAGCTGAGATTGCTCTTTAAAATAGTACACTATCACCAATATAAATGCCTATTTGTCTTAACTGAATTATTCAACTAGTTTGACGGTGATTGATATGAATGATTGAATGGTTCTTTCGCGTGTCGTATCAATTAACTGCCACTGTTATTTTTTCTCCATATCTAAATTTATTGCGATTTACACCAAATTGGTTGGTGTGATTGTATTGATTTTTGTATGAAGTGAAATATGAGAAAATTGTGGCATTTACAAAAGAGATGGTATCATCAGCCAAGGTTGCGCAAGCATGCCTAGTTGTATATCTCCTCTTATTAAGTATTGATATTCGATATGTGTAAAGTTTTCATAATCGGGTCATTAATGTTGAATGTTTAATCCAGAATTACGAATTAAATAATGTTACTATTGTCATGCTTTAAAGCACTTGTAATAAATAATAAAGAGAGGAAATGAAGGAATAGAGGAAAAAAGATTTTATTCAATCATGGTTGTCATTTACCATAATTATGATACAATTTGTAAGGAAACGTATTCACTGTTCTTCATTAGCTTTGACAGCGTGATTTTAATGTAAACATAAGGCGTTCAACTATGGTACGAGAGGTTGTGGGTTCGAACCCTGACAGTGCTTTAGTAGACTCTCGTGGAAAAAATTGAGATGGGTTAAAATTCCACTGGACAATGAACTTACTGCTAATTGTCTTGTTGTAACCCGTACGGAGCTTATCCTGGCTGCGAAGATCAATTGTGGAATGTCTAGGGGATGCGCTTCTAAGCAGCAAAGTCCCTGAGTTGTTGTTAAATTGTTTATGGAATGGTGCGGGCCGTAGTCGTCAGTGGCAACCTGTAAAGTGTGCTGATGCTTGTGGATTAACGTTTAGGAATTGTGCATGTGCGAAGCGCACTAACATTGCGCTTTTTTTAATTGGCATTTAGGGATAAACCAATAGAGAAGAGAAAGTGGAGAATGTAACAAGCATAAATAAAAGTATTCCATACGCCGTTTTATAAGTCACCAATAAGATGTATAGATATTTTTGGCTGCTAAAGTCCGGATGCAACACATTAAAGAGCTTAATTACAAGTTTATCGTTGGTATTTGATGTCTCTCCGATCGAAATGCTTTCAGAATCTAAAGTATGTAATAATCGTGATAATTTGATTGAATTGACCTATTTTTTACAAATGTAAAATATATTCCTATATATAACTATACCTCGGTAAATCGTCAGATAACATTTTTGACAACATTCTGAAAATAATCATTGCTCAGGCTACGAGCAGATGTAGTTATAAGCTTTTTAATAAAATCACACAACCAATGATCACACGCATAATAATACCAGAACGATAACATAAGATTAATAGAACTTCCATTTAATCACGCAGACAAGCGTGAATTTTTCTGGCATTTATGACAACATAAATCAGAGCTGACTCTGATATTGTAATCATGTATTGGTCTATATATACACAGCCCGATTCGTTAACACTGGACAATGGAGTTTAATTCCATGTTTAAAGTCTGGAAAGTATCTTAGGTTTGAAAACTCTCAACCAAATTTTTTAATAATGCAATCCAGCACTAAATGTGGGTAGGAAAAGGTAAATTTTCTCACATGGACCACCATATCTGTGCGTAATTCACTCTCATGCCACTAAAGTTAACGCAAAAGTACAGAGAGGTGTGCCCCTAAAGACGAAATAATTTAGTGTTTCTCTATAGATAACCGCGGTTACTTTTAATCCGGTTTAAAAGGACGGTTAATGTTACAGATGTATATAATGGTATTAAGCAAGGATTAAATGAAATGCTACTAATGCAATTTAACGTAAAGTGTAAACTAGTATTACTAAAAGTGGTTTTATGTAAGTTATAGCACATACGACATTGGTAATAGGCACCCGTGGCATTCAATGAGAACATTTGGTATAATTGAACAGCAATACATAGTCTTGAAATGTGAACGATATAATATTGGTTATGTGGTGTATATCTCGAAAACGCTCTTAGTGCTGACCGATATACACCGATTGATTCTTAGTTAGTATATGTGAAGAGAATACAGAGAGAGAGGAAGAAAGAGAGTAAGTAATCAACAACATGTAGCGATGATTGGAATTTTCTTAGTGTCTTGTGTTATTATATTTGAGACCGAAGGCGAACAAATCTAGACACTGCCGTAGGTTTTAAGCTTTTAAATTGAGGTAAATAAGTGACCAAATCGATGGACTGAAAAGTCACGGGGTGACATTGCGCAGACCGAAAACCGTCGTGTGGACACAATAAGAGTGCTGTGTTTTATTTTTAAAACGTCTTAATTAGCCTGGTTGACTCATTTATTGATTGCTAGGGTATAGTGTACAGACGGACGTTACCCTTATCGTTGCCCTTTGTCATTCACTGCATTTGCCCCACAATTCAGTAATGAAGAAAGCGGATAATATATTTAATATTTGCATTCATTGGGAATTAGACAGGGGACCTCTTGCACCAGACCTTAGGCAGTGGATCGCGCTGCTCATCGCTTGAGGGGTCCGAAATGCTTGTGGATGTTTAAGTGCAGAACAGATAATTATTTTTGAGCGCATTTCAGGGTGTCTAGGGAAGTGTTGGTTAGGGTGTTTGTGGATGCGTTTGAGTTTTGCAGGTAGTTTTGTTAATTTAAATTCATCCTCTCTATATAATCCAAGTATTACTAAATTTATAACCACGACATGTAAAAGAGCAAAACAAAAAAAAAAAAAAAAAAAAAAAAAAAAGCTAATCATCAGATCAGAAATTTGATAAGAACAAGACATACTGCTACAGACTGCTATATTGCATATCAGACAGTATTTCAGTTATAATGATAATGATTATTGAAGGTCAACGCAATGGTGGGATCACTCATCTATTCATCAATCTACCATCACTTTTATTTCGCTTCTTGATTGAGCGTTTGAACTAATTAAATGAGTGATAATCGGAGAAGAACTGATAGAACAAGTTTGTCAATTAAAAGCCAATGTATCTTCTCATTTAATAGGAAAAGACATTTTTCTAGAAAAATGTACATGCAGCTCTTTAAAACAAAGATTGTCAGCGTGACGTGAGCGTGTGGCTCATAAATTTGATTTATATTTCTATTAAGTTATATATCTATTTTATTTTAAAGTTGGTTTCTCTGTTATGTTTGTTTTTGTCCTTTTTTAATATTTATTTAAATTTTTTATTTTAGTTTCCATTAGTCTATATCACAGCAATTAAGCATAAAAACATTGGCCATTGACCCGGTCTCTACGCACTATTTAACTCTTCGAATTATAGACTACTTTGGTCGAAGTAAACAGTATGGACAATTTAGAAGTAAGTGTTTACCATTTTGTAACCATATTATGATTCTTTAGTTTTTCGAGGTAACTTCTTTCTTTCCTTTTTTGTTTCTTTCCTTTTTTGTTTCTTTCTTTGTTTGTTTGTTTGTTTCTTTCTTTCTTTCTTTCTTTTCTTTCTTTCTTTCTTTTCTTTCTTTCTTTCTTTCTTTCTTTCTTTCTTTCTTTCTTTCTTTCTTTCTTTCTTTTCTTTCTTTCTTTCTTTCTTTCTTTCTTTCTTTCTTTCTTTCTTTCTTTCTTTCTTTTTCTTTCTTTCTTTCTTTCTTTCTTTCTTTCTTTCTTTCTTTCTTTCTTTCTTTCTTTCTTTCTTTCTTTCTTTCTTTCTTTCTTTCTTTCTTTCTTTCTTTCTTTCTTTCTTTCTTTTATTTATTTATTTAATTGATTTTTTTTCTTCAATTTATCTTCAATTTTCACGAATGTCACAGCAGGTAAGCCAAGCAACACGCTTTGACTTTCCAGGTTATGACTTTCCATGCACTCATTAGTACATGTACGAGGGCTGCTACTGTTACACAAGTGTTTCTTACTGTCCTTACTTTTATTTTTGTGAGTCTATGTCACAGTAAAGGCGCGAGCATGTGTTGATATTCGAGATTACGGTTCTTTATCATTACTATACGTCATACAGTGTGTTATATGAATACACTTTCAATCTTTGAAACGATTTAATTGTATAATATGTGATACAGCACGAATGAGAGCCGTAAATGTCCTCAATTGTATTCTGAGTTACAGTGTAAAATGGGCATGAAGGTCGTATTCATAGTTACCTCAATTTGGTGCTACGTGTACCTCATTTAATGAGATACACGTAGCACCAAATTGAAATACCTATGAATATGACCTTCATGCCCATTTTACACTGTAACTCAGAATACAATTGAGGACATTTACGGCTCATTCGTGCTGTACGGTCACATATGTATAATTAAATATTAAAATAATCCCTATATCCAGTATTATGCATTTTCAACTTCTTGTCAAGTAGGTATGTACTTACCAGCTGCGTTGCGCTACTCAGTGAAATCAACAATGACGTTATGACAATTTGAATTAGTTAATATACACGATTATTCTTTTACACAGTAAACTCTTTTCTACTTTTATTATGTTAGGTACTTTATTCATCTTAGATAACTGACGCCTGCCGGATCCCTCAGATCCTTAAGACTGGATGTACTGTTTATAACCAACAATTACTCTTAAGAAGGCTTGAAGCTATATTAACTATTTTCTAAAATATACAACTAAAAGGAGAATTTCATAGAAAAAAAATAGAAAAAAATAAATAAATAAAAAAATATGAGTAAGGCTGTCACTCGAATAACAACTAATGACAATGATACTGATATATCTTCGATTATGTCGATATACATATGAAGACCTGAGCGCAAGAAGACCGTAAGTCCACTTGGCCCCTCAACATGTATACACACAAGTTACGTATAGTTTCTTTGGGTTTTATAATGTTTAATACATGTTCCAGGGTGAAAACATCATGAAAGGTTGTGAAAGATTTGTTTTGCACCCTGAACATGTATAAAACATTACCAAACTATACGAAACTATACGAAACTTTAGTGTATACATGTTGAGGGGCCAAGTGGACTTACAGTCTTCTTGCGCTCAGGTCTTCATATATATTGGATTTTTAAGGTAGTGGTTAGGTAAAAAGGTTCCGCAATATTATAAAAAATAATTGTAAGACACCTTATATTCTGTGGATAACGTTTAACACGTTCCATGTAATTATGAAATATATGGTATTGTAATATATCGTAGCTTCTGTGATTTCCGGTGACGTAAAATATTAATTTAGTTCTAGTCCAACATAAAACATAAAATATGAATATAAGTATAGATTTTTTTTAACAAAGTAGGAATATAAGTCCACGGTTTATATAATCTGAACTGATAATACAGTGCAATTAAATCGAAATATGTATACAATCCATGGCGTTTTATATTATCTAGAGATACGCAACAGGCGTAATTATTATGCTAAAATGAAAAAACACATTAAAGTCATAATGTGTGATTTGCTTCACAGCGACGCCCTCAATTTTACTCGGATTTCTACTTTTTGCATAATTATGATGCCCAGTGGGTACTAAAATACCACGTAAAAGACTATGCCTGAACAGTAAAATTTAACTTTTTATATTAAAACCGGGTCGACCCGGTTTTATTCAGAGTTCATCGATCGACTGCTTGCTAACATCTCCCGTGGATGTCAGCTTATGACTACACACGTCGAGCGCGATGCTCCGTGTAGTATTACATGTTACGATGGTCGAGCGTAGTACACGCATTGTAGGCGCTGGAATTAAATCGCATTTTCTTCGTTATACCTCATTTGTTTGGCTCGAAAGTAAAAGGGGATAATGTGATCAGTGAAAACAAACATTTTTAAATGTTTAAAAATAGGAATATATTCTTTATGCAAATCACACATTATTGCTTTAATGGTTTGTACTTTCTATAGTGCTCTGGCGACTTTATGCTCATTTTGTGGTACCATATCATTGTGAGTTAAGGCTTTCTGGCTCTCAACTCTCGATATATTAATCAGCAGAGGAGTTTACCAATCTACGTTCATACGGGCTGAAAAGTTAAAGTGTTGTTCCCTGAAGTGACCATTACTCCAGGCTCGGCTTAATGCGCACGACCCCTCCCCCATAACATCTCAAGTATTCCGAACCTTTATACTTTCAACCTGCGTATGATAGACGCGACTAATGTATCATATTGTCTACTCTTCTTCGAAGCAGGTGCCGGGGAACATAGACTTATCGAACTGGTCCATCTGTCTCCGATTTCAAAAGACTAATTAAAACCCATCAATTTGGATTATTTGTAATGTGTCATGTAAATGGTCGATTATCTTTGTTCAGATCAGTAAACATAGTGGAAGGCATTTGAAGCACCTGTTTGCATTGACTTATTTTCCTTTGCTTTATATCTTTGTTCTTTGTTTGATTTCTAATAGCAAATTTAGACAATTGTCATCATTCCAGCCATAATCCTAACCATTTTCACCCACTTTCGTAACTCACCAAAACCGAGTAATATACTAGCATTATAATGTTGATACCCCTCCCCCCTTTTTAATGTTATTGAATTTTGGCAACTCTGTACCCTAGATATAAGAGAAATTGTTGGTTGTCCAACGTTGGTTTAAATATTATCAGTCTAAATTATTTGGCGAACATTAACCAATTTTGATATAAAATTTGATTGTTTGAACCCGATGCACAAATTTATTGGTCGAGCTATATATAATTTTAAAACTCATATTATATCGATACCAATAAATATTGGACGTAAAGCATCCAATTTTATCATTATTATGTTTAGAATGCAATATTTTGACACATTTTTTTTCATCAAAACATAATTATGATTAAAATATGTTTAACACATTTTTGATTCAATTTGTGTCCCTTAATTTAGGGTATTGATACTTGAACCAGCGTTGGACACTATTTACACAACGTTTTTTTTTTTTTTTTTTTTTTTTGCAGTGTGGTATATATGAATTGAATCTAGTTAATCAGATATATCTCCAGACTTATGTTATTACCCTAGTGTATAGGTATGTTGACCACGTTGATAACATCGAGCATGCGCTCAGAGAATTTTCTAATGCGCGGCTTGTTTTTTACAATAAAGGCCGTACATGACTCTATATAACTTTGTGATATATTACCAATGCCGACGAGGTTTAGATAAACAAACTTTCATCTTTCTTTAAAAATTACTTTAATATATTTTTATTTCAACAGCTTCCTTTAAATTAAGCAGATGTTGCCTCGGGTACTCTTTGCTATTTATTGCAACAATTTTATCAACCTATTTTAGATAATACTTCTTTATGAATTTAATATCCTGAACTTTATTTAATATAAGACTAAGCATTTAAAGTTTTAGGTTGTTGATCAAAAAAATCCCCTGGGGCAAAATATTGAAAAGGTAAGAGTGACCAGCTGCAAGAAAAGGAAACGCAGAAATAAAGAGAGGCTTTTTTCAGATCACTTTGAGCTCTGAGTGGAATTGTATATACTCTTGAAAGGGGAAGGTCGTTAGAAGGTGTTTTGCTAAGTCTTAATAAATGACTTTTAATGCTTGTTTTGAAGAAAGAAGAGAAATAAATCAAAGGTCAATATGCAATCGAGCTCGTAAGCTCGACACGTCCACAGTTTTTAGAAAGACAGGCTGGATCGTCGTTCTCATCTTATTCAGCACCTGAGGCCTTTTTCTTATAATGTATAATTTTGCTCCACTTTTATTTTATGATTTTCTTGTGGTATAAACTGCCTTTTTGCGCATTATTTCAAACGCAGTAGCTCAATGCCTATTCCACAGATACGGCACGATTGTTATAAACATCTCAAAAAAAGTAACTAACCCCCCTTAAATAATTGCCATTATTCCAAAAACGGGCGATTGTATTCCAAATCTGTAAAATGCGTTGGAAGCAGAATTTATTTCTGCGCATTTTGACACCGCATGTAGCAATTGCCTAAATATTGACGCCGCAGCGTATATTTAAATCAATGTAACCCAAGATTTGACAGTTGCAGTAAATTCTATTGATATATATTCAGTATAATGAAAGGAAATTTGCTCGGCTCTCATGCAAATGTTCGTTTTGTTTCATGCATTTGGGGGTCAGAATGTCGGGAAAATCAATCAATTGTCATTATTCTTATCGTTGGTCAATATTCACTTAATCCCTAGTTGAAACATGAAGAGTTAACACATTTTTAAATGCCCCGCCAAGTTGTCCATTTTAACGGTTAAGTTAGATCAGGTTGGGCTGGTCATCTTCGTAACATCTCACCTTTTGACCTTGGGACTGAGTGGACTTTCAAATTCTTGAAAGTACTTATTAAAAAGAGGTTTATTTAATCAATAATTGACAGTTGAACTATGATAATCCCTATTCAATCCTGTGTAATAGGAAACTAATTTCTAACCAGAATTTCTCAGAATTGCAGTTCGTCAAAAATATCAAGGTATCATTTACAAAATTATCCATATCTTCAAAAGTATTGGTGCTATGTATATAATTTTGGTGTCATTTTGAAGCTTACTGGCATGTGCTTACTGTTTCATTCAAATCATGAAATTTCAAAAAACGGGTCACATATATTGCTCGTTTCAGTAAAAAGCAATGCTTTTGCCAATACAATGGCATAATAGCGTGAATTCCAATCAAAACCTTATATGATTACTTACGAATGACCAGCCTTAGCTAGAGGCAAAACAAACAAACAAACGAGTAAACAAATAATAACAACAAAAACGAAAACAGTAATACTTGTGTTTTAATCTAGACCATTTGCATGTTTATATCTACGTCATGCAATGGTCGTGTGTTTTCCTTTAATCAACTTATTGAATTACTATTCGTAACATTTGTCTTTAGAGAATAAAATTAACATTTGCAATGCATTTTAAAACATACTGGTGGGAAAGTAAACATTATTGTCTGCACGCAAATTCACCATGCATATCATTTAGGCATATATAACGTGTAATGTTATAATTTATATATTATTTGCATACACCTGTCGCAACAATTTAATATCTTTTACTAATGGCTAATTTGTCATAGATCATTAGATACTTTTATCCCGTGCATCTGCTGTACGTTGCTGTGGGTATAAGGAAATACAAAACAATTCAAACAATAGGTTTATTACAAGTTTTTTTTCGCTTGGCTAATCGTGTATTTTATGTTTTCAATTGTTGTAATTTGTCTTCTCTTCATAATGAAAGCATGGTGATTATTTCGGTACTACCCATGAACTCTTTCCACTTTTCTTTAGTTAAAAATATCGGTTTCCACTATGCATTTATCTTGAAAGTATTTGTCCAAGCTTTGCGTCGCCAGAAACTCGTACTTCGCGGCTTAGTTTACTGCGCTGAAATTTATCTCACTATTATGGCCAAAATATTCCAATTTCCAATTACACAGTTCGGTAGCCTCTTTTTCATTACCGCAGCAAAGTATTTGACCTCGTATTTTAAAGTATGGGCTTTTATATCCTAAAAAGGTCATTGTATGAATTATATAGAATTAAAGAACTATGTCATTATAGATGAGTATGTTGAGGTTCGAATATCTGCTTCTATTTGAACCAATAATGTAAACGTGTTCAGATCGATCAGTTTTATTCGCACACCAAAAGAAGATGAAATAAAAGATGATAACTAGTGGACACACGTTACTTATTTGCAGATTCCTAGTAATGATAGTAAGCATTATTGAACCGGTTCATTTTATTTTCTGTTTGAAACACTATCAGTCTGAACACAATATCGGCATACCAATGAGAACAAAGTCATTATCATGAAGATTTCGTCCGGTTGTTTAGCATATAAATAGCCAACAAGCGATAGTTTACTATCAAGGGAATAAGATCGCATTTATCCTGGAGGAAGAACACTGATCAAAGACTGGTTAAAACCTGTACTTGCATTCTTCACTGCACGGTATAAGTATGAGTCGCTGCATAAATACAGTTTCTTTAAATGTAAAAGAGTGAAAACAACTGTTTCCACAACGTCACCAACAGTCACCACCAAAAAATAGCTCTTTTACGTGATAGGGATATTCCACTCTTTTAAGGTGGTACTACACGACCTGATAAACTTTGTGACTAATTTTGCATTTTTCTCAAAAATTAACTTCACACTGGTAACAAAAGTTATGTATATTATAGGGGCAAGGAATCCAATTACTTCACTGAAATTTCAGTGATTCAAGACAAGTGGTTCATTATATATGTTAAGAAATGAGGTACATTCCAGTGATACATCTTTTCTTATCATAAATAACGTAGGCCTACTGCTTGTCTTGAGTCACTGATATTCCAGTGTAGTAACTGGAATTACTGGATCCCTTGCCCCTATAATTTACATTTTACAGATGGGTACTAACCGTATGAAAATACAGCTTCTTCCATTTGGTCCCAATTGTATCATTGACTCCAATATGAGATTGTTTTACCTCTGGATTGCATTAAAGTATGAGTATAAGCTATTTTTTGTATTGATTGGACTATCTTAGGTTAGACTTCTGCTAGTGTGTTTGATTTGTGAGATGTCTAGACACTTTCCATCTGAATCACCTATGAACTCTTGTTGTAACCATGTTCACCTTATATCGTTTTTTAAAATAATGCTTAAGGTGGTACTACACCCCTTGATAAATGTGTGACTATTTTTGCATTTTTCTCAAAAAATAATAACACACTGGTAACACAAAAGTTGTATATTATAGGGGCAAGGAATACAGTTACTCTACTGGAATTTCAGTGACTCAAGACAAGCGGTAGGTTATTTATGATAAGAAAAGAGGTACCTTAATTGCAGGTGCCATATTTTACCAATGTATTTGTGCGGAACACAATGTTGAACGAACGTGGCCATTTTATGAACAACAAACCAAACTAGAAATTGAAACAACATATGTATAAAATTGTTCAATATTTCCACAATGTCTCATCTTAACGGTTTACTCAGACTGACAACTAGTAATGTGCATTAAGCACGAATAAAATCATTTGAAAACACGCAAAGTGGACAAAGTGAAACATTAGACGCCTCAGTAATAAATTGTGTTTTAACCGCCGTATCACACGGAATCATGAACACATCATTTAATATGCCAAGAAAATTATTTTACTGTTTTTAGTTTGGTATAAACAAATTAATCTCCGAAAGTATAAACAAAAATGGCATGATACACCCTGTATAGAATATTTTAAGGGTATTCTCTGACCTCCTATTGATAACGTACTATATAGGTACTATAATTCTACTGATATAATGCTAGTTTATTATTTCAGTTGAACGGGTGTTTATTAAAGTATTACAGGTTGCAGACCATCTTCATATTATGATAAAACAAAAATCCCCACAAAAGAAATACTGTATATTTTATGTTGTCCGTGATTGCTTGCATGATTTACCATGTTTGCATTATCACATTTTAATGAGCAGCAGGTGCCTGATTGTTTTGTTCAAGGTTAACCAACCATTTATTTTCATTTTTGCCCAAAAATAAAGACTATTATCAAAATAACATCAATTTCCAATGTTCTCATTAGCTGTTTTCTAACCTTGAACCCCATTCATCATCTGTTGGGTGCTGAGTTTTGTGGTATTCTTTAAAACCATGTCGACACAAAATTAGACATTTGAAGATTTTATGCGAATATAAAGGCATTCATTTTTGTAACATTATATGCACAACAGGCCTCTGTGTTTGTCTCGGGTGTCCAACTAAATTACTTTTGAGAGAAGCGTATTATTACAAGGATTTTTTTTTATATTACATAATCTATAGTTGAATCTCCTCGCCGTAGTGTCTGGTCATAATTGTCTAACTATGGTGAACATGAGAATAAAAGTTGAAATACAATATCCATACATGTCAAAAATAAGGTGTTGCTCAAGTACAAATCAATTACTTGATATGAAGGCACAATTAGACAAATTAGTCTTTGTACGGATAGAGTTTCAATATATAATTCATATAAGTGCCATTGCGTTTTGAGTGAGGCAACAACCTGGCAAAGTATCCGGGTCTTCCAACTAAACTATGTTGGAAACGAGTGCACTTTGTAAGTATATTGCTGCATTGCTATCTTTTTATTGCACTATCTACTTGTGCCCTGGCGATTGCAGTTGCAGCCGGCATTGCTCACATTCTTGGCACACTGACAACATTCTTAAAGCTGTGATGCATACAAGTCACAATTTTAAATACATTTGAAGACCTGAGCGCAAGAAGACCGTAAGTCCACTTGGCCCCTCAACATGTATACACTAAAGTTACGTATAGTTTCTTACGGTTTTATAATGTTTAATACATGTTCCAGGGTGAAAACATCATGAAAGGTTGTGAAAGATTTATTTTGGCCCCTGAACATGTATAAAAGATTACCAAAATATACAAAACTATATGCAACTTTAGTGTATACATGTTGAAGGGCCAAGTGGACTTACGGTCTTCTTGCGCTCAGGTCTTCATTTGTTTTGTATCCCTCCATCTGCCTGTATGAAACTCCACTTATTCGACAACCAATCCAGGATAAATATATTTCAATAAAGATAAAATTAGCTTTAATAAAGGGAGTCTCCGGCAATCATAACATTATGCCTTATAATTATGTTAGAAAATATTTATCATGCACGAATCACGTGGTTTATTTGAAATAAACTCATATTGACCATAAATACGAATAAAAACAGTTGGCTCTCTACACGCTTTATTCAAAATTCCCGCGCCGAAATTGTCTAAGTGCAATGACGTAACGGTTTTTTGTGCTCAAATGTCGCCAGCCTTCATAGTATTACTAGGACGTCATTGCACTCGACAATTTCGGCGCCCGGGAATTTTGAATATCGCGTGTTCAGAGAGGGATGTTTTTTTGTTTTTTGTTTTCAATTTTATGGTCGCTATAAGTTTGATTTAAATATAACCACGTGATTCGTGCTTGATAATTATTTTTTGTACATAAACGACATAATGTTATGATTGCCGGAGACTTCCTTTAAACCAATAGGGTTATGGATTACCGTATCGAGCACATGGAATGGCGAATGAACGGAGGGCGTTCTTTTTTCAGATCCGATACCGTAGCTACTTTTCAGGGTCAATGTAGGATAAACATAAATGTTCAAGTTCACTTTGATTTGTTGCAGGAAGTTGTGAACGTTTAATAAATAAAACAATGAATGGTTCAATCCCCGTGTAGAGAAGGTTAAGCAACGTTTCTCGACAACTTGTATTATGAACATTAGAATAAACGTTGAAATACAATATCCATTATGTCAAAATGAGGTTTTGCTCAAGTACAAATCAATTACTTGATATGGAAGTACAATTGGACAAATTAGTCTTTGTACGGATAGAGTTTCAATATATAAATCGTGACAAGTGTCATTTTGTCAATAGCATGATAGATACGAAGATTGAATTTGAAATAATGAATGGATTAAGGAAAAGAACACAATGACGTCTGCAACATCAACACAATTCCCTGTGAGTAATCAAAACGTTTTCAATGTGTATAAATAAGCGGATGCAAGGAACGTTACACAATTAAACATGGAAATTGTAAACATAAACTGACAATCGTAACCTTTTTATGGGTTAGCAGGAGATACACTCTCGGCTAGTTGGCCAGCCACAATCAGTTTATGAGAGGCAGCCTGAAGGGGACTTCGTATGTAATTAGTCTTGATCAGTTACACTTTGATATCAAGAAATCTATATTATCACCTTTGATTCAATAGAATAATTTCTGATATGGTTATATCATAACAATGCTAGATAATAGACTACTCCACAAAGTAAAAGCTGAAGATCGCGCAGTCAGAAACGTGTTAAATAATATGATATCAATATTGGGAATTGCGTATATTTTTAGCGATAAAATTTGAATAACCATATTTTTAATATTTAACTGCATTTACTAAAACTTTTATCATGCCTACACTGCTTGAATATATATGCTGCATTTATTGTGTGCAAAATGAACGCGCAACTAGCGTAAATGTGTGCGTCCAGCTGCGTGCAAGTCATTTATTCTATATCAATACACGATGTTATAAGCCTCATTTTCTCTCGCCAATTATAGTGTTTGAGTCTCTTCTTTAGTATGTATTTTAGTATGTATCAAAAGACAATTAACAAAATATAACGACGATAACCAACTGTTCGTTATTCGACAACATGTGAACAAAAGTGTAATTTCAACATGTACATCAAGGTTGCAGACCATCTTCATGTGTGGCTGGACACCACGAATCAGCCGTAAAGTCGGCCCGGTCAATTTTGTTTTATTTTGTGTTTAGAAAATATATATCATACGCTTTAAAATGGTATATCATTTGACTTCAAACGATATCCAGAAGCGGGGTTATGATTTGTTAAACTCTGTTCCTTCAACAAAATTGTACCTTTTTGGTTCTACATGTGACTGTTTCTCCACATTTCTGGTAATAAATATCAAACAGTAATAATTGGCGGTCATTTCAAATCATCCCCAAGTCAACGAGGTTCAGGAATGTCCTCTCATTGTTAATTGTTGGTTATACATACTTAGACAACATACAATGCTTTGTTGTCTACCACTTGAACACGATTTAGCCAAAGCAAACAAAGACAAGAACTATTCTATATATAGAAATAGGTAGATGCTTATTACCCTCTTCGGCAATAGGATTATTGATTGGTTTAAACGGTGTTTGATAAGATACTTGTCGCACGGAATTGAGATAATTTTTAAATACGACCTTCACGCACATTTTACACTGTAACTCAGAATGCAATTTGCCGAGTTTACGGCTCATTCGTAGTGTCCACTCACATATATATAATACAAAAACTGCATGAGATACCATGTTTGCATTATAAAATTTTAATGGGCAGCAGGTGCCTGATTGTTTTTGCTCAAGGTTAACCAACCATTTATTTCAATGTTTACCCACAAAAAAGATTAACATCAAAATAACAACAATTTCAATTTTTCTCATACGCTGTTTTCTAACCTTGAACCACATTTACCACCTGCTGGGTACTGAGTTTTGTGGTATAAAATTCTTTCAAACCATGTCGACATGAAAGCAAAATTAGACCTTCTGGAAGTTTTATACAAATAACCCATTCTAAGCACATTTGGGGCTGCAAAATCCAAATGTAAATACAATATATAATATTATATGTACAACAGGCTTCTATGTTTGTCTCGGGTGTCCAACTTAATTACTTTTGAAAGAAGCATATTGTTTCAAGGATTTCCTTTTTTTTAAATTATATAATCTAGGTACCTTATTTTGTGCCCTGTATCGCGAGTGCAGCATGCATAGTTCAATCTCCTCGCCGTAGTGTCTGTTCTTATCTACAGCATATATAGAGAACATGGGAATAGTTGAAATACAATATCCATACATGTCAAAATAAGGTGTTGCTCAAGTACAAATCAATTACTTGATATGAAGGTACAATTAGACAAATTAGTCTTCGTACGGATAGAGTTTCAATATATAATTCGTAACAAGTGCCATCGCGTTTAGTTTTTCTTTTAATTTATTTGAGTGAGGCAACAAACTGACAAAGTATCCGGGTCTTCCAACTAAATTATGTTGGAAACGAGTGCACCTTTGAAGTATTGCTGCATTGCTATCTTTTTATTACACAATCTATGCACTCTACTTGTGCCCTAGCGAGTGCAGCTGCAGCCGGCATTGCTCACATTCTTGGCACACTAACAACATTCTTAAAGCTGTGATGCATATAAGTTACAATTTTCAATACTTTTGTTTTGCATCCCTCCATCTGCTTGTATGAAACTCTACTTATTCGACAATCAATCCAGGACAAAGACCGGATTACTTGTTGTAATTCTCCGTAGAAGTGATGATGTAATATGATTAAGTACCATAGCAATAGGTTAAAGCAAAATTTGAATATATCGCCCTGCACTAGTACGTTCATGTAGTACATCTGCATTGAACCATAGATGTCAAAGAACAGAGATAAAGATCTGGATCGTAATTTTATAGACTATTCATATCATGCTGATCATTCGCACCTGTAAGGAAAAGAGCGATATTATATTGCAGATACACAGGTGATGAGTGCAACATGCTTGTAGTGCAGGGCGATATATTTAAGAATTGTTTAACCTATTGTTATGGTAGTTAATCCTATTACATCATCACTTCTACAAATAGAGATAAAATTAGCTTTAAACCAATAGTGTTATGCTTTACCGTATCAAACAACTTTAATGACGAGCAAACGGAGGGCGCCCTTTTGTTCAGATCCGATGCCGTATTTACTTTTCAAGGTCAATGTAGGATAAACAAGTTTATATTAAAGTGAACATAAATGTCCAAGTTCACTTTGATTTGTTGCAGGAAGTTGTCAACGCTTAATAAATCAACAATGAATGGTTCAATCCCCGTGTAGAGAAGGTTAAGCAACGATTCTCGACAACTTGTATTATGAACATTAGAATAAACGTTGAAATACAATATCCATACATGTCAAAATGAGGTTTTGCTCAAGTACAAATCAATTACTTGATATGGAAGTACAATTGGACAAATTAGTCTTTGTACGGATAGAGTTTCAATATATAAATGGTAACAAGTGTCATTTTGTCAATACCATGATAGATTCGAAGATTGGATTTGAAATAATGGATGGATTGAGGAAAAGAACACAATGACGTCTGCAACATCAACACAATTCCCTGTGAGTAATCAAAACGTTTTCAATGTGTATAAATAAGCGGATGCAAGGAACGTTACACAATTAAACATGGAAATTGTAAACATAAACTGACAATCGTAACCTTTTATGGGTTAGCAGTCTCGGCTAGTTGGCCAGCCACAATCAGTTTATGAGAGGCAGCCTGAAGGGGACTTCGTATGTAATTAGTCTTGATCAGTAACACTTTGATATCAAGAAATCTATATGGTCACTTTTGATTCAATAGAATAAGTTCTGATATGGGTACTTGTGATTCGTAACAAAGAACATAACTATGACAAATAATATACCACTCCACATAGTAATAACTGAAGATCGCGCGGTCAGAAACGTGCTAAACTATATGATATCAATATTAAGAATTTTGTATACTTTTTAGCAATAAAAGAATTTGAATAAGCATATTATTTAACTGAATTTACTAAATCATTCCTACAATGCCTGAAGATATATGCTGCATTTATTATGTGTAAAAAGAAATATATATACAATTTATCCTTCACAATTGCATATATACCCGTTTATCTCCCACACACCCACAACCATATCCATATCCACATCCTCTCAAATATACACCAAACATACACATCTTCTCAACCTCAAATCCGCACACCCCACACCAAACACACAAATTAAACGCCACGTAGCTTTTCTTTTTTAAATGTAGGCATATTTAAATGACATTAGATTTATTATTGATAATTTGAAATCGCGATCACATATTCTAATATTTTACAGATAGTTATGTATTTTAAACATAAATACCAAATAGGGGAATTGTGAAGATTTTTATTACATATTCTATGACTTTTCATATGGACGCATTTATGTCTTGCAAAGTGTGTGTATACATCAAAGAAATCGACGTGGAATAGGTTGATTACCGGTAGGCTGTATTGAGTGATGTCGTCACCACCTTTCAAGCTCTTACAGAGAGCTGTGACATCATCATTCGTTTGTTAAAATACAAAAAAAAATATCTGCATTAAAAAGCTAATTCTTGATTTAGCGTTTAAAATAACGGAACATTATTAGGCAATTGGATAAGGTTAAATTAAGTCTGTTTTTGCCATTGTCTAAAAAAATCTTTCATACCATACTACTTCGTTAGTTGTGCAACTTCACTTTCTGAGATTAGATATTTATATCCGCAGTGTTACGATGCCCGCTAATTTGGAAGTGACCTAAAGTGTAACGTGCTCCGAATGGCCGTGTAAATAAAATTATCTGTGACCATTATCTCTGTTATTTTGCAAATTGAAAATCCACAACTGGACTTTGACTGGCCGACTTAGATTTATGAAATAACATATTATCAGATCAAGCAAGTTTTATGGAACCTATCTTACACATTGTTACATAATTAATCTTGACAGAGAAAACTGACATAATTTCTACATCCTTTACCTATAATTTCAAATTGATTCAATTTGCGTTCATTTTAACACTGTCCGTTACACCATGATAAGCTTTACTTGAATGAATAGCAGGTGGATATGGAATTGAATTTACAAATCTCAGCACGTTGCAATATAGTTTTAAATTCAAACCATCACTGGTCCGTGTATGAACAGTGTCAATCGTGGATATATTTATAGCAAGAAAGTAAGTAGTAAGTAAAGTTTAAAAGGCAAAGCCGATGTTTTTATACCCTTTAAATAGAAGCTTGTTTACAACTTATCATCAACTTCAAAATCTGTATCCTGTTTTAGGGGAAGTAGTTCAGGAGCAGGTGGCCCTGTGTAAATTTTAGATGTCACACTACATTATTATCATATTGATTCTTAAGTAAGAAGAGTTCTTGAAGTCAGACAGTGTGATTAACACACCATTTTCAAAAAATTTTGTGGCATTTTAGTGAAAATATTCCTAAAACCGTACATAAGTTTGTTCGGCTTATAATTGGCGAAAATTATTTGTTTTTTGTTATTGCGCGAGTCATCAAATTCCGAACTTGCGATCGCATAAATTCGCATAAACGCGCGCCAGTCATTCTTCTGCTTCTGCTCAATTTCCGGCTAGGCTCTATCCAGGCATGTGCGGTGTTAAGAAGTTCTAGAAGAAATTTGTGCAGTGTGTCTTAAAGGCTTCAGAACTTGGTGAGCTTGTGATTGTGTCTGGGAGAATATGTTCCACACTTTTATGGTACGGTTGACGTAAGAATTCTTGTGTATGTTGAGGCAACCAAAAGGTATCTGGAAACTGTAGTTGTTTCGGAGACAAAGGCCTTGCCGGGTTGCATGGGTCAAATACTGGACACTGGGTATGTCCACAAGTAGTTGATGATTTTGTATAACAGTACTAGTCTGGCAACTTGGCATCGGTGTTGTGATGTTTGCCAATCCAGATCAGACAATAGTTTTGTAACTGTTCCAGGGGTTCGTTAATGACTGGTTTTAATGTATCTAGCAGCATCCCTATATACATGTATTTTGTCGTGTCTATTGGCCGTGGGTATTAGTGTATGGGTCCTTTACAACCGAAGCGTACTCCACATGAGGTCTTACATGAGCTGTGTATGCAATTTCTTTGAGTTTTTCGGAACAGTTGTACGAGTTTCTCTTCATGAGACTAACGACACGACTGGCTTTGGAAGTAACATGTGCTATTTGCGTATCCCATTCCATATTTTGCTCTGAAAGTGCACCCCCAAGAGGGGGTGGGATGTAACAAATTCAAGTCTTTGTTTACCAAGTCTATATGTACGGGGAGTGACATTTACTTCTGTTGATGTTCATAACATAACATTTGCAGGCATTGAAGCGCATAAGTCATTTGTTTAGTAATGGAGGTTGTTTAATTCTTTTTGTAAAGCATTAGAATCTTTTGATGAGGCGATGTTTCCGTGAAGTAAGCAGTCATCTGCGAACAAACGTGTGGTTGAAATTAAGTTGTCTGGTAAGTCATAAAGACGAAATAAAAGCGGCCCTAGCACCGTTCCTTGGGGGAACTCCGGAGTCTAGTGCAAGTGATGATGATGTTTGTACTTCCAACACAACTCTCTGGGTTCTACCTGCAAGGAATGATCCTATCCATTGAGTAAGTTGGTTGCTGATGCCATATGACTGGAGTTTGTTGATAAAGTGAGGCACAGCATCGAAAGTCTTACTGAAATCTAATATCACCACATCAACTGTCATCCAATGCCTGCGACAAATCGTTGGCAGTAAGAACCAGCTGGGTATAACAAGACCGGCGTTTACAACGTCGAAGTTTCAACCTAACCTGATTTCAACCTAGCGGTTAGTTGAAATCAGGTTGAAATTTCGACGTTGATACAACGTTGAAACTTCAGGTTGAAGTCCATCAGGTTGAAGTCCATTTGCAAATACAACGTGATTTCAACCTTATTTCAACGTCGAAATTGAGTTTGATGTCGAAATTTTAACGTGATTTCAACGTCAGATGTGCCCACTGGGATATGCATTGCTCAACGCGCAACTAACGTAAGTGTGTGCGTTCAGCTGCGTGCAAATCATTGTATATCAATAGACGATGCTATGGGTCTCATTTTTTCTCACCAACTATAAGCCGAAAATAGTCTATATTATGACTAAGGCAATATAGTTTTTGAGTGTGTATTTAGTGTGTATCAAAAGACAATTAACAAATATAACGACGATTTAAAGATTAACCAACTGTTCGTTATTCGACAACATGTGAACAAAAATGTAATTTCAACATGTACATCAATATTCTTTTCATTTGGGAAAAGAAAATAAGCAAGATTGGGATGAAGAGTACAATTTTCAGTTGTACATTTCTTCTGAACAATAAAAAAAACTTTCAAAGAAACTACCTCTATTTATACCCTAGTCAGAACAAAACACGTTCGGAACAAAAACCTGTCGGTGCATACAGACCAGTTTCCATGACTTTTGATACTCCACATGTAATGTTATGTCACTTAGCGAGATTAGAAACATTCGCAATATTAACTTCAAATCCGAAGTATTTAAAGGCTCATCCCATTTGAAGCGACCAAAACTGTAACGCTTTCAGAATATTTACCAACGTGTCTGTGACCATGATCTTTGATATTATGCTGCAAAGTGAAAACTAACAAACACATTGAGACATTTTTCTGTGAAAAATCTGTGACTGGTTGAAATATCTGTGTTGGATTACAGATTTACATTGATTTGTCAACAGATTCCGGATTTTTGTCTCCTATTGAAATGCACTCTGACTTTTATATGAAGAGCTTTGTTTCAAACACCTTACATCCACTTTTGGCTGAAATTGAGTTATTGGCATGATATTATAGTGTGGATAAAAATACACATTTTTGTGGTTGTTTGACCTTCATACTACCTTCCCTTTCGGAAGTATCGTATTTTTCCCGTTTGGGAAATCTTAGGGAATTTCCGGAAATCTGAACAGGGCAGCGGAAAATAATTGCCTTTCTGGGAACGTGAAGTGCTGTTTGAAATATTTTCTGCCAGCACGGATTCGGAGCGCGAGTAAGAACGGGTGGGGTCCAGGGCCGAAGCCCCAGCGGGGGTCCAGGCAGGGTCCGGCCGTTGAACGAAACTACGAATTACAAGCAGGTTGCAACCAAAATCTGAAAAAAAAAAAAAAAAAAAAAAAATCAGTCAATGAGAAAGTACTATACGGTGTAGTACGAAACGTCATTGAGGTATGCTTAAAGGGGCATTTCGTGATCCACAGCCTCATCCCCCACTTTTTCAAAAAAGTTGAGATTTTTATACCACTGGAAACCTCTGGCTACATGATGTTTATGTACCAAAAATTTCTTGCAGATTATTTCGTTTAGCAAAAGTATCGTCAAATTTGAATTTCGTTCTGGTGCACCAGAACGAAATTACACACAGTGGCCTATGGAGCAGTGTAATACACATAATCATGCATAACTCGCAAACGCAAAATCGGAATCGACTGAAATTTTGGGAATAAGCTTTTTTCGTGAATATCTACTGAAAAATGTCATAAAAAGAGGATGCTAGGATTACGAAATCCTCCTTTAAGATCTTTATACCGAAATACTTTTGGATTTGTACACAAGAACATTTGCAAATTATGAATTATGGATAATCCTGATTTTCGGAATTTATGTCTACTTTTTGAGAAAATTAGCGCCATATAAAAAGGCCACATTTTCCTGCGTGACATCCGACTGCTAACCATGTTTTGACCTCGTCTGTTCATGCGCACATAATCGTAAATATCACTCAAATTAGCGTGTTTTCATTTCAAATTTGTAGAGATCACATTCACAAGTTCTAGCAAACATAATTGTCAACACTAAAATTGTTAATATTGTACCGATTTTGCACAATTTTTATGCAAAGTTGAGACTATATAGCGGATTTAGTGGTATGAACCCTTGAAAAACAAGATGACAGTTAGACTCTACCGCATTTACTTTCTGGGATCCCAGCGGTGTCGTCTGGTCTGGAGCTCTTGTTGACGCATAAGGGAGACTACAGTGGATCGAGCCATACAAAATTTAAAATCAACAAATTAAAAGGCATCTGTTTATTTTCATATTTTGTTTACAAATATTCCTCGCGTTCAATTTTATTGATCAGCTATGAGCTATCCTCAAAAGCTCTCAAAGTTCGCAGAAATATATTTTACAAGAGGTGGTTTTCACAGAATATTTTCAGATCTGAAGGAAAATGGTATTAAATGATTAGGATATTAAAAATATTTTTACCGTCTTGTTTTTTTTTCTGCGACTATGAATTTTTTTCTGGGAACGCCGGTACCACGATACCGATGATTTCGTAGCCCTGAATCTGAACTTAAAATGAATATAGAATTGTTTTGTTTTAATTTTTTGATGTATAATAGTAGCATGGAATGTTCTTTACCTATTAAAACCAAAAGGAACTGTTTTTGGGTCACTATGTTTGAAAAAAAATCATTTTAATTAACAAAAGGTGTAGCTTCGGAAATACCCAAAAAATGCCATTTTCCCGAATTTAATTAAAAATTCATAATTAAAAGAGTAAATGAGATATTTCAATTTTTCCTTTTGATTTTGAAAGCATTAGTCAAGTTAAATAAAGTAGTACAAACAAATGGGTTAAAATTTGATTGCAAAGCTGGTTTCTAGAAAAGGGGTAAATTTATTTTGTTGCAAAAGCCCTTACATCCACAAAAGGTGCGATATAAAATATATAATAAAATAAATAGGAATGCTTGAAAATTGTACCCAACCTATTCTTTTAGTTTCTATTCATCAACACTTTATCCAAACCCAAATTGAATCAAATTGAACAAGTAATTCTTGCACAATTAAAAAAAGCTGTTTTTCTCAAAAAGTCAAAAGTGGATATAAGGGGTTTTGCAACAAAGCTCTTCATATAGAGATTCATCAAACAACCATTGGCGATTATCAATCAGTAACAGTCATTTTGTGGAAACCATATTACGAGTTGTTGCAATTAATATTGACAGAGTAAACTGATTCAGCTATTACCTAATGAAGTTTCAATTTTGTGTACCTGCCTGATACACCATGATTGGCTTTCCTTGAATGAACAGCATGTGGATATTGAATTGAATTTACACATCTCAGCACGTTATAATATAGCTTGAAATTCAAACCATCACTGGCCCGTGTATGAACAGTGTCAATCGTGGATATATTTACAACAAGAAAGTGAGTAGTAAGGAAGTAAAGTTGTCCAAAACGCAAAGACGACAATACCCTTAAAATTAGAAGCTTCTTTGCAACTTATTATCTTCTTAATCGTTATACTGTCTCTTATATCTCTGCCAAATCAATCTACTTCGGGCAAAAAAGCTGTTTTTGATCTAGCACAGCTAAAAATACTCACAAAGTAAAATTGGAGTCAGTCGGGTTTTTTTGTTTCTCGTAAGCCTGTAACTTTCGCATAATTGAGTGGCTTTAATAGAACATGAAAGAACAATAAATAGCCTCTATGCAACGATAATATACGCATATAGATTTTGAATCCACTGTGGATTTGTTTTTTGCGATATATTAAAACATAAGATAAAAGTTCTACACATTAACTCCAACCATTCGTTAATGGACAAAATATGGAAAACAAAAGTTCAACTTGAACACGAATATCGCAGAATATCCATTTGGAAAACGAGCATAATCAAGATTGGTAAAGAAAGTACAATGTGTGATCGGAAAAACTAATTTTTGAATAAAACCTTGAAAGAAACGATTCCTTAACCGAAATCGTTCAAAATAAAAACCGAGGGAATATCGCCCTGCAAGAAAATAATCAAGTTTTACTAAACATACCTTACATTTTCCAATGCCAATACCTCTGGTGTCTGGAATAGCCATTCGCATAATAACTTCTTCGCACCTACTATAATACCTAACAACCGCTATCCATATCCGATTGCTCCACAGTGAAACATGCAAGCCACATACACTTATTGTGAAAGGAATGATGAATTAACTGCCTTTTATACGGGCAGCGGATACATTTCCTTGTTAATCAATGTGCATTATCGCAATGTATTCGCCTTACAGTCTCAACAAGTACAACAACAATTGCAACATTTGAAACCGTAGACTTTACCACCCATCGGATGTTGTGACTAAACGTAAACCGTCAATTCATATCATTGAATGTTCAACATTCAGTAAAATGTCATCTTCCTACCTTTTCTTTACATTTCCTGTGCAGTAGCTTTGCTCTCAATAAGATTGATAACTTGAGGGTGTCATCAGCTTATTGTCAAGAAATCAAGTAGCTCCCATCTGATTGTCAGTGATGCCAGTGTTAAAGTAACTGATGGACGCGTGCTCTGGCTTCAACACCTTCTGGGTTGTGCTAAAGCAGCACAGCTGGTAAAGCAGGCGTGCGTATGAAGCTCTACTAGAGGCGATACTGAGTTTGGATCAGCTACAGCTTTTGGTATTGTTGGTTGTAGTATAGTTCGCTGTCTCTTTATTCGCCTGTGGGCAATATAGGGAATGTTTAATACCCACAATGCAATGCGCGTTCGCTAATTCAATGTCATTTTGTTTTATTTTTGACGCTAGGGAAACAGAAGTTGTGGATGCCTTTTATTTCGCGGATGTTATTATAACATCAAGGGACATAGATACGAAAACAATGCCATCTTTAACCTCGGCAATAGTTCTCGGCAATAGTGTTGATGGGGGAAATATGGGTAGTAACAAAAATACAATGGATAGAACTAGTCTTGTACTTTTTATTTTTCATTTTATTCCATTCATTTTGAGTCTGACTATAACTTACTTGAAAAGGGTCAAGAGCACTTACTTGATTAAAAAAATCATTACGGTTGCTTGTGCAAAAAGACTTACAGTACATGTATGTTGACCTTTGTTAAAGGAGGATTTCGTGATCCTAGCATCCTCTTTTTATGACATTTTTCAGTAGATATCCACGAAAAAAGCTTATTTCCAAAATTTCAGTTGATTCCGATTTTGCGTTTGCGAGTTATGCATGATTATGTGTATTACACTGCTCCATAGACAATGTGTTGTAATTTCGTTCTGGTGCACCAGAACGAAATTCAAATTTAACGATATTTTGCTAAACGAAGATTAAAATCTGCAAGAAATATTTGGTACATAAACATTATGTAGCCAGAGGTATCCAGTGGTGTAAGAATCTCAACTTTTTTTGGGAAAAGTGGGGGGATGAGGCTGTGGATCACGAAATGCCCCTTTAAGTCAATGGTAATGACGAGAAAATACTGTGTTTTTACCGCATACAACAAACAAAATAAATTACTACAAAAATATACATATAGAAAGTATCTGGTCCACGAGTCTTTTTTATCAGAGCATTTCTCGACTTTTAACAGAAAGTAGCAACATTCTAAGTATCTGGTCCACGGATCTTTTTTATCATAACATTTCTCGACTTTTAACAGAAAGTAGCAACATTCTAAATATCTGGTCCATGAGCCTTTAATATCATAACATTTCCCGACTTTAAAAATATTATGAACCTCAGAACGAAGGGACTTTCTATGTCATCAAAAAATCATGAAAACGCGCAACCTCGAATTTTAACAGAATTCTGAAAGTATCAAATGAAATAAAAATCAAATTTAATCAGTATCACGTTTTAGCTTACTTTTCATCTCGCCCTATACTGTTTATTTCGACACAAGAGGAAATCATATTTACGAATTAAGAACGATAGTTCGCAAGGTGTAGTGTCTGCCATATTACGCTGCCGGCAAAAAATTATTGATAGGACTCGCAATGCCGAGAAAAATATTTTTAGGTATGGAACCTTTTAGAAAGGTCATTCAATATATTTGTGCAATAAAGTAATCGTGAAACAGAAAATGTACCGACCATCTAGGATTCCTAAAAGGTAGATCATGATGTATATGAACCCACCTACATGTATTTATGGGTTTGTGAGTGCTTCATTTTGGCGAAGACAAAAATAAAATACCTCTGAGTTTCTGAATACATTTGGTGTATTAAAAATATGTTTAATAATATATGTTCGTATGGAAACAAAATACATTTATTATTTTGATAATTCAGAAATTACTTTCCAAGATAAATAAATCCGAACCATTTAAGGTTAAATTTTAAGATTAAAGTTTCCTGATTAAAATGTAAGCTCCTCGTAACCATTTATAGACTTAACAGCCTACATTTTGAACAAATCTGGTATGCTCATGTAGTCTTTCAATACAAAATATTAATAAAATGGTATGGCCGTTGGTTAATAGAGACAACGATATTGCCCGCAATACTTATTTCTTATTCTCAAATATAAATTAATTGGTTTTATATTTTCTCTGTCTATATAGCACAATAGTGTTGGTTATCAAAGCGATGGCATCAATATGCCTGCATAAAATGTCAAAGATATTAAAACTTTGTATTTTTAACACCTTTGTTTATCTAAACACATCACAAGAAATAAGCCCCCCTCTAAAAATGTTGTCATATCATCGTAAAATAAAACCTTGTTCCAATAAAACTAACTTTGAAATAATTATATGTCTGTTTACTAAGTGTTGTGTGAATGCGGAGCTGTCCATGACTTCATGGCTGAATGAGCTCAAATTAAAGACAAAAACTGCCCTTTCCAAAGGTCACAAAGTAGGCCTGTGTTTGCTAACTGCAATGTGTATTGGGACAAGGAATGGGACTGGCCAATTTACAACCCACTGTGCTGAACTCTGCACCAAGAAGGGGATTTCACTCCACCACATGGGTTTTTCCTTTAGTAACAAGCCATGAATCAACTTTTGTGACAAGCATAGGCCGGCTTTGTGACTTTTGAACAGGGCAGTTTTTGTCTTCAATTTGGGCTCATTCAGCCCTGAAGTCATGGACATCTGTCATTTTCACCCAACACTTAGTAAATAGTCATATAACTATCCTAAAGTTAGTTCTATTGGTACAAAACGAAACCGTACAATGTTATGACGAAATGTTTAGAGGGTGAGTTATTTCTTGTGCTGTATTTGTACTGCTTCAGGATTTCAAACATTTTAATTCGTTTTTCGTTTACAGAGAAAAAATCTCAACCTACGGGTAAAAGGTTACGTCAATAAAATATTAAATTGTGCGCTGCGTAACATCATAAAAGTACATAAGCAAATAAATGTATCATTCTGTAAATTCATAGAAAATTTATATGATAAAAGTGTGAATAAATGGATAATTTTTACCTAAGCCATATATAAGAAAGGGTAAGGCGTCTGTCTAGTGATGATTGGTGCAGGTGTTATTGTCTACCGACTTGATAAAGTTCACCATCTTATTTCAAAATAAAAACAATATCAATCATCCCATGATCATATTCAACCACTCTATATCACGGTTGTTTGATGGGATCATTTATTAGCTTTTCAAATAAAACATCATGTACAATCAGATTTTAGGCTTAAACAGCTAAAAGTGATATTATGCTAATGTATACAGATGCTTTTGAATCATTCTCAACTTTAATTTCCCCTCTTTTACAAAATTATTTACTTTTATAGGAGTTTCTAAAGCTTTTTCGGATATAAAATGTATGTATTAATGACAAAATTGGTGGCGCTATTTAGTTTCTGGAAATTACTCTTTCAAGCTTTTAATACAAATAATTCCTTTTATTGTTTGATAAAATATGTTTATAAAATTTCCATGTTCCTTGTTTCACCTATTCCAGCTGTTTTAATGGCAGTATTAATCACTTACCCCTTGCAAATAAAGAAATATGATTTAGGATAAATAGCGCCATCTATAGTTTGCATTTAGTTAATAATGATGCCAATTCTATATACATCAAACAACCGTGATATTTGTCATAAATTTAATCCACACAAAATGGTGTAAACAGTAAGTCTATTTAGTTGCTTGATGCGAGGGTAACCAGGGAATGGTAAAATTACACTAACACGCTATGTTGGTGCCTTCATCGCTGAATGTGGTCGTCGTAGTTTGTGCTTTTGTTGAAATGTTTTGAATCTTTCTTCGTTATAAAAATGGAATAAATTTGATAGTAACAGATAGTTATCACTCGTAATTTTTCATTAATTTAATCCACACAAAATGGTCTAAAAATTACACAAGTAGTTCTATTTAGTTGCTTGATGCGAGGGTAACCAGGGAATGGTAAATGTGGTCGTCGTAATTTGTGCTTTTGTTGAAATATTTTGAATATTTCTTCGTTATACAAGTGGAATAAATTTGATAATAACAGATCAATGTTACTTAAATTCCGAAATTTGCCCCCAGCTGAAATTCAGCCTCCTTAAGGGATCGGATAGCAACGTTTTCGTCGTATTTTTGTGGAAAATGAGAAAACATCAGACACACCACCAAATTTCATTCCGAATACGAGAAATGTCCTTCTGATGTCAAATAATAATATAATATAATACAAATTTTATGTACTCTCAGGTCCCATGAAAAATACTATGCAATCGTTGATATTCAATTCCTCAAATTAGCCATTTTAAGCAAATTCACTACATCATGCACACCACAATGTAAACTAATGGAAAGCACATGTTCTATCTAAAATTATTTGACACCATTCTCCAGACACACCATAATTAATGTGCAGCCCGATCGGTTTATGTAGACCCCTTTCAGATTAGTCTTGGCACTTCGTGAAAAATATCAATACTTAATGGCAAGGCTGTATACAGTAAGCAAAATAATTAGGGTACCAGTTATGTTTATCCCTGTATATATATCCTTAACAAAGGCAAACATGTAAAAATTAAAACAATCAGCCAATATCTGTATTCTTTAGCTCTTATTTAAGACCTCGTTTGTTGAAATTGGTTAACAATTAAAGAAATGGTGATGTAAAACATAAGGAAGGAACAAAATAAAAAGTTGCACTTTTATGTTCTAATCAGTGAAAGTACGACGTTAGTTTTAATGTGATAATCAATGGAAAGCACGGCGCTAGTTCTCTTGTTCGAGAACAATTTGTGTACAAATCAATAGCACATCCAATTGAGCAAACTGCAACATTTCAATGTGCATCTTCCTTGGATGATATTTACTATCATTTCCTTCTTCCGCTTGGATTACGCTCAAAGTCTATTTCTTTCTTTCTTTCTTTCTTTCTTTTTTTTTTTTTCTTTCTTTCTTTCTTTCTTTCTTTCTTTCTTTCTTTCTTTCTTTCTTTCTTTCTTTCTTTCTTTCTTTCTTTCTTTCTTTCTTTCTTTTTTTTTTTTCTTTCTTTCTTTCTTTCTTCCTTCCTTTCTTTCCTTCTTTCTGTCTTTCTTTCTTTCTTTCTTTCTTTCTTTTTTCCTTCTTACATTCTTAAATTCTTTCATTCATTATTCCTTTTTTATTTTTCTTTCTTTCTTTACCTGTTCTAGTTGCGTTCTGTTAATATTATTGTTCTATCATTGTCCTAGTTATGTCGCCTATTCATATTGGTAAAGCAAGGTTACGTAAGTATATTCTACATACACTATTTGGGCTATTTGTTCCGACACATATACGATGAACTTCAACATATTGCCTGGCGCCTTGGTTGATGCTCTCAACTCATTTGGCCCATTACTCATGATTCTAGATCACATTGATGTAGATTACCCGTACGATTGTCTTAACATATTGTTCAATTTAGTGGCGTCGGTAGTGGATTGGGGCCAGATTTTAAGTACACAGTCCACAGAGCTACGTTTACTCGTGCTAACCGCCATACCTTAACTGGACTTCTTGCCCTCAGTGTTTGATCTGGATCGGAGGATTCGTGTTTTAGACGTATTACGGTTAAGTGTATTGCACCGTTGGCTAAAAACACAGTTAATGAAAGTTTGTGATGCGTCTCTATCAAAGGTAATACGGAAACTCGCTAACGCTGTTATTGTCACTTGATGTGTGGATGCACGTGTGTTGAGGGACAATACTTGATAAAAATAAATGTATACTGTGAAAAGGAAATTAAAGAATCACAGCTCAATGCCTTCGTTTGGAAAACAGATGATTTTACGAAGTGGAAATAAACCGAGGTCCTTTGGCCAAATACACAATCAAATTTATTTTGTTGTATAATTATGGTTGGCTTCATGAGTGTGTCTTCGTATCTCTTAACCAGACGAAACAGCTTTTAAGTAATAACAAAATCTGATTAAAAACCATCTTCAATTTCACGTTAGGGCGTTTTACCTGAGCTTTATATTGATAAGTTAATACCCTTGGACGAAAATAATCAAATCAACAATAGATGCTATATAAACAAACACAATACCTGGCATTATTTAAGTAACTCTTTCCTCCGAAAGACAGATTGTCGGGTGAGGTATTTGCATTCCCCGTGTTTGTATTACAAACATGTGCATCAGAAGTTTAAACATCAAATTCAAGAGCATCCCTTCTAGTGGTAAATCAACTGCCCGAATCCCAATTTTCTCATGCACTTTTAAAGATATTGATTGAGTTTTAAACACGGCTTCCTCTGAAGATAACATAATTCATCGATTTATAACCTTCTTAAGATAAAGGTCGCGTGCTTATTGTACCTCCTGTGCACTTTGAGCGGCAACTCTGCCAAGGGCTCCTGCATTACAAAACTCCATTAATGCTGGTCAATGACGAGGAGGAGTTTAAGGGTAGATAATGTATCGTTGGTCGAAGCAGCCAAAAAAATCGACTTTCATTATCTAAATCAAAATATTATTGAAAATAAAACTTGCTTGATTTATTGTTGGTAATGAGTTATACATTTACAAAAGTGTTGTTGTTTCAACCCTCTTTGAAATAAAACTCAAGAACCACAGGACATATAAAAGTATATCTGTGATATTTGAATTCCTCTCCACAATCGCTATGAATTGATCAATGAAATTTTTGCCAAAGCGCACTACCATTAACAAGATGCTGTGCGCTACCAAATCACAACAGTTTAAAATAGGTGCTAACCTTAAATCAACTGATTGAGTACAAGTGCTTTGATTCAACGGTGACATAAAAGCGCAAAGTAACGTAGGGATTGTAATTATTTTATAGATACAGTGTGTCTGAAAGAACTATAACGTCAGATATTGTATATTTCAGTATTTTAATTTCTCAACCAAACAAACTTGAATAAACTGTTTTGTTCTTGAAATATGTTTCCCCACACTAGTGGACTAATGTCGTCAAAATATGAAAAATACAAAAACAAAATTAGTCAATTTTAATTGTTAAAATTATATTCTGCAGAATAAGCATACCTTGATATCTCCTCTTTTGAACCATTCATATTTAACATTTACAGAGGAGCACATTTCTTTTTTCTACCAACTAATGTGCTTCCACTGCAAAGGGTTGCTTCTCTTTATCAAGTTATATATCAAGATGTCCCAGTTTCAGGACCTTTGAACGATCATAACTCTGCAACCGTAAATCCGACAGAGATGATTGACGTATCCATTTTAATCCATGTTTAGTGCTGCATATAAAAACGAGCAAATAATTTTAGGTCTTTTTTTGGGGGGAGGGGGTGTCTGTATCTTCAATACGAAATGTGAAAATTTTGAAATGATTTCCTCCCAGCTACATACATTTTAAGTGCATCTCATTAGATTTATAAAGTTTTCTTCGAGAACTGTAAAATATAATTTTTTCCATATTTTGCCAATTATATCGCACATATCAAAAATTGGCATCTTCCTTGGGTTTTTGGATCGTCGTGTTTTTATTAATAGAACAATTTCAACAAATGAGGTCTTAAATTCGAGCTAAGGACATACAGCGGGTGAAAATAGCTGGTACCTTAATTTGTTGGCTTACTGTAGTACAGAGTCCAAACTATAGCTACGTTTGCTCGTGCTAACCGTCATACCTTAACTGGACTTTATGCCCTCAGTGCATGATCTGGATCGGGGGATTCGTTAATGAATGAGATGTACTTAAATCTAACAAGGTTAATGAAAGTTTGTGATGCGTCTACATCAAGGGTAATACGGAAATGCGGTAATGCTGTTAACATCTGGATACACGTGTGTTGAGGGACAATACTTGATGAAATATATGTTTTGTACCTACTGTGAAAAGGAAATTAAAGAAACACATCTCAATGCCTCCGTTTGGAAAACAGATGATTTTATGAAGTGGAAATAAACTTACTTCTTAACAAGACGAAACAGCTTTTAAGTAATAACAAAAGCTGATTAAAACAGTATCTTCAATGTCACGTTAGGGCGTTTTACGTGAGCTTTATATTGAAAAGCATATTTCTTTTTTCTTTAATTCAAATGATGTGCAAAGGTTTGCTTCTCTATATTTTTTTATTTCAGGATGTCCCAGTTTCAGGACCTTTGAACGACCATAACTTTGTAACCCGTAAATCCGACAGAGATGATTGACGTATCCATTTTAATCCATCTTTAGTGCTTTATGTCAAAAAGACCAACATATTTTAGGTAGGGGAGTCTATATTATCTTCATTACAAAAGGTCAAGATTTTGAAATGATTTCCTCCCAGCTACATACATTTTAAGTAATCTCTTTTAGATTTATAAAGTTTTCTTCGAGTACTGTTAAGGGGGTACTACACCACTGCCCAATTTTGTGCCTATTTTTGCATTTTTCTCAAAAATTATAGCGCATTAGTGGCAAGTAAGATATGTATATTATAGGGGCAAGGACTGCAACTACTGCACTGGAAGTTTTATTTCAGCACAGACAACAGTTGTGGAGTTACAGTCAAAAATGAGGGAAAACCAATATTTGATCAATAAATCAATAACTACTTGCCTTGAGTTGCTGAATTTTCAGTGCAGTAATTGCAGTCCTTGCCCCTATAATATACATATCTTACCTGTCACCAATGCACTATAATTTTTGAGAAAAATGTAATAATAGGCACAAAATTGGGCAGGGGTGTAGTACCCCCTTAAATATCGAAATTGTTTAATACGTTTGCCAAAATTATTGTATTATATCCCAACTTTAAAAAAATCAAGGACATTCCTTGTATTCAAAATTCAATTTGATGTGTCTGATGTGCTCTCAGGTCCCACTCCTTAAATATAGGAACATCAGAATGCCATGCGAATGTTACCTCATTGTATTAGTGATTATTCTTACATAAGGAGATAACAGTATTATGAAAAAGGTTTACAGCAGTACTGGTTGACAAACCACCCCAAACTCTCAGACTACAACAGTATAATATTCTACCCGGAATAAAAAAAAAGGCAGTTACTTATAGTACGCCTAGACGTTAATCCACAAGCCTCAGCACACTTTACAGGTTGTCGCTGACCACTACGGCCCAACATCATTCCATACACCATTAAACAACAATTCAGGGACTTTGCTGCTGCAAGATCGCACACCCTAGACTTTAATAACCATCGCAACCAGGATCAGCTCCCCGACTTTCGTACGGGTTACAACGAGACAAATTAGCAGTAAGTTCCTTGTCCAGGGGAATTTCAAGCTAACTCAATTTTTCCACGAGATCATAAGGGTTCGAACCCGCAACCTCTCGCAACATAGTCGAATGCCTTATCGATTGAACAACTTGACTGCTAATAGGGTAGTATCGTCATTTATTTCATTCATGGATGATAGTCCGAATGTTAAATTATTTCCACCTCGATTGATCCCCCATGAACCCTACTCTACACTTATAGAGATTCGTGTCAATCCATTGATATTATGATACCAAAATCTCAATTTTAATAGAGAACAACAAACAAAGCACTCCGTCGGAGAGCAAGATTCGTCTACAAAATTTCACAAATCACAGTGGTTATCTTCAATAGCAAGTTTCTATTGATTAATCAGCAATTTAATGGCTGATAATAAAAAACGAGCTACAAAGAAGTGCTTTGAAATGTTTTATGAAAGTGGGTCAGCGGAAAATTTTTAAAAATGGAGAGCTAGAGGTACCCCAAGTAATATGGATTGTACATGGGCATTATTTAGTCAAATGTAACCATTTTAAACGAAAGTAAACACATTCAACGTTTGCTAATCTATTTTACCTATAACAACAACATAATACCACTCAAATTAATTGTATTTATACAAATATTCTTGTATTCATATTTTGCATTATTGATACGTTCAAGTTTGAACTCAAAAGCTCAGTAAATAAAAATGTGTAAACCAGAGGATTTTAAAGGGACTACCCCATTCAGCCAGTTCAACACAGAGGAACTGACTTACACCTGATAGTACATCTTCGACTTCGACTTGTTCCCTAATTCACCCATTGCACGGTGCCGCCATATGCAAGGCGAGTCTCGATCTGGCAGCATGCATGAATGGGAATTGAACCAGCCATATAACATTGCGTAAAGTCACGTAATACTTCCTGTCATTGCCAGTTCGAGGCTCTCCTCGCATATGGCAGAACCGTGCGATAGGCGAATAGGCTGTTCTAGTTGAGTTCTGTTATTGCTTGTTATGTCCTGTTATGTTACTTATTCCAATGGGTAAAGCAAAGTCACGCAATTACTCAATATTCTGCAGACACTATTTGGGCTATTTGTTCCGACACATAATTATACGATGAACATCAACATATTGCTTGACGCCTTGGTTGATGCTCTCAACTCATTGGGCCCATTACTCATAACGCTCCTAGATCACATTGATGTAGATTACCCGTACGATTGTTTTAACATATTGTTCACTCTAGTGACGTCGGAAGTGGATTTGGGATCATATTTTTACTACACAGTCCATACAGAGCTACGTTTACTCGTGCTAACCGCCATACCTTAACCGGACTTTTTGCCCTCAGTGCATGATCTGGATCGGAGGATTCGTGTTTTAGACGTATTACGGTTAGGTATATTGCACCGTTGGCTAAAAACAAGGATAATGAAAGTTAGCGATGCGTCTACATCAAGGGTAATACGGAAACGCGGTAACGCTGTTATTCTCACTTGATGTGTGGATACAAGTGTGTTGAGGGACAATACTTGATAAAAATATTATGTTTTATACCTACTGTGAAAAAGAAATTAAAGAAACACATCTCAATGCCTCCGTTTGGAAAACAGATGATTTTATGAAGTGGAAATAAACCGAGGTCCTTTGGCCAAATACATAATCAAATTTAGTTGTTTGTATAATTATGGTTGGCGACGTGAATGTTTCTTCTTACCTCTTAACCAGGCGAAACAGCTTTTAAGTAATACCAAAATCTGATTAAAACCCATCTCCAATGTCACGTTAGGGCGTTTTACTTGAGCTTTATATTGATAAGTTAATACCCTTGGACGAAAATAATAAAATCCACAATAGATGCTATAACCAGACACAATACCTGGCATTATGTATTAAGTAACCCTTCCGTTGAAAAATAGATTGTCGCGTGAGATATTTGTATTCCCGGTGTTTGTATTAAAATCATGATTGTAAATCAGGAGTTTAAACATCAAATTCAACCCTACTAGTCAACTGCCAGAATCCTAATTTTCTCATGCACTTTTAAAGATATTGATTGAGCTTCAAACACGAATTCCTTTGAAGACAACATAATTCATCGATTTATAACCTTCTTTCGATAAAGGCCGCGTGCTTATTGTACCTCCTTTGCCCTTTGAGCGGGAACTCTGCCAAGGGCTCCTGCATTACAAAACACCATTAATGCTGGTCAATTAAATGATTGAAAATAGTTTAATTATTGGACAAGTGTTTTGATTCAACGGTGACATAAAGGCACAAAGTAACGTAGAGTTAATAGTGGATTTTTTTTAAATACAATATGTCTCTGAAAGAACTATAACGTCAGTGGTTGATGTCGACAAAATACGAATTTACTGTACGGCCAACAATAGTCATGAAGGTTTCGAAAAAATACATTCTGCAAAAACCATGTAATTGTTGCTTCATTAAATCCACATTAACATTTTCAAAAGAAGCAAATTACTTTTTTCTTTGAGGGATCGGATACCAAAGTTTGCACGGTATTTTTGATGGACAAAGAGCACATCAGACACATCAAATTCTATTCTGAATATAAGGAATGTCCTGCTGATATCAATTTTTTTGGAAATATTCTATTCTAGAGGTGCAGTCGTACAAATTCATTTACGTATACTTTTAAATTCTTTAGACCAATAATTGAGCAGTTATGAGGCCCGAAGGTTTCCACCCTTATATTATTATAATGCTATTCATACCTTGGAAAATTCAGCTTTCCCGGTATAGGTCATTCTGGGACACCCTGTATATGTATATCTACTTTATATTCAATTAGTTGAACCTACTTCTTGAAGGGAGCACGGTGGCCGAGCGGACCGGGCTCCGACTCATAATCGGAAGGTTGCGGGTTCGAGCCCCAGCGATGCCATCGTGTTGTGCCTTTGAGTAAGGCACTTTATCCCGATTACCCCTCTCCACCCAGGTGTATAAATGGGTGCCGGTATTCTTAAATGCTGGGAAGGTAACTGACTCGCTGTGGAGGAGGTGTAGCGATCCCCCTACAGCAATGTTACATTGAGGAGTCTTGCCCAATGAAAGAGAGATGGGCACTCCGATCACTATTTATGTACAGTATCGCCTCCTTTACCTTTACCTTTTAATTCTTGAAACACCAAGGTCGAATACAAATTGACTACATTGAATATCCCATTTATATCTAACAGATTGGTAACAAGCCATCCAACACTACTACACGAAGTATTTCCAATATTTTTAGTTTTTATTCTACCCATTGTTAGAGTAATGTGTGACGTGTCAAAACAGATACTTTTGGGTAGGTTATCAATTTTGAGGTTTTTAAATATTTTAGATATTTTGCTCCACAGTGCCGCTGTCAGACATTTCTAAGCGAAGATATTGAGATCGTAAGTTATGGTATTATAAAATTGGAAATTGAGATGTCGGTCTTTAAAAATATTATTGACAGTGTTGAGAGTAGGAATTAGCTTGAAAAATGTCTAAAGATACAATATGCCAGTTATTTTCCTGTCTGAAACTCTCCGACAATATTTTAAACATTAACAACATCACAAATTCGCAACAAACCCATATTGTGAAAAAATCACCCCGGGCAGATTTTTCGCATATCTCCAATTACGATCCTGCCCAAAAGTGTCTGCTTTCGATATACACGTCACATATCATTTTAAGATCCAATTATTTGTATTACTGAACATAAACATAACAGATTAGTAATGCGTTCATTCCAACTTGCCGCCTACGTGAGTATGATGAGTTTCCAAATAGGATAGTTATTATGTCATTAAGTAGAATGCCCACTTTCACGGCTCCAGATTTCTTGCTTTTTTCAGATAGCACCTGACGCACTTCCGTCGTAATTTAATTCCATAATATGGGTTATGATAAGTTCGACAAGATTTGCGTTTCTTCTGATGTTGTTTCTCTTCTTTTTGCTTGTCTGAATTATTTGGCTTGTTTGTATTGCTTGTCTTTCTATTGTCGCTCCCTGTTTGTTATTTACCTGTGCAATGTCTTCGCAAGCACACTCTTTGGGGTGAAGATTTATCAGTGTTTATCAGTGTCGCTCTCATTTTCATGTTTTTATAAATTTTACCTCATACTATGTCCCATATTGTATTCTAGAATTGAATATTAGAGCCAGTGCGTGCAATAAGTGCAAAAGTTTACTTACGCCTTGGACTTTGCCAGTTGCCGGTATAAACACATTTTGCAACTCGCAAAGTCATGATATACATCATAATGCTATATGAACCTACCTAAATGTATTTTTGTTCTTCGGAGTGTCAGTTATTTGATTGAGGCGGTGATAAAAATTGAATACCTCATTAATTTCTGTATTGGTTTCATAATATAGGTCTATATTTGAAAGAAAATTAAAGTCAACCTCAATCGTCATGGTTCTTCTAATATTAATTACTTTGTGGTTTTGCAATTAAAGTTCCTCGGTTAAAATGTAAGCCTATACCAAAATACACATTAAAAGATACATTTCGAACAAATACAGTAGGTTTCATGAAGACTTTCGACACAAAATAATAATATATAGCTTTGTACGGCCTTTGGTTGATAAAAGACAACCATATAGGACGCGATATCTACAATGATTGCAAAAGTAACTCAATGGGTAATTCAAACATTTTTGGTTAACAAATCCATTAAATACGACATTAGCTTCACCATCGGGGCTGATGGCTTGATCACAAGTGACTTGGTCCAAGCAAAAATGTTTGAATTATTTATCTACAAACCTACAAATTGATCTATTTACTAACTCAATTGGTTTTAAACTTTCTCAGACTACATGGCACATTCTTGTGTACGTAGGCTATCAAAGCGATGACTCCCGTTAATATGTCAAGTAAGATTAAAACTGTGTATTTTTAACCTTATTGACTACTTCAGGATTTCTTAAGGGATACATATTTAATTCCTTTACGCTTTACAAGAAAGCGCGAATTTAAAAAATGCCTATAACCTACGGCTAAAATGTTACTTCAATAAAAAGCAGAAGCTACTGAATTTTAAGATGTGTGACATATTGCAAGTCAAACTGTAAATGTATGGGAAATTAATATTATGAGAGTAGGAATAAACTTATATCTTTACTTTATTCCGTACCTGGTAGTGTTTCATTATGTTATCAAGCTATAATAATAGACACTATAACGTCTGCATGATTTTGGCACCTTCTTGAATTACTGAATTTGAATTTGAATTCAATTCAATTTGATTCTCGGCTAATATAATGTATAAAACGATATATAAATGAAATGTTACAGTATCAGCTCTTAAAAGGGCATTTCATGATCCACAGCCTTATCCCTCTACTTTCCCCACCCCAAAAAAGTTGAGATTTTTATAACACTGAAAAGCTCTGGATACATAATGTTTATGTACAAAAAAAATATTTTGCAGAATAATTTGTTTAGCAAAAATCTCGTGAAATTTGAATTACGTTCTGGTATACCAGAACAAAATTACAACACATTGCCTATGGAGCAGTGTAATTTACATAATCAAGCATAACTCACAAACACAAAATCAGAATCAACTGAAATTTTAGAAATAAGCTTTTTTCGTGGATATCTACTGAAAAATGTCATAAAAGAGTATGCTAGGGTCACGAAATATTCCTTTAATTGGTAGTTGGGTAAATTTTGAGGAAAGATATTTCTGCCTGAGTTTGTTGTCTTGTACAATCTGTAAATACAGGTGTCATTGTCTACCGATTTGATCAAGTTAACCACCTCAATTCTCTTCATATGATTTCTTGGTTTCATTGCAAAAGACTGTCTCATGATAAAAACCTGCAACAGTTTTACAATTTTGCGACATGAATTTTTTTTATACCATTCTGCCCATAGGCCTGGTACAGCCCAATATTGCAAAACCAATAAATTAACGGGAGGCCAACACATCAAAACAGCAATAAAAAGAAAACAGAAAAAAACAAGATGGGCACGGAGGCCTGACTTAAAGGACTGCAGAGAATTACATTAGATAATGTTCTCAGGGTGGTAGTTCCAGAGTGTCGTAGCCCGGGGTTAGAGCATAAGGATAGAAGAATCTTTGGCACAAGGTCAGACGACAGAAAGGAGCAACGATGGCTTGGGAGTTCAGATTACGGAGTGAAGGCTGGGTGAGGGTTGTAAGGGTTAGGAGAGGAGAAAAGAGGATGTAGGATCTTATACAGGTAACAGAGAGTAGCATATAATAAAGGTCCCTGCGTTTGGAGAGCAACGGAAGGTCAGACTTCAGGAGAAGGTCCTCGTGGCTGAGATTCCAGGACTGCAAGATAACCCTACTCGAATATGCAAGTGATTATTCGGGAATGGTAAAACTGCACCACCGTGTTGCGGTGTTATTATACCTGCTCAACGTGGTCGGTATGGAACTATATTTTTTCGCTAATATGAAACGTGATTATTTGATGCGATTTTGCAGCTTTGGTATTTATACTAGGGGGGTGATCTCGAACCAAAGTTTTAAAATACTTGTGAAAATCATTGTAGTGACTTGGTGTGAGTGGGAAAATGGCCTTTATTTCGTTCAATTCGGGCATTTTACCCCCTGGACATAGCTTCTGAAGTTTTCCCGTTTTTGCCCATTTTAGTGCATTGTAATGTACAGTATTGTTAGGCTAACATGTTAGTTAATTAAACTTTATGGATGGCTTCAAAACTCAACCGCTGGTTGACCGGAAGTTAGTGGTGGTTGAACCGAATTCCATATTGTTTAGAACAATACAAACCGGATCTAACCGGGTAGAACCGGGCGGAACTAGTGAGCAACCGACAGATGTGTTTTGAAGCTCTCCCTATAAAGTATGTGATTTAACTTATGTTAATTGTTTTCAGTGCTCTCAGACTAATGAATAACAAGAATCACTGATGTTACTGATGGAATATTCAGAAATATTTTCATGGTAGGGGTTGATTGGATTCTGAATTTTAATCTCTTAAAAGTTTAGCTGAAATGCGGCGGGAAAACATTTTGACTACCTAATCCAACCCCTTCCACAAGAGTATTATTAAACATTTCCTAATTGAAGAAAATCAGTGTAGGTAATCATTGGTAGTGGGGAAATATGTCATGATTTTGCAAAAAAAATGTAAACAAAAAATGTCCAGCCGTGGGGTGGGGGTGGATGCAACTTGTACATTAGCCTGGGTAACCACCCACTCTACTTAGGTCGTGGAGGTGGCCCTATATGAGGTCGGAAACGAATGAAATATCCATGACAAGAGGCCATGAAAATCAGTAAAATTGTTCATCAGTGACCTGGGGCGTGCAATTTTACCTTGGAAGATTTACATGGAAATTGTTCAGTTATTTTCAGCCATTTTATTGAATATTATCTTTGACTTTTCCCATGTTCCATATGAAGGTTCTACAGACCTTCAGCATTGGATCCCTTATAAATGTACTCGCAACCAATTATCACCATGCAGTGCCACTCTTCAGCATCGGTATTCTCCACCTGTAGGCCTATGTACATCTTTTGCTTTTGAACACCTGATAACATACTACTGACTACTAAAATCAATGGAACTTTGACCTCTTGGGGTCATTTCATTTCTATTTTGTTCATTGAAAGACATTTGGCCACATGTGGATTGTGTGAAGTCAAAAATGTTTCCTATTTTCATTAAAATGTAGTCAAATTGAGTTTGCCAGGTGTCAATCTAGACTGAAATGGAGTCATGATGCATGATGATTTCCTTGATTACAGCAAATGTCATCCATAAACATATCATACATCCGCCACTTATTTATATTTGCCAAAATTCAAGCATAATAAACAACCCCATCTCTTTTTCTGAAAATACAAATATAGCCACATCTCTTGAAGGCCATCACAAGAAAGTCATGAATATACAACTAAAGCAGATCCCTATTGCCAACTTTGGAACTTGTATGTTTGTAGCCCAATGTTGTCACAGTAGACCTATAGCACCCAGTTTTTGTTCTTGGGCTCGAAATATTGCAATTAAGATTGTTTGTTTCAAATATGGAACATAAAATACCCAATTCTAATCTATACATTTTACATCTACACAAATTTGGGCACATTATTTATGGTAGAGACTTGATCCAAGACGCCGAAATTAAGAGTGTAATCCCTTATCAGGGGTGGTGCAATAATCATGTGTACCCCGGGGTGGTCAATTCCCAAAATGGTCCGCCAAAATCGCTTGCCCACCCCACCCCCTTTGGCTGTGCCAAAAAAACTTTGCCCCCTTTCGACGTCCCAAAAAACCTTTGCCCACCCCCCATTTGACATGCCCAAAACAAAAGATTCTTTGCCCCCCCCCCCCCAACCCCTTTAGATGATTTTGGGGAACCCAAGTTTAAAACTTTAGATTGTCTAATGCCCAAAACAAAAGATTCTTCCCCACCCCCCTTACACATACATGATTTTTGGGAACCCAAGTTTAAAACTTTAGATTGTCTTATCATAAAAATAATGCGAGCACAGTGAGCAGAAAATTGTGCATATTTGAACATTTTTCCTACACCTTTTAGAGCATTATATAGAAATGGTGCCCAAAAGATCTGTGCCAAAATTGCTTTCCCTCCCCCTCTTTCTTCGACCTGCTAAAAATCGCTTGTCCCCCATTCAACGTGCCAAAAATGCTCCCTTTATTGGTCTGCCAAAAAATCATTGCAGCCCCCCCCCCCACACACACACATACAATTGACCCTGGGGTACACATAAATATTGCACCACCCTTTATTCCGTGTGGTGGAAAAAAGCATTGCGTACCACCTTCCATGCATATTGGTGCAACCCACAAATATGACATCTATATTATGACGTCATTGTGATGTCAAGTGGGGGTGTTGGATCTTTCCGTTTTTGATATCAAAAGAATGAAAATACTTTCCGATATACATTGATACCATTTTGTAAAAGATTTAATGGCAAGTGATGTTACCAAAATAACATGGAAATAATATGGTTAACCTTATTGTAATTGGCCTTATATGGCCTATGCTGAAACATGCAAAAAAGCTCGATATCTTCAGACCCCATGTCCAGGGGGTAAAATAACCGAATCGGATGAAACAAAAGGCATTTTCCCACTAACACAATGCCACTACAACTATTTCCACAAGTTTTGAAAAATACCTCACAAAGTGGTTCAGAGATCACCCCCCTATTTATACGTGTATAATCTCTATAAATTCTTGCACAATTCCTATCACTTTCTCTCCTTTTTTATGCCTGTCCTAGTTTGTAACGTTAAAGAGCATCAGCCAACAGCGAGTATTTACCAAATAATCTGCTGGCACTATATTTAAAAAGGCTATTATTACCAACACATGTACGATAAACTTCAACATATTGCCTGACGCATTAGTTAATGATTGCAACTTTTTGGGACCATTACTCATAACGCTCCTAGATCACATAGATGTAGATTTGTTCACTTTAGTGGCATCGAGAGTGGACGTCTACACTATCTACGTTTACTCGTGCTAACCATCATGCTTTAACTTAACTATTCGCCCTCTGGGTTTTGATCTGAATCGGCGAGATCGTGTAGTAGACGCATTACGGTTAAGTGTATTGCACCGTTGGCTAAAAACAAGGTTAATGAAAGTTAGCGATGCGTCTACTTCAAGGGTAATACGGAAACGCGGAAACGCTGTTATTGTCACTTGATGTGTGGAAATGCGTGTGTTGAGGGACAATACTGGTTAAAATAAATGTTCTGTACCTATAGGGATTTGAAGAATTACATCTCAACGCTTCCGTTTGGAAAACAGATGATTTTATGGAGTGTTTCAAATAGAAAAGAAACCGAGCTCCCAGCAAGCACAAAAAGTTTTCGGCATCATTCGCAAAAGGTTATAATGTCGGGTTATATTAATGGTATAAAACGTTTTCATAACATTAAAAAACATTTGTTGATAATCTACTGCCCAGCAAACGCAAATGTTTTACAGAAAACGTTTAAATGTCGGGTTATATAAAGGGTATAAAAACGTTTTAATAACATTCCAAAAACACTTTTGAAAACTTGATACAAAACATTCTAAACAGAATGTTATTTTGGGGTTGAAAAAATATTTTGCAGACATGTTTTCCCAAAATATTTGCAATAACGTTTTAAAAACGTTTTCATTACCTTTATATAACCCGACATTTAAATGTTATTAAAACGTTTTGAAAACATTTCTGTGTTTGCTGGGTGCAAACATTTTAACATAATAATATTGAAGTGTTGACACAATTTCACAAAAATGTTTGCAAAAATAGTTTATACAATAACAATTCGAAAACATTTTAAAAATATTGTTGTAGTGTGTTTTCATACAAAACGTTTTAAAACGTTTTCATGACCTTTATATAACCCGACATTATTAAAACGTTTTTTACCTAAACCAAAACCCAAAATATAACTTATTTAAAACATTTTAAAACGTTGTTGTGTTTGCTGGGCCCGTTTGGAAAACAGGTGATTTTATGGAGTGTTTAAAATAGAAAAGAAACCGATCTCCTTTGGCCAAATACATAACCAAATTTAGTTGTTTGTATAATTGTGGTTGGTGTCATGAATGTTTCTTCTCTTAACCAGACGAAACAGCTTTTAAATACAAATTTGATTAAACCCGCATTTTCAATGTCACGTTAGGCACTACGTGAGCATTTTTTTGATAAGTTCATACCTTAGGATTTAAATACGAAATCCACAATAAACCCTATAAATAAATATACATGGCATTGTTTTAGTAACCCTTCCGCCGACAAGTACGGTGTCGCGGGAGGTATTCTAATTTCCTGTGTTTATATTACAAACAAGTACATCCGTAGTTTAAACATCAAATTCAAGAGCATTCCTTGTAGTGATAAAACAACGGCCAGAATGCCAATTTTCTCATGCACTTTAAAGATATTGATTGAGCTTAAAACACGTTTTTCACGTGTTTATTGTACCTCTTATACACTGTGCGCGGGAACTTTGCCAAGGACTCCTGCATTACAAAACTCGATCAGTACTGGTCAATGACGAGGAATTTAAATTAACTGATTGAGAACAGAACAGGATTTGTTGGTCTGGAATAAATTGAAGCGTTATTTTTGATTAATTCCAGAAAGGAGTTGTCAGTATACTTTAGCACTCAATAACATACACTAGCTATGGCAATAAAAATACTCAAAAATTATTTTTTTCGAACGGCAGGTGCGGTGTTTTCAAAGACATACTATAAATGGAATGTCCATTGCTAATTTCCATCATCAAATACACTGCTTGCTTTTGAACGAGGCAACTGAATGCAAAATCACGACTTGTATTGATACGCAAAAGTATAACCCAAGCTCTGGTCACGAAGTTTCTCCTGATTTGAAGTTCAAATACGTTGGTTCAAAACAAACTGTCAAGGGAAGGCATTGTATTTCTCTCTCCTACGTGATTAGTGTTTTTAGTCATTTTTATTTTTCATTTTTCTTCAAGTTCACTGACATCGATTAAAATCAAACTGGTTTGAGAAGAAATTGGTAATATCGCGATTGTTTTTCCAGTGTGATGATTGTCTAGCCTCTCATTTCAATTAATGAAAAAGTTTTTAATGTAATTGTTATGTTTCCCAAAGATATTCCATATATTCATTACAAGTTGTGTGTTTTGGTTATTAGACATTAATTTTTACTTGTTCTGATATTTGTCGCTATTGGTTTGTAAATGGTATGTTCTAGAAATTGAAAATGTTCAGTGTACATGGACATAATTTCGTCATAAGTAACCATTTTAAATGATACACAATCATTTGCTGGTAATGTATATTATTCATGTTGGTGTCAGTTTTACTTATAGCAACTATAACACAATAATTTTATTTATACAAATATTCAAGTCTTTATATTTTGCAGTGATACTTAATTTCTGTAGATAAAAATGTCCCAACCAAAACAGAAACGATTTAAAGCTAATTTGTTTTAATATTTTATTATATACCTTTCTCGCAGGCTCAAAAAAGGGCAAGTACGGTATATTATTTTATCAAGTGATATCGCTGATTTGTGTCATATTAAACTACTCTGGTTGTTTACATATTTTTTTACTATTTAATCAGTTAGGTGCATGCATTGCGCAACTTAATTACAATGTGCTTCAACTGAGCAATAAGATAGGATACCAGAGTACTTTAAATCGTTTCACCTTTTATTACCTTATCATTATACCAATGTAACCTCTTCGAGGAAAAAGCATAATTAAGTGAAAATATTTCGTTGGCTAATGCGTGGATATTCAGTAACCATATCAACGTCTACTTTAAATGCAATTAGTTGAACCCAATTCTTGAATTAACATGAGCAAATCTATCTCAATATAAATACTTATATTGACCCCAATAGAGATCCAATTTATGTCTATCAGATTGGTAAAAAGCCATCAAACACATGGCGTTTATCAAATATTGTTATTTTTATTCCACTCACGCAGTAAAAATTATTTTAAAATCCAATTTAATATAACTTACCCAAAGTGGGTATGGTGGTATATTTATCTCAAAATAGGATCATTATTATATATTAATTGGAATTACCACTTTCCCGGCTCCAGATTAACCCCGTTTTCAGTCGGATCAAAAAGGGAAACTCTTTTTTCTTGCCTCTCACCTTTTTCCTATGGCTTGCAACGTTACTTCTAATATTCTGTTTTATACATTTTAATATCAAATTCCCTAATAATCACTTAATTAACTAACACTAATCGTCTATTCATTCTATTACCAAAAATAACTTAAAACTACCAAAAAATTACCAAAAATAACTTAAAACGATAGCAGGAAACGACAAAAAACAAAGTAGGCCAACAAACCAGACAACAAAATAACATAATGATAACATAATTTGATTCTATAATGCTATAATGCTAAGAGTGCCATACCGTTTTGCCGCTTCCGATGACGTCTTTGACCAATGAAACAAGGCACTTTTATCAATGCATGCATGAATGTATGTGACCGGTGTGTACTAAAACCATTTCCATCGCAAACTGTTTCACTTTTACTTTGATTTGCAAATGCTTTTAACAATCTCAAGTATATTTTGATATTTTCAGCGAGTATGTATTTAAAAAAAAAACCAAAAAAAACCCATGTAATTATATACGGCTAATAAGAAAACAACTCTAATATGTAAAACAGGCTTTATAATGTTGGCATAACTGCCCAACATTTTAATATCAAATTCCCAAACAATCACTTAATTAAATAACACTAATCGTCTATTCATTCTATTGTGACATTTGATCAATAGCGCTTTTTTTAATACTGTTCCTCCGAAACCATTACGATTTTAAGGAGGTTATTGATATTAGTATACAAATATTTTCATGAGGTGAAATATGGACTGTTCCATTCAACGAGTCTTTGCCGAGTTGAACGGAACAGTTCATATTCAATTTACCGATTGAAAATGTTCTTTCCATTCAACGAATAGAGACATACAATATCTGTTTAATATAACTATAAATTCCTTTTCTTCCACTTAATAATTTTATAAATCACCAGGAAAACTTAATAAATTGAAAAAATTAATACATAAATTGTATATATTTTTGAAGCTACATACACTCACGCCTATAATTGGCGAGTCGAGGTGGTCACCATGCGCGCTATACGCTCGTGTTTGTCAGCGACGCAAAGGTAGTTGCGAGTTAGTGTAATAAGCCAAATCGGCATTGGAAGTTTGCAATGCATTGTAGGACAGTTTTTGCAGTTTTGGGACACTTTGTCCTTTGACCTTTCAGAAAATTCAGAAATATTGGGTTTTTGTACGTACAAAATATAATGTAAAATGTTTTACAATAATTAGAACAAATATAAAAAATATTAGTATTTTATTTTTAATTATTTAGTATTTTTAACGCTCAACATAATGACAATACCGTAATAAGAAAAATAGTAATAATTACGTCAATTTTCCCGATATGTCAGAGGTCAAAGTGTCCCAAAACTGCTCTCAAAAACCGGAAGTAATTGACCAATCAAATGATAAGAATCTTTGTATGAGATATATAAAATTTATTAGGTTAATGGTTTGCAGATCACATCACTATTTCCAAAAACATAAAGTTTCAAGAGTAAGAATGTTTTCTGTTGCGTTGGGACACGTGCTTTACTTATTTGTCAAATGTCAATTCATTGTTCGCTCGTCACTTAGCGACCGAATATAAATTCAGCAATACCTACTCGTTTTTAACTATACACTATTTCTGTACAGCAACAAAATGAATACAGTGTAATTATGTTGGTATCTGTTTCTGCTCTCTTTTATGTAATTCGATAATTTTGGCATTACAGACGGATTCTATGCATTGCCTCGTCTATTATACTGCGCCAATAAAGTATCCTTACACTTGGAAAAATAATCACAATTTCAAAACTGAACCATATTGGGGTAAATTTGTTTTTGTAATAATGGACTATCTAATCCTGCACATTATGACACCACGTTGAATCCAATCTGACCTCAAAAAACAAAGTTACAGGCAATTGAATAGACAAAGGTCCAGTTTTAAAAGTGACAAACTGGCCTATACAAGGTGCAAAAACATTCCAACAAGCAAAACAAAGAGACAACACAGTTTCTTCCATGAAGCGTTATTTAAAGCAGTTTTTATTTCTGTTTTTACTTCTCTCTACTTTTCATAACTTTCATTTTATTTGTCAGTTCTTTTGTTTCAGTTTTCTTTTGTTCCTTTTGTTTTAAATTAAAGCCAAACGCATAAATTAGTCATTCACCACTCTCAAACCAGATGTCTAATCTGTGGAGTTTTGAATAGGTCAGTTTCTCACATTTTTTTCGTCTTATCAAATGCTTTTCGTCTTATCAAATGATTCAATGTGGTGTCATATTGTGCAGGATTAAATAGTGCATCTATTAAAAAAACTAATTTGCCAAAATATTGTTTAGTTTGGAAATTGTGATTTATATAATATTTTTCCAAGCGTAAGGATACTTTATTGGCGCTGTATATGACGCTGCGCATTGCATTTTAATTTTATAATGTGTAATGTGTTATGACACGTGCGACAAAATAAAATAGTGTCTTCTTTTGATGTTGTTTGCTTTTTAAAGCTTGATTTGATATGTTTTCATTATTTTATACGTTTATTTATATTTCTTATGTATGATCGCTTCCTTTAGTTCGAAGATGTTTATTAGTGTCCCTCCCATTTCCCATTCCCCTTGCATTTTACCTCATGCTATGTCTCCTATTGTATTATTGTGAGTACGCGGGAAATTAGTACCAGTGCGTGCAATAACTGTAATAGATGACTTACGCTTTGTGCCCTGCACTTTACCAGTTGCAGGAATAACAAATAGGTGTAAACAGTAATTATACTTCTCAATGTCATGAACATTTGTTATCTGAGAATAAAGCTTATTCAATAAAGTAATCTTCAGAGAGAAACTGTACCTAATCTAGGATTCCTAAAATGTAGATCATGGTGTTTTGTGATACATTTCAGTGTGCTTCTGAATCAGTTAAAGTTCTGCAGCGGGGACAAAATTGGAATACCTCATTTGTGTATTTTCGGTAGGAATACGTGTGATTCTTGGAATGGTTTATTTGCATGAAAATAAAAGTCAAGCACATGATCATGATTCTTGAGATATTATAAATATATATAGATATAGATAATAATTGTAACTATTATAGATTAACTTTCTTGATTAAAATGTAAGCCTCTAAAAAGACATAATAATAAATGTATACCTTAAACTTACATTTTGAACAAATCCGGCAGGGCTTATGAATTCTTTCAGCACCAGATATTAATAAATTGTATCAAGGCATAGATATTTGCCGATACTTACAATGATTGCATATTCTCGGAAAAAAGCTAAATTGGTTTTATAGTTTATTTGACTATACTGTACAATTTTGAATATGTTGACTAACAAAGCGATGACTCCCGTTTAATATGTCAGGAAAAATGTCAAGTAATATCAAAACTTTGTATTTTTAACATGATTTTCATTTCCAGAGTACGTCAGGATTTCTTAAAGGATACCCATTTTAATTCACTTTACGATTTACAAGAAGAACATGATTTAAAAATCCCAACCTAAATCAAGAACTATCGAATTTTGAGATGCATATTGCAAGTAAATGCAAAATATCAGTATGCAAAATCACGGGAAATTGATATCATGAAAGTGCGCATAAGTTCACACTCACTTGCTTTATCATGTACCCATATATTTTATATGTTACCTTGTTATAATTTCAAACACTCTTAGATAGCGAGAACCAATCAGAGCAAGCGTTAGAAAAATCCAAACCATGCATTGATTGTGTCTAATTGCACTCCGCGTACTACGCGCAGTGCTTTCGCGCGCGTTCGCGTCTCGTAGGCTTGGTTCATTTTTCGGGCGGGTTGATGCATTTATATTTGGTTCTATTTTCCAATATTTTTAGTGATAATTTTGTTATAAAAACAGCAAATATCACGTGTTTGTTTTCTTCTCGTGTATGAAATAGGTTAATGAACTTGTATTACTTGTTGCTCGAGAAATTAGACAAAATAATGCACTTGCGCTGATGTTGATGCGTCTAATGCACTCCCCCTGCGGGGCTCGTGCATTAGACGCATCAACATCAGCGCGCGTGCATTATTGTGTCTAATTTCTCTTCCAACAAGTAATACGCGTTCATTAACCTATAAATATTGCCCCAATAACGCCTTGTGCCTGCTATTAAGATACCGTGTTAGTAATAAATTGAACCACGTCATATTCATTTAAGGTATTTGAATATTAATACTGTTTTAGAGATAAATAAACCATGCTATGTTATTCGAGTTCTTTTTATTTTAACTTCCATTCAATTAAATCACACACAAAAAAATATTAAAAAACGAAATATCTGCTTCTACTTCTAAAAAATTGATGCAGTAAATGTAATCAATGAAAATTAATATAGTCTCGAGCCCAATTTAGCAGAAGGAAAATCAAAAGTCTTCTGCCTGTAGTTTTTTAACTTCATCAGCATAATTACAGACGTCATTGGTTACAGATTTGATCAAGTGGTGTTCTCAATTTTCATTACAGAATTTCATTTCATTACAAATCTCACCATGATAAAATTTGCAATAGTTCTACATCTTGTATTAATATATTTTCCCCACATAGACCCATTACGGTTAGGTGTATTGCACCGTTGGCTAAAAATACGGTTAATGAAAGTTTGCGATGCGTCTACTTCAAGGGTAATACGGAAACTCGGAAACGCTGTTATTGTCACTTGATGTGTGGATGCACGTGTGTTGACGGACAAATCTTGATAAAATAAATGTATACTGTGAAAAGGAAATTAAAGAATCACAGCTCAATGCCTTCGTTTGGAAAACACAGATGATTTTATGGAGTAGAAAAAAACCAAGTTCATGTGGTCAACTACATAAGCAAAGTTTAGTTGTTTGTATAATTATGGTTGGATAAATGAATGTTTCTTCTTTTCTCCTAACCAGACGAAATAGTTAAAGTAAGAACGTTTATCTTGATCAATATATTATTGAAAAATAACACTGTGATATGATGTTTTGCAAAAGTTCATTCTACAAATCATACACTTTGAAAGCTTGCTTGATTTATTGTTGTTAATTAATTATGTACGTTTTACAAAAGTGTTATTGTTTCAGCCCTCTTTACAACATAACTCAAGAACCACGGGGCCTACAAAAGTATAACTGTGATATTTGAGTTCTTCTACACACTCTCTATGAAATGATCAATGCAATTTTTGGCAAAGCTACAATTTGCAAGATGCTGTGAACTACCAAGTCGCAACTTGAAATAGTTGCTAACCTTAATAACGTAATAGCGTATCTTCAATGTCAGGTTAGAGCGTTTACGTGAGGTTTTTTTTTTTTACGAGATCATATATTGGACTAAAATATGAAAATCCAGAATAGACGCTCTGAATAAATACAATGCATTATTTCAGTAACGCTTCCGCCGAAAGGTAGAATGCCGCGTGATTTGTATTACAAACATGTGCATCAGAAGTTCAAACATCAAATTCAAGAGCATCTCTTCTAGAGGTAAGAAAACTGCCAGAATCCCAATTATCTTATGCACTTTTACAATATTGATTGAGCTTAAAATACGGCTTCTTCTGAAGCCAAAGGAATTCAAAGGTCATGTGATTATTGTACCTCTGTTGCACTCTTAGAGACACTTTGCATTACAAGACTCGACCAGTGCTTGTCGATTACGATGATTTTTAAATTAACTGAGACTGAAATCAGTTTAATTATTGGACAAGTATTTTGATTGGTGACATAAAGGCGCAAAGTAACGCAGGGGTAATATAGTGCCATTTTCTTTTTGGGGTACACTGTGTCTGTCGGATATTGTATTATTTTAGTATTTTCCAGTACCCGAAACAAAATGGTATCATCGCTTGTTTCATTAATGGACTTCATAACATTATTATTTCCACCTAGTTGAATACAAATTACCATTACAAATTGCCATGAACCACTCTCTCCATCTTTTCATGCCATTATTTAAATTATTTTTTATATAAGCTATAAAATTGAAGCCCAATAGTACTTTTAGTAAGTTTAGTAAGTTTTTTAAACTCACTTTAGACACATTTAGGGTGAGATTTAACGGGGACGTTGAAAAAAGAAAGGTTTCCACAAATACTAAAATCTTGATATTGATGGAAAAGAAATAAGTCGATAGTGTTGCTCGCACTACGGCGATCTTTTCCTTTAGACCACCCTCGCTATATAGTGACTATATTATTACTTTTGCATCAAGGTTTACTTTTGCATCAAGGTTAAACAGTTGCCAAACACTTTGAAGTCAAGGTTTAATATATTTGAAGGAGGGCAGGGCTTCGATAAATGAGGGAAATTATGGGGTAAAAAACAAGGTTAAAACAACTTTTTGCAAACAAGTGAAAACGCCTATTATGCTCGGAAGTTTTTGTCTTAAAAAACAATTTAAAAATTATCGGAAAAACAAGAAACGCACCTTCATAAAAGCAGCATCACTTCCGTTACATGAAAAGATGATCAGATGAGTGGAAAGTGGCAAAGAATTTAAGAAATGAGGGAATTTTTAAAAGAAAAATGCATCGCGTTTTTCGAGAAATTCGTCATCTTGAATAAATTCAGAATTGCGTCACGCAGTAAAAACTGTCAAACGCGTTTGAAAATGCTTGATACGCGAGCGTTAATCACTGTCAAAGCGAGCGTACATCAAGTGCTCGTGCTACGCGAAGGTTTCTGAGTTTGCATCACCGGTTTTGCATTCAGCTCTTTTACGTCCAAAATTGCTCGTGGATTTTGGAAGAAAATAACTAAGCTTGTTCGACAAAGTAAAAGGTATGTTTGAATAGCTAAAAACATGTTTAACCTTGATGCGAAAGTTTAATTTGATAAAATCATAATTTGTAACCTTATATAGCTCGGGTGGTCTAAAAGAAATGATCGCCCGCACTACCTTCCTTTAGTATTCAGCAATGAAAAGATTTAACAACCTGATTTAAAGCACCATGTCGGTAAAAGAGATTCGTCTACAACAAATCACAGTCGTTATCTTTATTAACGAGTTTCTATTGATTAATAAGCATTTTTACGCTGATAAAGAAATTAGATACGATACAATGCTTTGAAATAATTTGTGAAAGTGGGTCACCGGAAAAATTAAGAGCTGGCGGTAATCTGGCTAGTTTCTTATGTTATTCACATGCCAGTTCTAGTAGCTTTTTTATCCCATGAATTTTTACCATGAATTTAGTGTAACCTTCTTGACCCTACCATGGACATTGACCATTTCAAACGAAAGTAAACACGTTCATCCTTTGGTACTTTATTCATGTTTTTCAAATAGCAAGAGCGTAATACACCAGCGTTCATTTCATTTAATATACAAATATTTATGTATTCACATTTTGCAATTATACTTATGTTTTTAAGCTCATTTGCTTTACTATTTTATAAGCTTCCTCCCAGGCTCAAAAAGTGGCAAGTACAGTATATTATATTTAATAGTGATATCGCTGAGCTGTATCATAACTAAGGCATACTTGGTAATTATTAGTCAAGTGTTTTCATTAATTACAGTGTGCTGTAACTGAGCAATAAGAAAAATGCGATACCCGAGTAGTTTAAATCGTTCACCTTTTATTACCTTATCCTTATACTAATGTAACCTCTTCGAGGAACATGTATAAGTGAAAATATTTCATTGGCTGATGCGTGGATATTCAATAACAATATTAACGTCTACTTTAAATCCACTTAGTTAAACCAATTTTTGAATTACCATGCTCAAATCTATCAGTACAAATACTTACAATGACCCCAATAGAGATCCAATTTATGTCTATCAGATTGGTAACAAGCCATCAAACACGGTTATATGGAGTGTATATATAATGTTTTTATTCCACTCATCGTCAGAGTAAACTAATTTATAAAATCCAATTTAGTGTATTATAGAACCTAAATCTAACGGGTAATGCATTCGATCTAACTTGCCGAACTTGGGTATGATGACATTTATTTCAAAATTGAATAATTATTATATCGTTAAGAGGAATACCAACTTACTCGCCGGCTCCAGGTTATATACCGCTTCAAAAAGAGAAACTCCTTTTTTTTGCAAAGGTTACTCTTTATTCTGGTTTATCTTTCCAGCTTGTGTACTATAAAGTTTACTTTTCTGTGTGCAATTTTTAGACATCATTATTTAAGAGAAGTGAATGAAACGGAACGACATTGCAAAACAAAATAAAAACTAGTAACATACAGTAATAATATTACACGACGTTGGAACTTCTTGGTTTAAAAAACGATTGCACACTAAGAAACAGACAAGAACAAAAATTGATAAGATAAAAATTACAAATAATTTAAACTTCAAAGTTTTAGGCGCTTGAGCTATTTACAACGATAAAGAATCATTTAAAACGACAACTGAAAATGACAACACCAACATAACTAAAGTAATCCAGTAATTTTCTAAAATTCTACTTCAGAGTATCAAGCAGCATGTGACCAATGAAACAGAGAAATATGCCCAACACAACAGAAAGCGCTCTACCTGATTGGCCAAACGTCAATTGCAACAGCAGCGGCAGGACGTTCTTCGACTTATACATGCTTTTTACTTTTTACTAAAATTGCATTGCAATTGTAATTTGATATACACGAATTTACGTTTCCGGCTTGTACTTGAACCAGTTCCTTCATATCCTGTTCACTCTTACTAGGATGTGCAAATGTTTTGAACAATCTCAAGTATCTTTTGATATTTGTATTATTTTCAGCGAGTGTGTATTTCCCCCAAAACAATAACAGCAAAATAAAAATACTTAAATAAAAACCTTATATACGTTTTATAACCAAACAACTTTCAGATGCAAAACATGTTTTATCATGCCGACATTTTGCTCTCAAATTTACAGATACTCTAGAAGTCTTTTATCATTATAATGACTGGGTACATGCATCAACATTTTAATTTTATACAATTGGTCTTTTGTATTTGTAATCTATTTTTATGATTGGTAAAAACAACAGAGCTTTTTAAATATCGAATCCTCCTAAACAATTTTAAGAAGATTAATGATATACTTGTAATCTTTTATTCCTATGGTTAGCAAATCCCGTCGCTATTCATTCAAATATTAAGGTTAGCAACTATTTTAAACTGTTGCGATTTGGTAGTTTACAGCGTTTTGCGAATGTTAGTGAGCTTTGGCAAACATTGCATTGATCATTTCATTGTTACTGTGTAGAAGAATTCAAATATCACAGATATAGTTTTGTAGGTCCGGTGGTTCTTGAGTCATGTTGTAAAGAGGACCGAAACAACAACACTTTTGTGAAACGTACATAACCCATTAACAGCAATAAATCAAACAAGTGTTCAAAGAATATGATTTGTATAATGAACTATTGCAAAAAAAAAAAATCAAAGTGTTATTTTTCAATAATATATTGATTAAGATAATGAAAATGTTTTTGTTTTTTTTGCTGGTTCTACCAACAATACACCGTGTACCCTTAAGACATCTCAAGAGTGTAGTGAAGTTAAGAATTAATTTGTGCCATTTATGTTGCGTTGGAAAATGCGCTTTAATTCTTTTTGACAAGTCGATACGTCAATTCGTTGGTCACTCATCACTTAGCGACCGATTGCAAATTCAGAGTAAGTTATAACTGTTCTATATACACTATCAGCAAATGAATAGACTACAACATAAATAAGTTGGTATCTGTATGTGATCTCGTTTATGTAATTCGATAAATTTTTACATTACAGACGAACCTATACACGGACCTGTCTATGGCTAGTATAAATCCATATCGCAATCTAATTTCACAATATGTGTTACAAGATTAGCATTACTTTTTTTTTTCTTGGTTTGATCTATTTCTATTGCTTATTTGTAGCTATTTGTATTGTCAGTCGTTCTATGATCGCTTAGTATTTGTTACTTACATGTATGTCTGCGCAGGTACACTCTTTAGTTCGAATATTTTACAGTGTTTATCAGTGTCTCTCACAGTTTCCATTCCCATTGCATTTTACCTCATACTATGTCATTTAACGATATACGCAAGGAATTAAAGTTTAGTTGACTTACGCCCTTACAACCGGACTAAACCAGCTGCAGGTATTACGACCTTACGCCCCGGACTATACCAGCTGCAGGTATAACCATATTTGAAAGACTCACAATGTCATAAAGTATTTCTTGGGATGAAATCTTTTAGAAAAGTCACTCAAAATTATTTTTCAATAAAGTAATCGTCAAATAGAAAATGTACCTATCATCTAAGATCCCTAAAAGATAAACTGGGCTCAAAAAGAAACTCATAATCTTCACAAGGTCATATCTTAAAAATTAACCGCAATTGCACACAGGATTACTTCCTTGACCACATTCGATACGGCCTATGCTCATACAGTGTGTCCCATAAAAAAATTACCGGCAGAATAAATTTGAACGTAAGTCGAGAAATAGACATCAGAATGCAACAATCTCAACATCTTATTCTGCATCTTATACGCCAATTTTACTGAAATCGGTTGACTGATTGCGAAGAAATGAGCGATTAACGCATGCGTCAATTCACTTCATTCCAAGTTTGAAAGAAAGATCATTCAACACTAGTGGTTAATTGTCAATGGGCTTCATATCTTGTTCATAACATTTTCGTTCTTTTTAAACAATCTGTTTCTTGCAAAACATTTAATTAGGTTTTGTTCAAATTTGAAAAACTGCACGATATTGAAAATGAAAGTTTGCATCTAAGAATTATTGCATAAAGAATTCCAGGTGGCTTAAAAATTTTCTCACACACATTAATGTTTATTGAATATTTCCAAGAAATTGTAACCTAAAGAGTTAAAGTTGGAAAGCTTCCAATTGCAGAAATCAAAGTTTTCTCGGACACTGTTATTCATCCTCAGTGAAAGCATTAATAACATAACACCGTCGGATTAAAAAATAAACACATCAAAAAAATAAGTCCCCCTCTGAACATGTCGTCATAACATTGTAAGGTTTCGTTTTGTACCAATAAAACTAACTTTGACATAATTATAAGACTGTTTACTTCAGGGCTGAATGAGCCTAAATTGAAGGCAAAAACTGCCCTTTTCAAAAGTCACAAAGTAGGCCTAGGCTTGTCACAAAAGTTGATTCATGGCTTGTTACTAATGGAAAACCCGTGTGTTTGAGTGCAGTTTAAAATCCTCACCAAGTGGACATTTACTGTAATGTGTATCGATTCTTGATCATTCAGCCATGCAAATCCCCTTGGTGCAGAGTTTAGCACAGTGAGTCGTAAGATGGCCAGTTCCATTCCTTGTCCCAATAGGCCATGCAGTTAACAAGCATAGGCCTACTTTGTGACTTTTGGAAAGGGCAGTTTTCAATTTGGGTTCATTCAGCCATGAAGTCATGGACATCTTTCATTTTCACAAAAAACTTAGTAAACAATCATATAATTATTTCTAAGTAAGTTTTATTGGTACAAAGTTTTACTTTACGATGTTATGACGACATTTTCAGAGGGGGACTTGTTTCTTTTGATGTGTTTATATAATGTGGACTAAATTTAATGAGATGCACAAACGTCTGTTGATCAAATTTGGAATAAACTGCATAAATGCGCGCATTATGTAAGCCTTAATTTCTTTGCAACCAGTCAACTGAATCAAATAAAATGTGCGTAAGTGATGCAAAATCAAATTGGCTATGCGCTACATTTCAAATGTTTTGATTCTGATGTCTATTACTCAACTTACGTTCAACTTTTTTCACTCGGTAATTTTTTCTAGGAGACCCTGTACTTATAAAGGACTATCAACACACAGATATAATATGGCGTTTGTTTGATAAAATACAACGATATTGGCCGCAATACCAACAATGATTGCATAGTCTCAAATGGATAATGTGTAGGATATCAAAGCGATGACTCTCGTTTTATATATCATAAAAAATAATGTCAAGTAATATTACAACTGTGTATTTTTAATATGATTGTTTATCTTGTCTACTTCAGGATTTATATTTAATTCACTTTACGTTTCTAAAGAAGAACATGAACTTAAAAATCACAACCCACGGGTAAAATGGTACTTCAATAAAAGGCAAGAGATATTGAATTTCAAGATGCATACCATATTATGTAAATTCATGGGATATTGATATTATGAAAGTGCGAACAAACTCACACTCTTTTCCTTACCTTGCCATTTACCATATGTCATCTTCTTATAATATTTGACCCAATAACGTCTGTATAAAATATAGACACCGTCTTAATCATAAAATGAGCCGCATCATAATTTTAGCGGTATTTGAATATTAAGGCAATTGATTCACGGATATAACACTTTATGTTCAAAAAATTAATTTTACCATTTCCAAAAACAATTTATTTGGTCAAACTGATCTAGTTGCGTTATATTCTTAACATATTTCTGTCCTCTTTTCGTTTCCTGTCCTAATTGGTAAAGCCAAAATACTATCAGCAACATCGCGCAATTATTCTGCAGACACTATTTGGGCTATTTGTGCCGACGCATGTACGATAAACTTCAACATATTGCCTGGCGACTTAGTTAATGCTTGCAATATTCTTCGGAACCATTATTCATAACGCTCCTAGATCATATTGATGTAGATTACCCGTACGACTGTTTTAACATATTGTTCACTTTTAGTGGCATCGGTGGACTCGGATGAGATTTAAATACAAAATCCATACTAGCTACGTTTACTCGTGCTAACTTTCATACCTTAACTGGACTCTTCGCCTTCAGGGTCTGATCTGAATCGACGAGATCGTGTAGTAGACTCATTGCTGTTAAGTGTATTACACCATTGGCTAAAACAAGGCTAATGAAATCTAGCGATGCGTCTATTTCAAGGGTAATACGGAAAAGCGGTAACGCAGTTAGTGTCACTTGATGTGTGGATGCACGTGTGTTGACGAACAATACTGGTTAAAATAAATCTTTTATACCTACTATGAAAAGGGAACAGCTCAATGCTACCGTTTGGATATGCGTGTGTAGGTCGGCACTACTAAATAAAATGAACGTTTTATATGTACTGTGAAAAGGAATAAGAATCACTGATCCATTTGGAAAACATGCAGATTATTTTATGGAGTGCTAAAATAAGAAAGACCCCGAGTTCCGTTGGCCAAATACATAATAATATTTAGTTGTTTGTATAATTATGGTTTGTGACATACTGTTTCTTCTCTTATCCAGACGAAACATCTTTTACGTAATAAAAAATCTGATAAACCCAACGTCTCCAACGTCACGTTAAGGCGTTTTACGTGAGCGTTATTTTTGATAAGTTCATACCTTTGGACCTGTATAAGAAAATCCACAATAGACGATCTAAATACACACAAAACGTTGCATTAGTTTAGTAACGCCGAAAGGTGAGTATCTGACGAGGTATTTGTATTCAGGTGTTTGTATTACAGACATGTATCAGATCATCACATTCAAGAGCATCCTCTCTAGTGGTAAGACAGAATCCCAATTATCGCATGCACTTTTAAGCTATTGATTGAGCTTAAAACACGGCTTCCTCTGATGCCAAAGGACTTCATCGATTTTTACCCTTCTTGCAAAAATGGCACGCTGCGCATTGTACCTTTTTTGCACTTTGCCAAGGGTTCAAGACATCAATGCTGTTCAATGACGAGCAGTTTTAGATTAACATGATTGATAATATAGTTTAATTATCGGACAAGTGTTTTCAACGGTGACATAAAGGCGGAGAGTAACGTAGGGATTAAATTGTGGAATCATCTTTTTTTAGGTACAGTGCCTCTAAAAGAACGCTTACGTCAAATATTATATTATTTTAGTACCAATTTATGAACCAAACAAGATTTAATTATTTATGCATTTCTATAATTAGACAGCCTTTAAACGCTTTTTACAATTTGAACTTATTTGAAATATAAGACGAAATATTTACGACGAAACACAATTCATTTGAATCATATTCACGGGTTTGATACAGCAGTCAATGCGCTGTTACCTGATCTATCAAACAAATTTACAAACTTCAATATGCAATAGATACAAGGTTGTCAGAAAAGGTTTACATGTCGGGTTATATAAAGGATATAATAAAGGGTATAAAAAACGTTTTTCATAACATAAAAAAGCTTTTTGATAACCTACTGCAAATATTTTTACATAATGCTATTTAAGTGTTGACAAAATATTTGGCAAAAAATGTTTGCCAAAAAATAGTTAACAATAACATTTTGAAAATATTTTAAAATATTGGTTATAGTGTGTTTTCATACAAAACGTTTTCATGTCCATTATATGACCCAACATTTAATGTTAATAAAACGTTTTTACCTAAACCACACCCCACAATATAACTTGTTTAAATCGTTTTTAACACGTTTTTGTGTTTGCTGGCCGGGATACTGTATTTGGAATGTCCACTGCTAATTTATATTATTTAATATGCTGCTTGTTTTCGAACGAGGCAACTCAGTGAATGCAGAATCACGACTTGTATTGATATGCAAAAGTCTAATCCAAGCTCTGGTCACGAATTCTCTCCTGATTTTGAAGTTCAAATACGTTGGTTCAAAACAAACTGTCAAGCTTTATCTTTTAGTATTTTTATTAATTTTTGTCCAGCAATTATTGGTGTTTTTTTCAAGTTCACCAACCTCGGTTAAAAGCAAACGGTTTTGTGAAGACATTCTCATTATCATGACTTTGTTTCCTGTGTGATTTGTGTGATTAAGAATACCCCCTCTTGCTTGTGAGTTCAGGGAACGTTCGTGACTTGTAAGTTATTAAAGAAAAGTATGAATCATGACATATTAAGTGGTGAATGGCTTTGTTATTTGCATAACTTAGATGGATTGATAGCTAAAGCATTATCTCCAACGATAGCATCAAACATGATTTATATGATTGACGAATTGATAATAAAAAAATCACCACGCAAATACAAGTAACGTTACACATTGTGAGACATACGACGGAGTTTAGGCAATTTTATATGCTTCCAGCAGATTTGTTTTTGTTCCCAAGTCGGTTTCTTTGTTACAATAATCGATTCTAGAGCTAGCTCATACAAAGTCATATTAGTTTCATAACGTGCTCAAACAAAGTTCGGCCTAGTTTAGATCAACATATTATTACAACATGGCGTATGGTTCAATTCGGTACGAACGAATGGTTGGGTTATTGAATGACCCTCCTATAACATTTAATATCATAATAAAGAAAAGAAAATAATTAAAGCACACTGACGGTACTGCGGGTTCGAACCCTGGCGGTGCCTATACGCTTAGGTGGGAAATTGAGTTAGCTTGAAATTCCCCTGGGCAAGGAACTTACTGCTAATTGTCTCGTTTTAACCCGTACGAAACTCAGGGAGCTGATCCTGGTTGCGAATGTTATTTGTGGAATGTCTAGGGTTAGGGTGTGCGCTCTTGAAGCAGCAAAGTCCCTGAATTGTTGTTAAATGGTTTATGGAATGATATGGGGCCGTAGTGGTCAGCGACAACCTGAGGCTTGTGGATCAACGTCTAGGCGTTGTGCTTGGGCGTAGCGCACTATAAATCACTGCGGGTTTTTTTTAATCTAACGAACCCTTGCCAAAATTTCACATAACATACATAAATGCTTGTACTATTTTATTACTTTCCTCTCAGGAAAAAAAAGTGAAAGTACAGTATATTACATTATATTAAATTTTCGAAGTGATATCGTCACGTTGTACCGCGGCATACTTCGGATCTCCTGGTTGTTTACTTGTCTACTTATTTCAGTTTAGTGTTTTTATTGCGCAACTTTATAGCAATACACTGTCAATACTGGCAATACAATGTAACCTCTTTGAGGGAAAAAAGAATAATCAAGTGAAAAAAGTCTTGGATGTTAAATCCAATTCTTGAAATACTATGTTCAATTCTATTGGTATAGATACTTACATTGACCCCAATAGAGATCCAATTTATCTCTATCAGATCGGTAACAAGCCATCAAACACGGTTATACGGAGTATAATTGTTATGTTTTATTCCAACCATCGTTCGTGTGAAAACGTTGTAAAACCTAAATGTAAGCCCCTACAAAGATACATCTAAAACTAATTTTGAACAAATACATTAGGGCTCATCATGCAGTCTTTCAACACAATATATCAATAACATTTTATTGCCTTCGGCTGATACACACCCTGGCCAAAAGTATTGCAACATCGTTGAAAAAAGAGGAATTTGGCAAACTGTCGATATCACACTGCGTACCAGATGATATTGTCCTTTGCAGAAAATAAATAAGATGCGGGCTAATCAATAGGATGTAAAGATATCCACTGTGTTGATATCATTGGCAAATTTCGGTGTTTTACAATGGAAAAAATAATGGAAATCAGTTTAAAAAACAGATACTTTAGTCCACCTATTTAGATTATCTATGATTTAGAATGGTCGCCAAATCGTCCAACACAACAGAACGGGCTCTATCGGATTTGCCAAAAGTCAATTCCAGCAGCAGCGGCATGACGTTCTTCGACTTATACATGCTTTTTACTTTTTACTAAAATTGCATTGCGATTGTAATTTGATTTACACGAATTTACGTTTCCGGCTTGTACTTGTACCAGTTCCTTCATATCCTGTTTCACTTTAACTAGGATGTGCAAATGTTTTGAACAATCTCAAGTATCCTTTGATATTTGTATTATTTACAACGAGTATATATTTCCCAAAAAAACAATAACAGCAAAATAAAAATACTTAAATCAAAAACCAAAAACCATGAACTTATAAGTTTTATAACCAAACTAGTTTTTTATCATTATAATGACTGGGTACATGAAATACATCAAAATTTTAATTTTATACAATTGGTCTTAAAAGACCAATTGTAATCATAATCTATTTTTATGATGGTAAAAACAACAGAGCTTTTTAAACATCGAATCCTCCTAAACAATTTTAAGGAGATTAATGATATACCTGTAATCTTTTATTCCTATGGTTTGCAAATCCCGTCGCTATTCATTCAAACATTAAGGTTAGCAATTATTTTTAAATTGTTTTGATTTGGTAGTTCACAGCGTCTTGCGAATGTTAGTGATCTTTGGCATAATTTCATTGATCATTTCATAGCGAGTGTGCAGAACAAATCAAATATCACAGATATAGTTTTTTAGGTCCCGTGGTTCTTGAGTTGTGTTGGAAAGAGGGCTGAAACAACAACATTTTTGTAAAACGTACGTAACTCATTAATTATAAACACTGGTAACAAAAGTTATTTATATTATAGGGGCAAGGAATCCAGTTACTACACTGGAATTTCAGTGACTCAAGACAAGTAGTTATTGAATTATTGATCTAATGTTGGTTTCCCTCATTTTTGATTGTAACTCCACAACTGTTGTCTGTGCTGAAATAAAATGGTCAGTGCAGTAGTTGCAGTCCTTGCCCCTATAATATACCAACATACACATCTTACTTGTCCCCAATGCGCTATAATTTTTGAGAAAAATGAAAAATAGGCACAAAATTGGCCAGGGTGTAGTACCACCTTAACTGTTCTATATACAGTATTTTTATAAGAGCAAATGAATAGGCTAGAGCATAAATAAGTCGGTATCTGTATGTGATCTTTTTATGTAATTCGATAAATTTTTACATTACAGACGAATCTATGCATGGTCCCGTCTATGGCTATAGTATAATCCGTATCGCAATCTAATTTCACATTATATGTTATAAGATTAGCATTACTTTTGATGTTGTTTCTCTTTTTTTTTTCTTGGTTGGATATATTTCTATTGCTTATTGTATCGCTAGTCTTTCTATAATCGCTAACAATTTGTTACTTGCTTGTATGATGTCTACGCAGGCACACTCTTTAGTTCGAATATGTTCCCGTGTTTATTAGTGTCTCTCGCAGTTTCCATACCCGTTACATTTTACCTCATACTATGTCTTATTCAATCACTACGCAGGGAATTAAAGTTCAGTTGACTTACGCCCTTACGCCCGGACTATACCAGCTGCAATTATAAATATACTTGAAAGACTCGCAATGTCATAAAATATTTCTTGGGATGAAATCTTTTAGAAAAGTCACTCAAAATTATTGTTCAATAAAGTAATCGTCAAATAGAAAATGTACCTATCATCTATAGATCATGATGTTATGTGAAACCATCTACATATATTTTTTTGTTTTTTGGGGTGATTCCATTAATTTATTGAGGCGGTGACCAATTTTTTTAACAACTCCGACGCTTTGAAAACATAGATTCAATGATATACCGTAGGCTATATATGCAAAGATAATTTAAACCGAATTAAAATGTAAGCCTTTACAGATATATGTACATTATATACAAATCCGATACAGCTCATGCTCATTCTTATAAAAGATTTTCAACACAAAAATATAATATGGCGTTTGGTTGATGAAAGATAACGATATTCTTGGCCACAATACCAACAATGATTGCATATTCTCAAATGTAACTCAATTGGATTGATATTTTCTCTGTCTATGTATAATGTGTAGGCTAATAAAACGATGACTCCCATTGTATATGTCATAAAAATGTCAAGTAATATTAAATCTGTGTATTATTAATATGATTGTTTATCTTGCCTACTTCAGGATTTATATTCAATTCACTTTACGTTTGTAAAGAAGAACATGAACTTAAAAATCCCAACCCACGGGTAAAATGGTACTTCAATAAAAGGCAAGAGCTATTGAATTTGAAGATGCATACCATATTGCAAGTAAATATATAATATTAATATCAAATATGTAAATTCACGGGATATTGATATTATGAAAGTGCACACACTTTTCCTTACCTTGCCATTTACCTAGTTACATTTAATATGTCATCTTGTTATAATATTTGACCCAATAACGTCTGCATAAAATGTAGACACCGTCTTAATCATAAAATGAGCCGTATCATAATTTTAGCGGTATTTGAATATTAAGGCAATTGATTCACGGATATAACACTTTATGTTCAAAAAATTAATTGTCCCATTTCCAAAAACAATTTATTTGGACAAAATTAGCTTCAACGAATCATTATTTTGCACTACATGATGGTTGCATTTAGTTAGGGAGTTATTTTTAACCCTTTATTTGCTGTAGTTTCCTTCTTCCTCATGGATTATACCCAAATATTTGTTTGTATTTTCCCTCTTCTTTAACTGATCTAGTTGCGTTGTATTCTTAAAATATTTCTGTCCTCTTTTTGTTTCCTGTCCTAATTGGTAAAGCCAAAATAGTATCAGCAACATCGCGCAATTATTCTGCAGACACTATGTATTTGGGCTATTTGTACCGACGCATGTGCGGTAAACTTGAACCTGTTGCATGGCGACTTAGTTAATGCTTGCAATATTCTTCGGAACCATTATTCATAACGCTCCTAGATCATATTGATGTAGATTACCCGTACGACTGTTTTAACATTGTGTTCACTTTTAGTGGCGTCGGTGGACTCGGATGAGATTTAAATACAACATCCGTACTAGCTACGTTTACTCGTGCTAATTTTCATACCTTAACTGGACTCTTCGCCTTCAGGGTTTGATCTGAATCGACGGGATCGTGTAGTAGACGCATTGCTGTTAAGTGCATTACACCGTTGGCTAAAACAAGGCTAATGAAAGTTAGCGATGCGTCTATTTCAAGGGTAATACGGAAACGCGGTAACGCAGTTAGTGTCACTTGATGTGTGGATGCACGTGTGTTGACGGACAATACTGGTTAAAATAAATGTTTTATACCTACTATGAAAAGGGAATTAACGAATTACAGCTCAATGCTACCGTTTCGATATGCGTGTGTAGGGGGCACTACTAAATAAAATGACTGTTTTATATCTACTGTGAAAAGGAATAAGAATCACAGATCCATTTGAAAAATATGCAGATTATTTTATGGAGTGCTAAAATAAGAAAGACCCCGAGTTCCGTTGGCCAAATACATAATCATATTTAGTTGTTTGTATAATTATGGTTTGCTACATACTGTTTCTTCTCTTATCCAGACGAAACAGCTTTTACGTAATAAAAAATCTGTAAAACCAACGTCTCCAACGTCACGTTAAGGCGTTTTACGTGAGCGCTATTTTTGATAAGTTCATACCTTTGGACTTGTATAAGAAAATCCACAATAGACGATATAAATACACACAAAACGTTGCATTAGTTTAGTAACGCCGAAAGGTGAGTATCTGACGAGGTATTTGTATTCAGGTGTTTGTATTACATACATGTATCAGATCATCACATTCAAGAGCATCCTTTCTAGTGGTAAGACAACTGTCAGAATCCCAATTATCGCATGCACTTTTAAGCTATTGATTGAGCTTAAAACACGGCTTCCTCTGATGCCAAAGGACTTCATCGATTTTTACCCTTCTTGCAAAAATGGCACGCTGCGCATTGTACCCTTTTTGCACTTTGCCAGTGGCTCCTGCATTACAAGACATCAATGCTGTTCAAAGACGAGCAGTTTTAGATTAACATGATTGATAATACGGTAGTTTAATTATCGGAGAAGTGTTTTCAACGGTGACATAAAGGCGGAGAGTAACGTAGGGATAACATTGTGGAATCATCTTGTTTTATGTACAGTGCCTCTGAAAGAACGTCAAATATTATATTATTTTAGTACCAATTTTTGAACCAAACAAGATTTAATTATTTATGCATTTGTATAATTAGACAGCCCTTAAACAACAGTTTTTACAATTTGAACTTATTTGAAATATAAGGCATTTACGACGAAACACAGTGGTGTGCCCCCTATACATAGCTAGATACAAGGTTGTCAGAAAACGTTTAAATGTCGGGTTATATAAAGGATATATATAATAAAGGGTATAAAACGATTTCATAACATAAAAAAGCTTTTTTGATAACCTACTGCAAATATTTTCACATAATGCTAACATAATGTTGACAAAATATTTGGCGAAAAATGTTTGCCAAAAAAAAATAGTTAACAATAACATTTTGAAAATATTAAAAAAAATATTGGTTGTAGTGTGTTTTCATACAAAACGTTTTCATGTCCATTATATAACCCAACATTTAATGTTAATAAAACGTTTTTACCTAAACCAAAACCCAAAATATAACTTGTTTAAATCGTTTTTAAAACGTTTTTGTGTTTGCTGGGCGGGATACTGTATTTGGAATGTCCACTGCTAATTTATATTATTTAATATGCTGCTTGTTTTCGAACGAGGCAACTCAGTGAATGCAGAATCACGACTTGTATTGATATGCAAAAGTCTAATCCAAGCTCTGGTCACGAATTCTCTCCTGATTTTGAAGTTCAAATACGTTGGTTCAAAACAAACTGTCAAGTAAGGCATCGGCTTTATCTTTTGTACGTGATTAGTGTTTTTTATTAATTTTTGTCCAACAATTGGGTTTTTTTTTTCAAGTTCACCAACGTCGGTTAAAAGCAACCGGTTTTGTGAAGACATTCTCATTATCATGACTTTGTTTCCTGTGTGATTTGTGTGATTATTTGCTAATATTATTTGTGGAATGTCTAGGGTTAGGGTGTGCGCTCTTGAAGCACCAAAGTCCCTAAATTGTTGTTAAATGGTTTATGGAATGATATGGGGCCGTAGTGGTCAGCGACAACCTGTAAAGTGCGCTGAGGATTGTATTACAAATCACTGCGGGTTTTTTAATCTAACGAACCCTTGCCAAAATTTCACATAATATCAGGAAAAAAAAGTGAAAGTACAGTATATTACATTATATTAATTTTTCCAAGTGATATCGTCACGTTGTACCGCGGCATACTTCGGATCTCCTGGTTGTTTACTTGTCTACTTATTTCAGTTTAGTGTTTTTATTGCGCAACTTTATAGCAATACACTGTTAATACTGGCAATACAATGTAACCTCTTTGAGGTAAAAAGAATAATCAAGTGAAAAAAAAGTCTTGGATGTTAAATCCAATTCTTGAAATACTCTGTTCAGTTCTATTGGTATATATACTTACATTGACCCCAATAGAGATCCAATTTATCTCTATCAGATCGGTAACAAGCCATCAAACACGGTTATACGGAGTATACTTGTTATGTTTTATTCCAACCATGGTTCGTGTGAAACCATTATAAAATCCACTTTCGTATATTATAGAACCTAGTCCTAACAAGTAATGCGTTTGATCTAAAGTGCCGAACGTCTTGTGCAAGATTATATGAGTTTTAAAATAGGATAATTATTCTATCGTAAAGTAGAATGCCCACTTTTTCGGCTCCAGATTACTTGCTTCATAAAATAGCACCTAGCGCACTTCGTTAGATTTGTAAAGGTTACTATTCCTTTTGATTTTTGTACTAAACACTCTGTTTTTCCATGCGCACTTTTCAGGGCCTGATCATTATTTCAGAGAAGTTAATTAAACTGAACAATATATTATACTTGTTTATTAACATTGTATTCAGATTGTTTTCCAACAAAATAAAATGGCAACAAAATCAAAAGTCTTGATTGATCTTTTTTTTTCCCTTTCAATTAATCTATTGTAGAATCGCATCCTTTGGTTAAATTCATCATTCCTGTATTTCCTGTATGCTATGAAAAATGGGTTCAATAATATACGCCTTTGTTTGAATGAAAACAAAAGTCAACCTTAATCATCATATATTTCGTGTAGATTAAAGTTCCTTGATTAAAATATGAGCCCCTACAAAGATATATTTAAAAGCTAAATTTTGAACAAATACATTAGGGTTCATGCAGACTTCCAACTCAAAATATTAATAACATTGTATTGCCTTTGCTTGATACACACGTACACCCTGACCAAAAGTATTGCAACATCGCTGAAAAAAGAAGAATTTGGCAAACTGCCGATAGCGCATTGCGTGCCAGATGATATTGTCCTTTGCATGAAATAAATAAGATGCATGTAAAGATGTCCACAACATTTGCAAATTTCAGTATGCAATGGCAAAATAATGGAAAACAGAGCTGAAAAACTTAAGTCCACCAGTCCACCATTTAGAATGGTCGTCAAGTGGTTTTCCAAGGTATCAGAAAATGGTTAGAGAAGAAGGTTACATAACAGTTAAACAGTTAACGCGGCTGTGTACTGTAGCCATTGTTTCTTTCTCAAAATTGAGTTTTTATGATATGTTTGTACCTTGTTATGTTTTTTATAAATACAAGGAATGAAAATCCAGATTTGTAAACTCCAACTGCAATATTTTAAGGATTTTATTTCACTATTCCACTCGTGTTTGAAATTGAAAAGGAAAGAAAATCTTTGTTGTACCAGCAAGGTACACGCGCGCAACAACTCATCGCGTTGCGTATCGCGCAATTTGTTAACGCACAAATACGCGACGCATACGCGACGCTTATCTGCATGCGCGGCGCATCTTATGGAAACACCACGGAAGCACTGATTTCACAAAAACCTAGTGGTCAAATGGCTCCGTTTTCGCTGCTAAAATGTGGGTTTTTTCAAGTTCTTTCCCCGATTTAAATATCAAGTTATGAATGGATTTCGCTCAAACTTCTCAAGGGGCTGTGGATTTACCCGATGTTCACGTAATATAAGTTACAAAAACGAAAACTGTCGCGTTCTCCTGTGAGATTCGATGAAAGTGCAAAATGTGACCACTTTAAACTTCAACGGCTATTATTTCAATGTTCATTTTCTCGGTAAAATGACGATTTAGGTACACGATAACTTAATAAATACAGCATCTATAGGTCAGCAAATATGATCATCGTAAAAAGCATGATCGACTCAAGAAACGGTTTTCTCATTTTTTTATATTTTGGTCTATTTCCGATTTTGGGCATCATTTTGTGCAAATAGGCGTTTTTGAATTTTAAAAGTTCATTTTGATGCCTTATATGGTCAATATCTCAAAAAATAAGGCCAATATCAAAAAATAAAAAAAACGTTTTTGGAATGGAGCCTCAAGATTGAGCTAAAAGCAAAATAAAATATTTTGGAAAGAGTGTTTTTTGTTATGATGTACCTAACAAATATTGCCAAAAACTCACTTTTTGTGATTTTCTTCAAAATTGTTGTTTTTACCCCAAATCTGTATTTATATTAAGATTTATTGATGTCTTGCCTTCATAAAAATGTATACTTTTATATGTTTTGCGCGAATAATTACAAAGTTATTGCACTTTTACTACATGCATGTCTGAGAGTACACAGCCACCTTAAATGTTAGGCGACTCATGAATATCAAACGCAGTAATAAGGCCACGTAGTTACTCCACAAGGAACATAATGACATTTATGCGCATAATAAACACACAAGGCAATATTTTTGGTCTAATTCAAGGTCATCCGGTATCTTATAGGACAGTCACATGACCTGTCATTCTCCTGAGTCCACCATACTTTAAAAGACCTCTATCTTCTAAGGATGGTAATTTCTTCCAACCGACACATCCATGAATCTGTCTCCCACCACTGTTTTTCTGATACCTTGCAGAATCCATTTACAACATTTGACAACAACTGTAAATGCATCTGGACATGTGTTGTGGACAAAGTTTCTTTGTCTCAGCATTCAAGCAGATTTCCGTATTTTCGCAATATTATTGTAAGCACTAAAATACGATCATGATGTCAACACAATGGACACCTCTAATCCCATTGATTAGTCTAATCTTACTCAGTTCATGCGAAGAACCTCGCCATCTAGTACGTAATGTAAAATCGTCAGGATATTGGATTAATGTTGTTAACTGCCGATTCTTATAGCTTAACGTTGAATTCATGTATGTATCAAAACGATCATGACGATAAAATGTGAGGAAGCCCATGCAAATTTGGGAAATTCTGACTATGATCAAAGTATAGGCAACATTGATTTTCGGCTAATTATTCTACGAAAATGCAATTTTCACAGATTTTTCTCCTAATTATAAAAGGGAATAATTACTATTTCAACCTAACCAACAAGTAAAAATCAATAAAAAATAAGTTGACAAGAGTGAAATGAAAATCATTGATTTTACTGTAGAAACCAATGGTCAGTTTTGATTACACGTCCTACCACCGGATAAGGTGCTGATGGGTTAAACTTTTATCACTAAAGTGAGCGCAAAGGATGGATCTTCGATTAGCTTAGGTCATTTGGGCGTAAACACTCGCATTTATTTTATGACGGATAAAAAATCTTACGGGTGGTGGTACACCCTCCCCCCCCCCCTCGTAGTTCTAGGTTTAATATGTTAGCAAACATTAAGTAATATTAATTACTTTATTAACATTATTATTTTTTACATCATAACTCAGGGTCTCTGAAGGGATATAAAGGGTTCACAAAAAATAACTCCCCCTTAAAATTTCAAGACATTTCTTTGCATAATTTGACATAGATTTCGTTGTTTTGAAAAGTCTAAACATCTGTGAATAAAGAAATCATTTTCCTACCCTCCCAAAGTTCTTTCATTAAAAAATCTTTATGTTGTGGCCAAAAATAATCACATTTTCCAAAAATGATGCTTTCAGAAAAAGTGGCACTTTTCCACATCCTATACATTTAATGTACAAAAACATTCTCGATATCAATGTTTTGATTTATTTAATGGTGTTTTTGTTTTCTTTAATTTTTATGTATACGATTACCCAGTCACCCATGCAATCATCTTGCAGTATAAAACAATGACTAATTAACATGTACGGGGTTTTTCTAGAAGATTTTATTGAGCCGGTGTTTCAAAAATGGTAAAATCAATTTAGGAGTTACAGAACATTTCTTTGCATAACTTAACATTCATTTTGTTTATTTGAAAAATTTAAAAACCTGTGAATAGAGGCATCTTTTTTCTACCCTACCAAAGTTACCCCTTCTCAAAATCTTTTTTGTTTTGGTCAAAGCTTTAAAAAAAGTTGCGCTTTTCAACATTCCACACATGTTATGTACACAATTTTCTCGGTATCAATGTTACGATTGATTTAATTGGGTTTTTTTTCTTCACCTTTTTGTCTCTGAACCCTTAGTCACCCATACAACCATCACGTAGTGCAAAATAATGATTTGTTGAAGCTAATTTTGACATAAATGAGGATGTTGAAAAGTGCAACTTTTTCTGAAAGCATCATTTTTAGAAAACGTGATTATTTTTGGCAAAAACAAAAAGGTTTTTCAATTTTTCAAATCCACGAAATGTATGTCAAGTTATGCAAAAATGTTTTGTAATTTTAGGGGGGGGGGGCTATTTTTTGTGAACCCTTTATATTTAATTCACTTTAAAAAATACCACCTACGGGTAAAATGTTACTTCGATAAAAGCAAGAGCTATTGATTTTTTTGTGATGCGTAACATAATTATTGTAAGTAAATATAACTATAATATCAATATGTAGATTAACGGGATATCGATATTATAAAAGTATGCATAAACTCATATCATATTCCTTACCTTACCACGTACCTTGTTATATTCCAAATGTTATTTTGTTATAATATATTGACCCAAGAACTCAAGCATCATTTTTAGACATCGGCTTAGCCATAAAATGAATCACGGCAGATTTATACCCAATAATAAAATCCACAATAGACGCTCTAAATACACACAGTACCTTATTCTTTTAGCAATCCTTCCGCCCAAAAGTAGAGTGCCACATGAGGTATTTGTACTATACTGCGCCAATAAAGTATCCTTACACTTGGAAAAATAATCACAATTTCAAAACTGAACAATATTGGGGTAAATTTGTCTAATTAATCTAATCCTGCACATTATGACACCACATTGAATCCAATTTGACCTCAAGAAGTAAAGTTACAAGCAATTGAATTGACGAAGGTCCAGTTTTAAAAGTCACAGACTGGCCTATACAAGGCGCAAAAAGATTCCAACAAGCGCAATAAAGAGACAGCACAGTTTCTTCAATGAAGGGTTATTTAAAGCAGTTTTTATTTCAGTTTTTACTTCTCTGTACTTTTCAAAACTTTCATTTTATTTGTCAGTTCTTTTGTTTCAGTTTTCTTTTGTTCCTTTTGTTTTAAATTAAGGCCAAACGCATAAATTAGCCATTCACCACTCTCAAGCCAGATTTGTGGTCTGTGGAGTTTTGAATAGGCCAGTTTGTCACTTTTGAAACTGGACCTTCGTCTAATCAAATGCTTGTAACTTTACTTCTTGAAGTCACATTGGATTCAATGTGGTGTCATAATGTGCAGGATGAAATAGCGCATCATTTAAAAAACAAATTTATTCCAATATGATTCAGTTCGGAAATTGTGAGTATTTTTCCAAGTGTAAGGATACTTTATTGGCGCAGTATATATACAAACATGTCGACGATAGGTTTAAACTTCAATTCTAAAGATCATTCATGTGGTAAAACAACTACCAAAATCCCAATTTTCTTTATGCACTGTTAAGATATTGATTGAGCTTAAAACACGGATTCATCTGAGGCCAATGGAATTCATCGATTTGTACCCTTATTAAGAAAAGGGTAACGTGTTTATTGTACCTCTTTTGCACTTTGAGCGGGAACTTTGCCAAGGGCTCCTGCAATATAAGACTGGATCAATGCTAGTATATATATGGTCGAATCCAACCAAAAGTGTCCACGGGCCAAAAATAAAATTCCGAAATAAAAATGTCTCCACAATTTTTTCCTTTTGCCCATTGATTGATGACATATTGGCCTTATAGGAACCAAAAGTGCCATTACTAATCTTGAAAAATAAATCCAGGACGTGTGATAGTAAAAGTGATATCAAAACCCAATGTTACCTACGAATACCACTAGGATGCTTTCACTATCGCAATACTAATCAACCTAAAACAAATGGAATATTCCCATTAACGCTTTTTTTCGTGTAATGTAGACCACAGGGTGTCAGGAAAATGCTAACTCGACCAGAAAATATTTGTTTTTATTTTTATAACGAGATCAATATGATCTTAGTCAATTTATGCTAGTTTATTTTTTGAAAATGAAGTTTAGGTCAGTTTCTGTATTTTATTTATAAAATGAGTATGAATCAATTTACACATTGTATAAGAACGAGTATGATATATGTTTTCAAGAATATTAGGAATTATACGCATACACCTAACGCTTTATACAATGAAAAGGTGAAGAAACCCGGGTATTCGTAGGTAACATGAGCGATTTAACAATATCTGTATTGAGTTTATAGGTTTAAATTTTGCTATTATGGTAATGAATTAATAAAATGGTATTTTTTTAGATCTCTTTCAGATGGTACGTCCAAATGAATAAATGCTTTTACCTTAGAACAAAAATTGTTGATGCTTTTAGCAAGATTTTGACCACTTCATTTTGATATACAAGTAGTAAATCAGCAATTTTACATAATAAATAATTGTTGAATGAATCCGTATATGGGTAATAATAGTGTCCTGGGGTACCGCTTAAAGTTTTTGACAATAAATTTTCATTAGTAGGGACACTTCATTACACATGTCATGTATTATGCTGTATTCGTAAGTAACATTTCAGTATTTGTAGGTAAGAATTAGACTTTTGGTGGATATCGCAATCAAAACTTCATTTTATAAAGCACTTTGAATGTATTATTTTCTTTATGTGCGTTTATTGATACTTTATACCCTATCATGTATTAATAATGCCGGTTCACAGCGGTTGAAAGAGGATTGAAGTAAGAAACAAAGGCACTAAAGTGACTTTAATTTGCTTAATTGCACACAAATCGCTTAAAACCGTTATTGCAGACTTGTGAAGTCCATCTTGGAGTCAGTTACGTCTTGTGGCCTTTCGTTTGAGGGCAACTACAGTTAGCTTTATACCAGGGTCCATCAATGTGTTGTCTAGATCATGAGACAATGAGAACAGTCGTTTTTCCATGGTATTCGTAGGTAACCTTAGCGAAAACGTCAAAAGTTACCTTCGAATAAATCAATTTGGACACAAATTACTCAGAAACCAGAAGGTCGGTAAACATTTAAAATGAAGCACACATGACAGTTGACAAATCCAAGTATTTATCCCCTTCTAATCTTCTTTGAATCTGATTTTTCTTTCAAATGACCAGACCGTCGTCTATTTCAGTACATATTTTTCACCAATTAAGCCGTATTCAGTTTTGCATGGTGGGCATGTATGAGAATTCACAACTTTCATTGACATATGATTTGATAGCAAACATACAGGCCTTCGTTATGTACCAATATGGGCATTGGCATGAATGGCGGTGTTTCACAATACTGTCATGATGTCAAAGTGTATTCGTAGGTAACATTCGGTTACCGAAATTTACCTACGAATACTTGCTTTTATTGTTGACATCTCAGAAATATTTAAACGCAGGTTATTGAAACTTGGTAGAAATAAAGAGTGTATTACCCTGCACCTATTGCTTAACTATTGTTTACTATTCTCTCACTTTGTGGAAATGGCACAGCTTTTAACATGTATTCGGAGGTAATGCATATTTTTTACCAAACCTACCTTTGTGCCATTTAGAATTTCTGGCAGCTAAACACAATAATAAAGATGTCCGAATGCAATGCATTTCAGTATTGGACATATCAAAGCTTGTATCAATTGCGCATTTATTAGTGATTTCCATTTTTAAAGATATATCTATAGTGCTATGAAAAATTGTATTCGTAGGTAATGTAAAAAAATACCACTCAAAAAATTATCACAAAAAATTCATAATTATGTACAAATATGTGAAAAATTGAACAGGCAATCTTTGAATACACACCTTTCAGGAAATCAATTTAGATTCAATCCAATGACTTCTTTTCATAACTGATTTAGATGTTTTTAAAAATACTTTAAGAAATATTTTGAAAAAATGGGTAAAAATAGCATGTTTTGGGGTTTCTGTGTCTAAGTTTTTCACAGAAGGGGTCTTATTATATATGGCGCGAAGCGTATGATCAAGGCGAATAAACACAATACAAAAACGAATGCCAATTGATTAATACTTTTAAGTTATGGCCCTGAACATGCCGTGTACACTTTTGGTTGGATTCGACCATATATATATGAGAGGAGTTTAAATTAATTGTTTGACGATAGTGTAATTAATGGCAAGTGTTTTGATTCGACGGTGGCATAAAAGCGATAGGGATGATAAAAGTGGATTTAACTTTTTTTACGTACGATATGTCCACTGCTGTGTTGCCTAGAATACTTTGATCAGAGCGAATGATCCCCATCTCGATGCAAATTCACGACTTGTAGCTACTTGCATTGATATCAAAAAGTATAATCCGAGCACTGGACACGCGTACACGAGGCTTCTCCTATTTTTACAATTCAATTATGTTGGTTCAAAACAACCTGTCGTGTGAAGGTATTGGCTTTATCTTTCCTACGTGATTAGTGCTTTTATTAATTTTGTTTCGAATTTGCTTTCAAGTTCACTGACATCGGTTAAAACCAAACTATTTTGTGAATGAATAGGTATTATGTTTCTGCTGTGTGATCAGTGTTCTCCCTTCTCATTTTTGAGTTCAAAAAACGTTAGTGACTTGAAAGTTATAGATTAAAAGCTTTGGTGAATTAATTTATATATAAAGACTGCATAAAAAGTAACGCAGCTGTTATAAATTGTGTTCACATTATCTTTACATAGACAGAAGGATGATTTATTTACGTGCATTTTGATACCCCATTTGTCCAATTTCGTTCAATATTAACAACACAGCAGTTATTTGTACTGAAGCCAGCGCAAAGATAAATGGAGGGGTTTGCGTGCCACAATGCTTGCGTAATAACATTGATCGTTGTAAACTGCAACTTTTAAATTTGTGTATTTTTCTTTAAAAGGACTGCTGTGTTGTTAATATTGAACAACATTTGACAAATGAGGTATCAATATGCGCGTAAATAAATCGTCCTTCTTTCCATGTAGAAATATTGTGGAAACAATAATTAATTAGTTCTGAAGCTATAGACAAATTTATAACAGCTTTTTGTGCAGACTTTATTTGCATAACTTAGATTGATTGATAACTAATGCATTATCTTGAACAATAAAATCAAATGTGATTTATATATGATTGATAGATTAAACAACAAATAATTCACCACATAAAAAGCTCTAAAATTTCACATCATGACACACTTGACATTGCTTAATGGACTTACAAAGTTATTAAGATTTATACCGTGTGTCATAAGTCTGTCCCTCCCCTCATAAGAAAACCATTTTAACACGCTTTAAATTAAACTTACACAATTAATTTGATATTCATTTGTTACTGGTTATTGGATTAATATAAATATTACTTAGCAATTTATTTGAAGTTGTTGTCTTTTTATGATCGATAAAGTCGAAAGTCTGCAAACCTCGGTTATTGTTGTTTTTCCATTGAAAAGCAAGGTCTGCAGACCTTTAAATCTATCAAAACATACAAAATTAGCTCTAAATATCTAGAACAACGGCCAACATATTTTTTTCGCTGCAATGAGCCTCAGGGTTCATTGCAGCTAGTAGCCCAAAGGCAAATAAACAGAGGGGGTACTTCCATATTGATGCTATGCTACAGGGAAATATAGGCGGAACGGACTTTCGACACAAGGTATATTAGTTGGGGTAAATGTACCCAAGCCAATCTTACAACGTATATAAAATAATGTTACGTGAGGCTAAATGTTTTACTAAAGAGTGATGGTAGTATGCTTTCTATTTGATCCGACACCAAAATAAGAACCAGTATGCTCCATATAAATATTGCAACTATGACATTATAAGTGCGCCCGATGTCGATCTGACCACAATCCTTTGATGATAATGTATAGATAATAAATTAGTGTAATGATTGAAAATATTCAAATCATTCAATGATTAAATGATTAAATTTGCAGTAAAAATAACAAGACAAAATAAAACAAAAAATAACAAGACTAAAAAAATACACTTAGAACAATAACAGGAAGCGACTACATTAACCTAAAAAACGTTACATTTTTCTAAATGCGGTGCACTCTCATTGCAACATGTGAACAAACTAAGAGTCGAAAGTACGTTACCCTCCCAGGCAATCAAATAACATTATGATAAAATATGTATTATCTTTTATTTCACATGTTTGTCGGTAGTTTTATTGTATTTGTTTATTTATGCTGTAATATTAGATTGTGATTAAGTTATTTGATATACGACGTACATGAGTGTAATTTCGTACCATATACTCAACGGAGACCTACCGTTTCCGGTGTTTATACTTTACATAATACCATGTGCAAATGTGTTCATCGACATCTTTTGATATTCATAAAAAACAACAACAAATAAACACTAAAAATATACAAATAAAAACCATCAAATTTAAGTTAAAGGCGTAATATGTAAATCATGCTTTTATCACGGGGTAAATATTTGAATATCAAATGCACTGATTGCTCCGAAACAATTACGACTTTATGGAGATAAAATGACACACTTTTGTAGGCTTATGGTTTATCACATCGCCTAAAACTACACACGCCTCAAGAGTAACTACATTATCATAATATATGGTTGTAAATTGTAGGGAATAGACCACATGGCCCTACACTTTTGGACAAAGAGTGAGCCACTTCTTGGCAATTCATTTTTAAGACAAATTGACTCATTTAATAAGAGAAAATGACAACATAATTAGTTAATATCTGTTTCTGATAGCTTTTATGTAACTCAGTACAGTTTTCATTATAAACACAGCCAAAAAAGAAAGTCTCCAGTAGTTCCATCCCCATTTAATCAGAGTCTGATGAGTTTATGGCAAAATAATTTATATAATAGTTTTCTATACAGTTTCCTTCAAAGGTTGATACCAAATTTGATATCAAAAGTTTAATCATCGTGAGCATAGAAACCGTTGTTTGGAAATTCGTGCAATTTTAAAAATGACATAGGGATATTGTATCACGTAGCAGAGCTGGCGTGAGTGCCAAGAATTACGTCGCCTGAATAAGCTGGCAGGTTAAAGGTTTACCCATGCATGTAAAATGCAAATCAAATGCCCCGCTCTTTCAATTGTGCGCAGGCAGTGTGCAATGATTCCTGTACGGGTTGCTTCAGGCCACATAATAAGCTGATACCATGCATTGGATTTTGCGTGGTCAATTCGTAATTTGTCATTTTTAAAATTGCACGAATTTCCAAACAACGGCTCCTATGCTCATGATGATTAAACTTTTTATATCAAATTTGGTATCAACGTTTGAAGGAAAGTGTATAGAAAACTATTATATAAATTATTTTGCCATAAACTCACCAGACTCTGATTAAATGGGGATGGAACTACTGGAGACTTTCATTTTTGGCTGTGTTTTAGTATGAATCAATGCATGGCTATACACTGTATCTGTATCGTAATCTAGTTTTGCAATTTTTTTTCTGATAGCTATGACAAAATTTGCATTTCTTTTGATGTTGTTACTCTTTTTCAAACGTGTTTTGATCCATTTCGATTGTATATTTGTATTTTACATTTCTATGAAAGCTTCCTGTTTGTTATTTGGCTGTACACGTCGTCACAAGCACACTCGTTGGTTCGGACATGTCTTCTGTTTATTAGTGTCTCTCGAATGTCCCTTTCTTACCTGTATGTTACCTTATGCTTTGTACCACGCAGTATATTTGCGCGTGTGACTCGATGACTACCCAACAAGTGATGCGCATTTATTAATCTATAAATTAATGATACAAGAGGATACCTTGAATATACAAACAACTGAAAAAGAAAGTGCATATTATACAAACTTGATGAGGGGATGTAAAATAACAAATATAGGCACAGGGGTTGCTACCAATTACAAAGCCCACAGGATTGAACGAATTGAAAAACCAACAGCAATCAACTAAACAATACAAATGTGCACCAGCTATGAAATCACTTTGCATATAACACCTTTGTTTTATAACCACCAAGATATAGGACATTTTTTTGTTTTGGTTATTATAGTCCCCTCTTCAAAAGGATTATCTCGTACTTGGTCAAGTAGCTTTCCATGCAAAATGTGTTACCAAGTTGTATGTGGTAATTGAGCCATTCAGTACCTAAAATAGAATGTCAGCCACCATGCACCTGGTTGCTACTTACTGACAATTTTAAACCAAATCTAATTTTGCACACTTTTGAAACTGGGATATTGTACACATAAATTATTAGGTTTCTATTTCAAAGCAAAATCACTCTGGTGATTTCATCATGCCTTGCGTGTATGTTAGATGTATGCATTACTCTTACATACCGTTACATATATTTGCATCGGTAGAAGAGGCAATGACTGCAGCAACAAAGAACTTCAACTGTATTTTCTTTGATATTCTTTGCATGCGTGTGATTATTAACTGAGAGGTATAGTTTATAAATTCCCAATGGTTTGTTTGCGAATTGACTATTTTTCGTTGTATTCTGAAGAATTTAATTTAAGCGCAACATGATATAAACAGGAAATAAACTGGTCAAAGCGCAATATATAGTGCAAATTTGCAGCATTTTAATTAAGGGGCGAACCATCAGATTTCATAGGGGAGATGTTTGTAAATATTATGTTTGCTTCTCTTTATAGTTTTACTTCTCAGAAGTTTTGCGACATAGGGAATTGTTTTCAAGATTTTTATAGTTAAGTGAGTGAAAAGATTGTTTTTTGCTTCGAAGTGGGCAAAGTGCACACTTAAGCAAATGTCTTCCACAACACAATGCAATCTAATCAAATACTCTGCAATACCGTATATAGTTAGGATCGAGAACTAATTACATAACTTTAGTACTTATTATACTTATTAACCGTTTATTAGAACTCGATTCGCAATTATATTTTCAGGAATAGAGTGTCACCGCAATGTGCATCTGTAAATTACTTAGTATGAATAATTCGTATGGATTTCCGTAAACAAGTCACCTGACTTCCATCTAAACATACGTCACTCCTATTTGTTATTGACCAATGAGTTAAAACATGTATTTCAGTACTTTATACTTAGTAATAAATGGATTGTCTAGACTATTGCCTAAACATCAAAAGAGCCTTTTGACAGTATTTTATTTATGCCAGCACTTTTAATCAGGAATGTTAAGGTCCATTACACCTCCACTGAAACAGAAAGCATACGTTAAACAAACTGTCAGTCAGAGCAAAAACCAGACACCAATGGTTGCTGGGTTTGACCTTTAGTAAAGGGTTGGGTTGGAGACCATCATTTTCTTCAGGGCGTCGTGCTATTGTGCCAGACAAATGTATTGCTATAATATAATATAATAATATAATATAATATTTTTTTTGACATTTTAAAGTTTATATTGCGCTTATTCTGCAATTTAGCCTTTGTTTTAATAAACTATAGAGACATATCAGTCATGTCCATAGCTGCTAAAGTCTACAATAAGATCCTTTAAACCGAATCCGGCCTCATGTAGACCCCTTGCTGAAAAGCAACCAGGCTGGTTTTAGACCAAGACGCATCTGCGCATAGCATATACGTATACTGAGAAGAATTATGGAAGGCTTTAAGGAATACCAGATCCCATTGACAGTTATCTTCGTTGGGCCTTCAATTCCATCAACAGAACAATAATGTTATCAATATTGCGTCACTTCGGCATTTCAAGCACTTTGGTCAGTGCCATAAAGGTACATTATAGTAACTCCAGCAGTGCAGTTATGGTTGAAGGAGGCATCTCTGAACTCTTCGACGTAACAACAGGAGTACAGGCGATGTATTGGCTCCCTTTCTCTTTATTATCTTTGTTGACTACCGTTTGGGAAAGGCGTCTGGACCAGACTCCGGAGTTCTGACTTGTCCTCGTCGATCAAGAAGATATCCAGCCAAATTGCTAAATGACCTGGGCTTTGCTGAGTGATGATATCGCTCTCCTTGAGTCTTCCACCCACACGGGCCTAGTCTCAGCTCTTCAGGACCGCAAATGCTGCAACAAACCTTGGACTTATAATCAGCGCACCCCAAAACAGAGTATATGACCATCAACTGTCAACCACAGCCTTTTCTCCAAGCTTACGGAAAGCCCATTAAGCATGTAACCGGTTTCAAATACCTAGGCTCCATGATTTAGTCCAGTTCTAGTGACCTGAAGAGACGAAAAGATAACTTAGACAGCGTTCTGGAAATTAGAGCAAATGTGGAAAAGTCCTACCATCCAATTTCCACCAAGGTTAAACTGTTTCACACAATCTGCGTCACATTTTTACTATACGGCTGTGAGTCGTGGGTTATCTCTAAGGATATGGAAAATAAAATCAACTCATTTGGCACACCCTGCTACCGTATTATGCTGAACATCAAGAGAGTAGACAGAGTACCAAATTCTACCATCTACAATCTGACAGACACAGCGCCACTTGTTGAGAAAGCCAGGACTCGTCAACTGAAATTTGTAGGGCATATACTCCGCTTGCCTGATGATGAGCCAGTAAAAGAATATGCATTGTATGCCCCAACTCATGGCAAGAGGAAACCCAGACGACAACGAACCTTGTTTTGGAAATACATCCAGTGTCTTTTGGGGGATATAGAAGGCATCCTGCGTCAAGCTCAACTATTAGCAATGGCTCAAGACCGATGTAGCTGAAGGAACTTGTAATCGTTTGCTCCGCAGTCGAAGGATTATCATTATTTTAGTTGTGTGTTTTTTTTGTTCAGCACCAATATTTTGTATGTCTTATAAGTCAGACTATTGAACACCACGTCAGTTAGAAGCTGAAGTTGAGTATGTGCACTTTCATCGATGTCCCTCGCATGTTGACTTTCGCGTGTCAATGGTGGGAGTATGAGCAGGGCGAAGTGGACGTTAATTGCCCGGTAATTGATGAGCTGAATGTCATCACGTTTATTTCCTTTCTTTCCATTCACACTCGGAAAATGTACGTGATTCTGAGAGTGATAAAGTACTTTAGTAAAGATTTTGGAAGACAGCACTTACGTTGTCATTGTATGGCTTTATGATCGGGTGTTGAGGATTAGTCCTTTCAGGATTCTTTTTTTTAATATAATGCCTCCTTTACGTCTTCTGATATAATGTTTCCTATATTAGGATGGGAATCACTTCCGAATCGTGCAATGTATTTCAAATCTCTGTTAATGTTTAAATGTCTAAACGATATGGCTCCACAGTACCTAATCAACAGGTTTTCTTATATACACGAAAAGCATAATGTTAACACCAGACAAGCTGCGACAAATTTATTGGCTCTTCCGCCTTGCATGAATGGTTATGATACTGAATATATTAAATCATCTTTTTCGTACAGTGGGGTTGAAGTTTTGAACAAGCTGAGTAATGAATTAAGAAGTTCAACAAATATGCAGACTTTCAAGCAAAGATTCAAGTCCTAAAATTTTTTTGCATATACTTGTAAATGATGTGTTTTTATTTACTTTGAAAATTGTATGTATTTTTGTATTTTAAATTTGTATCTAAGAGTTGTATATACTATATAAATTGTATCTTGATTATTGTTGCTTTTAAATTATTGTATATATGTGTAGCAAGGCCCCATGTTAGACCAGCTATTTGGCTGAATTGGGCTACGCTGGATAAATATGATTAAAATAAATAAATAAATAAGGGCATTTCGTGATCCACAGCCTCATCCCCCACTTTTCTCAAAAAAGTTGAGATTTTTATATCACTGGAAACCACTGGCTACATAATGTTTATGTACAAAATATTTCTTGCAGATTAATTCGTTTAGCAAAGATATCGTGAAATTTGAATTTCGTTCTGGAAATTGCAACGCATTGTCTATGGAGCAGTGTAATACACATAATCATGCATAACTCGCAAACGCAAAATCGGAATCAACTGAAAGTTTGGGAACAGGTTTTTTCGTGGATATCTAATTAAAAATGACATAAATAGAGGATGCTAGGATCACGAAATACTCCTTCAAGTACGAACATTTCTCACATAACGGCGTTATGACGTCGATCATTTGCATCATTTACATATTCATTTACACTGGGGAAGGTGGTCGGTCAAACTTGTTTCGCTAAAATGAGCGCAAGCGATAGTCCTTTGGTGGCTTATTTGACCGTCTTAGGGGTGCATTACATGAAAAATCACTACGCGAAAGGTGCAATGGTGATGAGTTCGGCTAAAAGTATATGGCTACTGGAGATAGTGTGGTGTCCTTAGGTACATGTTCTTCGCGAGGTTGGCATGTTCTGATTTAAATGAAAGATGCTAACCTATTAATGGCTAAAATAGATATGAAATTATACAAATCGATTTCACAATCGCTTTTCAACATTATTTAATAAAAAACTGAATCTGTAAAGTTAACCAAAAATGAAGCTTAAATTAAAATTCAGTCCTTAATTAATAGAGGGATGACGTAAAATGGGATGACGTGGCACAGCAGCTGATAGGTGTATCCCATCATGCTCCGTGGTACCATAGTAGAACTGCACATGCCATAGAAAGTGTACACAAAATCCCTCACTTCAACTTTCAATTACTCAGGGGAGTTAAGACTTATATCAGGGCCCGTATCAGGGGAGTTAAGACTTTTGTTTGAAAAAATAATCTCTTAAGTATTGTGAAACTATACATAGCTCTCAATATTTAAGCCGCTTTATATGTTTTGTATGTATTTGCTATGGAGCAAACAGATAGAGTGCAATGCATGATGGGATACTCCCTTCAGCTGCTGTGGTCACGTGGGGTAGAAAACGCCTGGTAAAAAAGTTGATTTTTACGTGCTTTTCAATGGAGAGGTTATTTGGTGGTCTACGCCCTTAGTGCACCGGTGGAAAACTATCACCACTCCCATGGTAAGACGAACGAGGGTTATATAATGTGCGAGGATATCTAATTTTTATTGATTCAACGAATGTTTAGGCTACTTATTTCACATGGCTTTGCTATAAGTTTCTTAAATAAAAATAATAATAACGATACTGCGTGGTAAGATGTCGTTAAATATCGATTACATGCTTTGGTTTATATTCACCTTGCAGCTGTCAAAATTATTAACATGACCAAGAAGAATAACATGTAAACAGAAAACATGAATAGATGACACCAATCAAACTACACCACCAACTGTAATAATTTATTCATAGAACTACGAAGGGTGGGGGTGCCCTGGGTTGTACCACCACCTAAGATTTTTTATCCGTCACAAAAAATCATAGATACATCCTTAATTAGCGCTCATTTTGGTGATAAAATTTTCACTCCAGCACCTTACTATAGAGGGAAGTTGGTGAGGCCCAATGATTTTTATTTTGCTCTTGTGAAATTATTTCAGGAGCTACTGACTTTTTACTTGCTAGTTAGGTTTAAATAGTGATTTACTTTTATATCGCACTTTAAAAAATAATTTAGCGGAAAATCAACTTTGCCTATATGTTTGTACACAGCCAGAATTTCCCAAATTTGCATGGGTGAGCTCACATTAAGACGTCATAGCGACATTATGTGGGGAATGTTTGTACTTATTTTGATATCACTAGATAGAGGAGACCCAAAGCTATAAATTAGTACCAAATATAACGGTACATGACGTTTATAATTGAACATTAAAGAGTGGCAAGTAAGATTCTCTCATCAATACACACACGAAATATCATTTTCAAGGAATTCAGTGCACGACACCGTAACTTTGGTAACTAGTGTGAATTTAGCACTAATTACCCATGCAATGTTTCTGTTCCAACTCAAGTGACACCTCATGCATGGTGTCCTAGGTAGGATCGTGCGTATGTTCATTGGAGGGGCATAAAATGCTAATACCCATTTCAATATATCCAAATGTTCAGTGGAATAGATAACAATAATACTAATCGTTATTTTTATGTTTAGTATAGCGTCAGCATGAAGTACATCCTTAAATTATTTGGTATCAATAACTTGTAGGCACTTTTATGCACTTCCATATAAACATGTCACTCCAAATTGTTGATTATGTATATCAAAACATATCTTGATTTAAAATGCCCACTCACGTAAACATAAAACAACAAGATATTCTTCATACATGAATACATGATTGGTCTAGACCACTGTATAAACAATACAAGAACATTTTAACACTATTTTATTCATACCAGCACTCTTAATGCGGAATGTTAATTTCAATTTACATCTGCACTGAAACAGAAAGCATAATTTAAACAAACTGACAGTCAGGGCTCAAACCAGACACCAACTGTTGCTGGGTTTTGACTTTGAGCGAAAGATTGGAGACCATCATCTTCGAGTCAAGGAAAGCGGGCCCGACTAATTGTATATGATCTAAATGATTTCAAACAAAGATTTCTTGTTTGCGTACGTAATTTCATATACTTTAGCAATCTATGTCAATTTATCAATATAGTTTTGAAGATAATACTCGATGTAAACTTGGTTCAGGACCAATTTATTTTTCTCTTATACGTTGCACTTTGTCGATACACAAACACAATTAATAATAATAATAATAATAATAATAATAATAATAATAATAATAATAATAATAATAATAATAATAATAATAATAATAATAATAATAATAATAATAATAATAATAATAATAATAATAATAATAATAATAATAATAATATACTAATGATAATAATAATACCACTACTAACGCCATGACAAACAACAGCAACAACAATTGGACATCTCTTCTTATTAACGCATCAAAATCTTTTCCAGATGAGCCGCAAACGCTAACCATTATCATCCAATTTATAGAATTGGATTCATAAGTCACACAGTTGAACGCCGCATCAGAAGCTGAGTGTGTGCACTTTCTCTGCACTCCCTCGCATGTATTGACTTTCGTATTGACTTGGCGTTTATTGCACGGTAATTGAATGGACTGATGTCATCATGTTTATTTCCTTTCTTTTCGTTCACAATTTGCGTGATTCTTTGAGTTACAGAGCGCTTTTGTAATGATTTTGGAAAAAACAACTTACGTTGGCAGTTTACGGCTTTATTTTTGTCAAAAACAATCATTGGCTTTTAATGCTTGTTTTATAGTTATATTACGGTTACACTCGATACCAATGGGGGAACTCTACTGGATGGATTTGGTTTAAAAACTTCGAGTTCTTGGTTTCCTCTTACCAGTGGTACCAAAATGATATCACTAACTTGATATTTACATATCAAGTATCACTTTTGTAACAACAACAACAATATCAGCTTGCTTTACCATTTACACCCCAAGTTTGATCCCCTAGAATTGAGTTTATGGCATGGTCTGACCATTGAACAATACCCATTAATAACAACACTAAAGTTCGTATATATAATGCACTTTTTCCACACTTCCGTACTCCCTCGCATGTTGACTTTCGTGTCTAGAATGTGAGTATGGCCAGGGTAACGTGGACGTTCATTACCTGGTGACTGATGAGCTGATGTCATCACATTGATTTCCTTTTTTTACACACTCAGGTAATTTGTGTGATTCTGTGAGTGACAAATTTGTGTGAGGATATCAAATGGCGTAATACATGTATAGGCCTACGTTAAATACTCGCTCAATAGGTATTCGTTATTTCATCTGTTCAATTTCATTTTTATAGTTGACGAAATATCAATATATTTGACGTCAAATGTCTTTTGGATACATAATATTGATTGCGTCGAATAGGCTTTGTATCACTTTGTATTAAATTGTAATACAAAACCGATCAACTGGACTCTCTTTTTATTTGAGAGGCTTTTTTAACAGTATCGCACCTTATCCTAGGTGTATCTTCAGGCCGTCTGATGATCTGGCGGCAAAAGGTTGTTGACCTGTGACAAGGTGGTGTTGGCAGAGGTCGTAGATCTTGAGTCGAACTTCTTAGGAATGTTCTTGATGACAGAATTCTACGCCCGCAAAGTTATGGCGCAGACCGTCTCCCCTGTTTAGTGAAGGTTGTTCTTTCTTAACGTAGAATGCTTCTTTGACGCCCCTTTCATACCACCTGCGTTCTCTGTTCAAATTCACAACATCTTTGTTGCCAAAAGTGTGATGTGTACTGTCTAAATGCGTGAACACGACTGAATCCCCGCAACTAGTCCTAGCACGTCTATGCTGGTATATGCGTTTGGCTTAACTTCTGTTTGGTTTTCTCTATGTACAAGACCTGGCAATCAGCGTCCTTGCATTGTATTGCGTAAACTTAATCGGCAGGTATAAAAGACTGATCACTGATTGCTGATTACTGATTGCTGATCACTGATTACTGATTGCTGATCACTGACTACTGATTGACCAGTTGCTGATTACTGAACGGTTACCTGATTACTGATTGATCAGGAGCGGATTACTGATTGTTCAGTCACTGACTACTGATTGCTGATCGTTCAGTAGCTGAATACTCAGGGATTACTGAATGGTTACCTGGTTATTGTAAAAGACTGATTATCACTCACTGAACGCTGTACGCGTATACGAAATACCGTACTGAAGGAGCGTTCAATATTTATGAGGGGGAAGTCTCTGTGGCCGATTTGTTTTTGGGTTTAATATGGGATTTCAAATGGGGATGCTACGTTTAGAATGGAAATTTTGTTCATCTCGTTCCGTAGCAGGAATAAAAACTAATAACACAGCTTTAATAATACGACGGGCACGGAATGGCTTGGCACGGGACAACAGGGGGGTAATCACTGGAAGACTTTAAAAATGGGACGGGCGGTGTAAAGCATGTGACAATGCCCGGGCACGGGACGGTAGACTGAACAACAACGCATTTTAATTTAATATAGAAAAGACATTTAAATATTCTTTGATTTGTGCATTCCATTTTATCTGTGAATTGGTTTAATTTAGTTAATTACATTTATTGCACATTTAAGCACCAAAATGTGACGTATGTGTGGTAGGTGCAAAGGGGATGTGACTTATGTGCAAAGGGGAATCCCATATAAGCCTATAAGATGGCAAATACAAGTCGACACAGTAGGCCGGGCCTATTAGGCCCTATAGGTCTAGGAATAGGCCTATAATGTCTCGCCATAAATGAAATTTCGTAAATAGCATTCGCAAAAGCGAAGATTTCTAGTATAGGTCTATGAAATAATGAAGTATGTATAGGCCCCAATTTTATATTCGTGAATTTTTGTAATTTAGGCCTATCTATTCGTACATTTACCATTTCTGAAATTAATTAAAATATTATTTAATTTAGAAGTGCAAAATATTTATCCTGGATGTACAGTTTGGATTAGTATTCGACAATCAAACAGGGTAATTAACATGAACAATACATTACATGTAGAAGCTACAAGAATTTGGAATCATCTCACAATATGGTATGGTATAGTATGTACGTGTGGGAAAACATCAGTGCATCGACTCGACACGCCCAGCTGCAAACTGACCGAATATGGCAAGCCATTGTGGTCAAAGTGTTTATTTGTTTGCTGGTTTACTCATGATGCAGTCATGTCTACAGTAGAATTCACCACGACCTTTGCAGGACTTAAACCCCATTAAAAGCTATTAAACCAAGATAACACTCATTGAAAACAGCTCAACTATGTTACATCAGATCTTCTCTGGTTAAATACACACTACACATGTTTCTGTTTTAACTGCGCGGTATTCCAATGAGCTGGTATTATAGTTTCAGTTGAGTAACTGATAATCCAGCAAACGCAAGGTAACAATACTGTGCGGGCCTTTGTTTACGAAATGAGACAAAAGTGTGCATATTGTTAACCAGCATTCTTGAAAATGAGAAACATAATGGTTGAAGACCGTAACACGGTTTGGAAATAATTTCTTCATATTTTTTGGTGTTATCTGTCGTTTACATATCCTTCCTAAGACACAAAAGTGCGAGTATTTTCAAAGCCCTAAATTAGCTAAAAATTTAGGACATGTTACAAAATTATATATTCTAGAATTTCAGAGAATACTTTAAATATTGGCCGGTTATTTTTCACACAGTGACGTTAACAAGGCAATGTCCTATTGCCTATAACATACAACACCAACGTGCGAATATTTCAAAACACCTAAATTAGCTAAAACTTTAGGACATGTTACAAAACTATATTTCAGAAAATACTATTGGCCGGTTCTTTTTCACACAGTGACGTTAACTAGGCAATGGCCTATTCTAACCTACACTATTTGTAGAGGTCACGCGTCAATGGTGAGAGCACTGTGTACGGTATTGTGTATAGGAAAACGGACAGTAACTGCAGTATGTCTAAGGCAATGCGTCTCACGTGCGCGTTGTACCCCAATAGGTACTAGTTGGATTTGTGATATTTTTACTTGAGAAAATTAAATGTTCTGTTTTATTTGTTTTGGAAAATGACTAGATTTACAACTTATGATGGTCTTTAATGGAAAGCATGTCGAATTTGATACCAAATTGAGGTCTACCCACTGTTGCTAACTTATTTTATGATTAATTAAACCAAATAGGTCCTTGGTTGGAGGAGGCGTGGACACGGAGCCAAACAAACTGTATGGAAAGAGTCCAGCACAGTCTGATAGATAATGTGGACTAAATTTAATGAGATACACAAACTTTAGGAAGCGATGAGCGAGTATGAAAAAGGCGTCTGTTGATCAAACTTGGAATGAACTGCACTGATGCGCGCATTACGTAATCATTAAATTCTTCGCAACCAGTCAACCGAATCAAATAAAATTTTCGTAAGTGATTTACAATAAAATTGGCTATGCGCTGCATATCAAATTGTTTGATTCTAATGTCTATTAAATTTTTTTCGACTTACGTTCAATTTTATTCACTCGGTAATTTTTTTCTGGGACACCTTGTATATTTTCTGGTGGGCCTTTTCAAACCCTGTTTGATTCTGACCTCCTCAGATTGAAATGCTCCTAAAAAGAAATAGGCAATTTAAAACTATACAACATGTTCATTTAAAAGTTAATTGGTACACCCTGTATATTTTCTTGCACACTCTGAATATTGATTTCAAGTTAATGGCATTGTATAATCTATGTTCTTTATGCTTTCTCGCAATGTATTTACATATCTGTAATTGGTTAAAAAGTTATAACCATTTATATTAAAACTGATGTTTTCACCTTAGAAAAGAGCATGTCACGAAAGAAGGTCCCAACTTGAGACACATGGCCTTATACGGTCACTCTATCCTGATTGTGCTTTTTTAGTTCAATGTCTTGTTTCAAGGACTCTTAAGTTTAAGGGGACACTGAACACCTAAAATTGTGAAATAGGTATTTAAGTCATTTTAGGGTTTTCTCGTATTTAATTTCTTTGAAATTTCAGCTTCAATTTGCTTTTATTTGGAAGAAATCGGACATTCGGCTCTCATTTTATGATTCATATTCATATAAATTGTCTTTTACCACTACCATGACTACGCCGAAAAGTAGACCGACGTTAAGATTGATCATATAGTTAAGACGCTTGGCTGCAGTTGATTGACCCTATAGTGCCGACAACTTGATGTCTTGCAATAAATGTCTTGTGGAGTCCATTTTGAATTTGTAACATTTTCACGCCGCAATTGCGTTATGGATCCAATGGCTTGCCATAACACATGAGCGTACTAAGTACATGTAGTACTTTACCATTGTTTACATTTGCTGGGCGAGACACATGACCGTAATTAAGTTGTTTACAACATCGATGTGATCATGTGCACAAGCCATGGCCATCAGAATAATTCTTTTTAGGGACCATGCAATAATTATGAGCCCTGTAGACTTCTACGTAGTCCACTTGGCCATTTTGCATAGGCCTACTCTGGCTATAAAACGCTGATTTGTATTAATTTGCGTGCAATTGATGGATTTTCACATCTGATATTTTCAGTCACCATATCCTCTAATTCCAAAATCGGAATTGTTTAGTATTGAAGTGAGCAATTATAGGCCTAATTATGCAAGATATGTTGGATTCAATAACTTTTATTGTCACTAATCTCCTGAATCAAAGTACTTTATACTTTGATCTAATATAAACTCTTTATGACCATTTACTAAACACTTTATTTGAGTTCAACGGAATGCGTTCATCATGATTAAATAATAACATTTTTTTTAAATCAAAATTCGAAACAAGGGAAGGACCGGCGCGCCGCGGCGTTGAAATGGACGGCATCGGCACGAGCGCACGTGCCATGCTGGACCAGTGGCGTATCCAGTGGGGAGGAGGGGGGGGTGACGGCCCGGTAGCGGTGGGCAGACTTTGAGTTCTGAGGAGTGCGAGCTCAGTGGCGTAGCGACGCCTGGGCGCCACCCACCACCCTTAGGGAACAACCCAAAAGTTCGATGAAGCCCTATAAACGAAAGTCCTTTCGTTAGGGGGAGGGGGTCAGAAAGTCCGATTACGTTTGTAAAAAAGTAGTTAAAACATCGGTCAAAGGTTATCTTTTTTTAAGGATTTAAAATATAATTTTCAAATTTTAGTATTTTCCGAAGTACAATATTTAGATTTTACAGTGGTTTCTTCAAAATAATTTCGAATCAATATGGAGTGCAGTAGGCTACTCGCATCCTGCAACGTCATGTAAGTTCATTTTTAAAGCAACTGTCCGAGCAAACACAAAACGTTTTTAAAACGTTTTAAACATGTTATATTTTTTTTTATATTTCTGTGTTTTTTATTTTACAAGATATCACACAAAAAGAATTACAAAGCAATCATAATTTTGGGATTTGGGTTTTGGTAGAAACGTTTTAATAACATTAAAATGTTGGGTTATATCAGGGAAATTGTGGGATAGGCTTTTACGACGGGAACAATTAGTGGTTTTTTTTAGCGGGTTCGCCGTCGGACAAGTTTAGAACTGTCAAGCTTTCGTCAGGAGTAGCTCTGACTTCTTCAGGACAAAGTACCTCAGAAGAATGAGACATGTAGACCGCCCCTTGCCTACTGATGGCTCTGAAAAGAGCCATTCACTGAAGACTGTCCCTTGTCATCAGAGAACAAGCAGGTCTCGCCTATCTGCTAATTTAAAAGGTTTTAGGTGGCTCTGAAAAGAGCCGTTCACTGAAGACTATCTCTTGTCAACAGAGATTAAGCAGATCTCGCCTATCTGCTAATTTAAAAGGTTTTGGTGGCTCTGAAAAGAGCCGTTCACTTAAGACTATCCCTTGTCTACAAAAACAAACAGACCTCGCCTATCTGTTGATTTTAAAGGTTTGGTGGCTCTGAAAAGAGCTGTTCACTGAAGACTGCCCCCTTGTATGAAAACATACTACAAAACTATTTCTAAAATGTTTTCAAAAAGTTATTGTAAAATATTTTTAAAAGACATTATGTTAGAATATTTGCAGGAGGTTATCAAAATGTTTTCAAATCTTTAATATGAAAAGGTTTTTACCCTTTATATACCCTTTATATAACCCGACATTTAAACGTTTTCTGACCACTTTTTCTAACCTTTGGCGAATGATGTCGAAAACGTTTTGTGTTTCATACCACATTCTTTTTTATTTGAAAATCCAGCAAGTCCTATTTTTTCCGTGCCAAAAAAAATAATGAAAAATATTTTAAAATAGAATGCAATATTCGTTTCTTCCATATATATGATCAATATCCTAGCATTGTCGCACCCCCTCCACAACCCATGCACAATATAGTGACGGCCCCTGTATCCTATATGAATATATACGGGTTGGAATTTTCGATATTTGTCACTTACGTTAGAGGGGAGGGGGGAGGGGGTTAGCCTTCTAACGAAAGGACTTTCGTTTATAGGGCTTCATCGAACTTTTGGGTTGTTCCCTTAGGGGGCACCGAATTGGCCAATTCAGCATCCATTCTGCGCCCCCTCCAAGCAATGAATGTCAAAATTTCCGCTCGCATTAAGGGGGTACTACACCCCTGGCTAATTTTTGGACTATTTTTGCATTTTTCTCAACAAAAATTATAGCACATTGGTGACAAGTAAGATATGTATATTATAGGGGCAAGGACTACAACTACTGTACTGAAAATTCAGCAACTCAAAGCAAGTTGTTATTGATTTATTGATCAAATATTGGTTTTCCCTCATTTTGACTGTAACTCCACAACTGTTGTCTGCGCTGAAATAAAATTTCCAGTGTAGTAGTCCTTGCCCCTATAATAGGGCCTATACATATCTTACTTGTCCCCAATGCGCTATAAGTTTTGAGAAAAATGCAAAAATAGGCACAAAATTGGGCAGGGGTGTAGTACCCCCTTAAGGCACAAAAATCTGAAAGATCAATTTAAGGGATCTGGAATGAGTGTTTTGACAGTATTTTTTGTGGGACATGAGAGCACACGAGCCATATCGAATTGCATTCTGAATACGGAGAATGTCTTTCTGATATCAAATAATTTCCATTTTTTGAAATTCACGATATAATACAAATTTTATGACAAATTATAAACATTTGATATTTTTCACATTTTTATATAACAGTCCTCGAAGTAAATTTTATGAATCTAATGATATATTTTTTAAGTGTATGTAGCTGGGAGGAAAAGCCTACGATCAATTGAAATTTTTGACCTTTCATAATTGAAGATATGGAATTTTCCCTAAACATGCTATAAGACCTAAATGTGTTTTGGGTATTTTGGGGAAAAAATCCATATCTTCAATACGAAAGGTCAAAATTTCCAATAGATCGTCGGCTTCTCATCCCACCTACATACACATTAAGTATCAATCATCAGATTTATAAAGTTTACTTCAAGTACTGTTAAATATCAAAAATATCAATTTTTTATGATTTGCCATAAAATGTGTATTACATTGCGAATTTCAAAAAATCAAAATTATTTGATATCAGAAGGACATTCTCCGTATTCAGAACAGCGGCGGCGGAACGATTTTGAAAGTTGGGGGGGCCAGTCAGGGTGATGTAAAAAATTAAAATAATTTGCGCAAAGCGGCCATCGCGTCGCGCTTGCGCGACGTATGGGTGTGTGAAACTTTTGCAGACTGAAGGCCCAATTGAAGCCATTTGGTTGATCATTCTGGCACTATTATTATGTACATTATTTTAGTTTGAAAAATCTAAAAATTGGTTTAATGAAGGCCCAATTTGAAGCCATTCGTGGACAAGTTTTCACTATTATTGTATAAATTATTGCTTTTAGTGCTGGGTGTCCAAAGCAGAAGCGAAAAGGGGAATTTGTTTATCCGTACCACTGTGTATTAACACAGGGGAGTTGGAAAATTTTGCAAAATGAAGGTCAATTGAATCCATTTGGCGCATCATTTTTACACTTTTTAACCATGTTAATGGTCTAGAATAGAGATTTGATTATTCAGACATGTTACACATAGCACATTATGGGTTAAAGTGGGGACCAGGCCCCCCGGTCAAAAAAGTGGAGGGGCCACTGGCCCCCCTGGCCCCCGGTTCCGCCGCCGATGATTCAGAATGCAATTCGATATGTATGATGTGCTCTATTGTCCCACAATAAATACTGTCCAAACGTTCATAGGCCTACCCCATCCCTTAAGAACGAAATTCAACTTCATTATAACCAAAATTAATTAGTGGTAGGACCTATTTGTCCAAATTTTCGCTCGCACCGCGCGCAATTGTTTCAATATATATATTTTTTTTTTGGGTGGGGGCACAATTATGTAGGCCGCGGGCTCCACAACCCCTAGCTACGCCACTGGTGCGAGTGCGATTCACACTCCTTCGCACTCCTTAAATGATTATATTAAGGACAGTGGCGGCACCAGGATTTTTCGGGGTATGCCGCGGGGGCAAAGTGAATTTCAGGGGGCAAAATCGACACATTTTGCGCAAAATTGCCGCAAAAAGTGGACATTTACATAATTTTATGAGTTTTGCCTCAAAACTGGGGGATAACTTAACTGGGGGGGGGGGGCAAGAAAAGAAAATCGGGGGGGGGGGGGCAAATGCCCCCCTTGCCCCCGTAGCGCCGTTACGGATTAAGGATTGCGATTTATCGCACTTTTAATCTTTAAGCATACACTTGCTCTCGTATATAAATTATATCCATATAATCACACTCATCAATCATCATTCTCTATGACATTCGTCACAAGTTTGAGGTGTGCTATTTATCACACACATCTACTTTTTAAATATTGTTATGACTGTTTACTTACTTATTTATTTACTTAGTGTTTTCTGTCTAGCCTTCTTTCTTTCTTTCTTTCTTTCTATTTTATTTATTTATTTTTGTATTTAATACAATTAAAAACAAACATGTTTTTCAATTGGTTGTTTGTTTTCTATTACATTATTTCTTTATTTCTTTATATACTTCTTTATTTACAGGCTTGACATTTAATATGGAATATTTTTTCGCAAAATTCCAAGACTGGTCTCGAAGGGGTCTGCATAAACCGCACGGGGTAAATATTAATGGGGGGGGGGGGGGGGTGTCGGGAGATGGTGTGAAGTAATTGTTTGACAGAATATGTGCTTTCCATTCGTTTAAATAATGGCGCTCATAATGTACTGAATTAGCCTAAAATGGCGGATTTAAGGATACTGAGTTTGATTTTTGTGGGGGTAAGAAATATCTGAATTTGAGGAACATTATTCTGATATTGTCAAACTTATTGAGATTTGAGGTGATATTTTACTGAACATAAATACAATAAGTGTTCGTCAGACCTGAAATGCACTTGTAATCTACCAGTTTTGAAAGTGGGAGGAGCTTTTAAAAATATGGCTCTGAAAAGTGTTACGCACTCAGAAATTTTGAATAGCCACCTGGGGCCAAATGTTATAAACTTACTGTACACAAAGAATCAGCGATAGTTCATTGGACAATCAAGAATTCGCGCAGTTGTTTTGTACTGTAAGTTTATAACATTTGACCTCATGGGGGCCATGCAAACTTTCTGAGTACTTAAAACGTTTATGAGCCATATTTTAAGCTCCTCCCATGTTCAAGAAATTGGCACATTGCAAGTGTATTTCAGCTGTGATGAATGCCAATTGCTGACGAAGTTTACGAAATACCACTTCAAACCCCTATAAATTTGATAATAACAGAACAAAGTTGCATAAAATCCGAAATTGTGTTCCCCACAAAGCTCAAATTCAGCCTCCCTAAATCCGCCATTTTAGGCAAATTCGCTACATTACGAACACCATAATGTAACCTCATAGAAAGCACATTTTCTATGAAACAATTATTTTACACCGTCTCCCGACACACCCCAATTAAATTTAGCCCGTGCGGTTTATGCAGACCCCTTCCAGTCCAGTCTTGGAATTTTGCGAAAAATATTCCATATTAAATGTCAAGTCTGTACTTATTCATTCATTTATTTCATTATGTATTTGTTTATGATTTCTTTCTTTCTTTCTTTCTTTCTTTCTTATTAATTAATTATTTATTTATTGACTTATATATTAATTAATTAATTAATTAATTAATTAATTAATTAATTAATTAATTAATTTAATAATTAATTAATATTAATTAATAAATTTATTTATATATTTATTTATATATTTATTTATATATTAATTTATATATTTATTTATTTATTTATTTATTTATTTATTTATTTATTTATTCATTTATTGGTGCTGACAAAACTTTTATAATAATAATCATTGATAATTAGGCCTTTACCGGTATATAATAATTTATTCATTTATTTATTTGTTTTGTTTTTTTATTTTGAATTTCGGTACGTAGCGCATGCGTGGCAAACTGCCGCCACCTGATTGGTGCGGTTAAATCACATGACCGGACCATAACGCCATTTTAACTAATCGCTGTCAGTGTCTTCATTGAAGATATAACCGGGAGAATTTGGGGTGAAGTGGAAGTAAATTAACCATTTTTGACTACCATTATGAGCGCAGTTGATATTGACAAGTTTTCTGGACCTTCCAGGCCGATTATCGCATTATAGTTCGGTGAGTTATTATATATAGTAAATTTTGAAAAGTTTGTACTCTGTGTCGGCGAGGCAGTCCAACTGCCATGCCGCGCTATCAGCCGCGCTAGTGATGTTGTCTGATGATGTAGCCTGCATGATTAGCATAGTACAGGGATCTATACCAGGGCTGTCAACTTTTTGGAATTGCTTGGCGTGAGACAGAGCCGTACTGGGATTTGTACTGGGACAATGTTCATTTTGACCCATGATTATTGAGCCATGGTGTTCGTTAATCTGAAAAGTGGGGGAGGGGCAGTGGTAGGGACAATAAATTATTTTGACGGTGCGTGAGATTTTACTCATTTTCCAGCATTTTGCGTGAGATTTACTACCTAGGAGTGAGATTATACTACCTTGGCTTGAGACCGTGAGAAAGTGACCCAATGCGTGATACTCACGGCCAATGCGTGAGAGTTGACAGCCCTGATCTATACGATGATTTTTATAGAAGGGTGGTATAAAATAAAATTCAAATTGAGAAAATATTCTATATGACTTGTACTATGATTAGCCCGACGCGTCATGGCCCTATTTGTTCCTTCCTCACCATAGGAAGGAGCTGAGAAGGAGTTCGTTCGCCCTTTTGAGGATGGGGCATGTTAAGCCTATATCTTCCCGGGCAGACTTACCCCAAACTGGCGGACCTGCCCCATCAGCGTATTATGCAAAATATTTATAATTATACCATTAAAGAAGGTAAAACTTCTGAAAAGCGTATTTTTAAAAGTTATGTGGTATCAGTATTACTCATGCCACCGTTTATGTCCTAATCCATAATCTCCCGAAGTTGTAAACATGATACGTTTAAGCTCACTTTGATCCCCTACATTTTACCCTGACCCGACCCCTAGTGCAACAAATTTAGTGACTCCCCAGAAGAGAATGAATGCCCTGTATACTCTTGCTAAATGTTTGCATTTATTATGTTATTGTTGTGCAATGTTTAAACTTTTTTGTGATTAGGGTGAACTTACCCCACCATATGGGCGAACCTGCCCCAATATGGGGCAAGTTTGCCACTTTGCAAAACTTTTTTGTTTGCTCTATCCTGTTGCTATTGTAAGGCCTGTAGTTCTGGGATTGTGGCTGTATATAGCTAAGACATAGGGCTTTTACATGGGATAATCAGGTCATGCCTAACCTTAAAATTTACATCGCTAGGCTGTTCAGAAAAATATAGGGCAAACACTCCCCGCTCTCCCCTACGTCGGGCTACTGCATGATGGGTTGCTGGTGGCTTGCTTACCACAGTTGTCCAATAAATAATGTATGGGCCCGAGATATCATGGGCCTGGACCCGGGTATAAACGTGACAGGCCTAGGCCTACACTTTTTTAAGCTATCAGTATCACATTGATTGAATAGTGGATGTAGGCCTACTGTTCAACATTGCGTAAACATAAGCACCCCCTCGGGTCAAATGAGATATCACTGCAGTGAAACACAATTGCATGATTTCAATTAGAGTTTGCACTAATTTGCAGAAGGCTCCCTTAAAGCTTAAATAACTTTTTGCCTAAACTCCTGTGATCGAAATTGTAATTAATGCTCAGTTATTTATCCAGAATAAATAAAAATTAATTAGCACATGATCAAACTCGGTACACACAAACAGGAAACAAAAATGATGTCTCTCTTTTGCCCTGTTTTTAAGTTTTGATAGTTTTTGTCATTTTTTTTTAAAAATCAGGACCCATGTTCAGGGATTTTGTTATATGAAACACGACTGATTTGACAGTTTTTGTAAATTGGGACCCATATTTAGGGTTTTCTTGTAAAATGGAACCAATTAGAGTGGCACATCCCTGTATACCTACGTGAGGGATTGTTGAGTGGCTCGAAGTCTTACGAAGTGTCACCTAAATGTGGACCAGTATAACATTTAAATTTCACAATGAGTGAAATGAGTGTGACGTCGATCAAACACAATATTCAGTTTTCAATTTCAGTACTTGGCTCATTCTGAGAGCTTTATTTTGCTAAATTTATATGCCATCATAACTAGATTGACGGTTAATCTAGAGATATGGCCATTTTAGTGTTGATCATAATAATAAAATACAAAGGAAGTTTAATAATAATATTGACTCTTATATTCCGACTCATAATTCTTGATCATCATCAGAGCCAACTTGGGTACGCACAGATATTTGCGTCAAGAGTACTACACACAGACCAAATAGAATTGACCAATTACGGTCTTTGGTCGCACAATCGTGTTCCATGAAAAGTACGCAGAAGGCACATCCTTTCATGATCAAGAATTAGATATTTTGCTATAGTAATTAGTATAGAATTAATGAGGTCCCACAGATTTTAAAGTCAAGTTACAGAACTCAGACGGCCCTTGACGTGTGGGGTTAAATATCAAACTGTTTGAATGCTTTTTTAGCATGTTTAGTGCAGGCTCTTACAAGTTGTCCTAAATGAATCTAAGCCAAATATGATTTCTGTATAACAACAGATTAAGAGGTAATATTGTTTTTGAGTAGGTTAGGCCTAGATGTAATGAAAGTATTAGTTTTCCTGTCACCCGCCCACATTCACTTTTGAATTTGACCACAACTGTCATTATTTTCATAAAAAAGTCAATTGTCTGAAAATTGAGATGGAAATAATCAAAATTGAAACTCTCAAAAATATCTGACATCCCCTGCTGATCATAATCAGCAGTTTTTCTTAGTTGTAGGGGTAGAGGATGTGGTAAATAATGGCAATTTAAGGATTACCTCATCATGTTTCAAGTGATTACAAAAATTGCAAATTTCTTTTCATTTTAATATAAACAAATTCAAATCTTTTCTCAATCTTTCACTGAAAAAAATGTGACAGGAAACTAATCATTTCATTTCATTTCATTAGCCTTATGTACTGCACAGAAAAATCATTTTTGGAGGTACGGTCTTGTGAACCAATCTGTTTACAATGTCAATGCCAGTGACCCCCTCCCAGGGTCTCAGGTTCAATTTATATACTTTAATTCATGGTGAGGTTAACTAAACATGCTAAAAGGTGGTTTTTAATTTGAATTGAAAAAAACAAACAGTTCATGATTTCCCAGTGTTTATGTAGCATTACATCATTAATTGACATGTACCAGTACGCTATGTTATTTCAGTGATCTCTTAGTCCTAAGAGTGCAAGAATAATTTAAAACTTTCAACTGAAATATTATATCAGATACTTGATTCGATTTAGTTTTGGCATGAAAAAAATGAGCAATGTCACAATGTTTCCCCAACTCAGTGGCATAGCCATTGGTGAGGATCAAGAGGGATATTTCAGGGGTGGATTCACAAGTTCATAATTTTAATTTTCACACATAATTTTTTCGGGGTGACTTTTTAGGTTGAGCACAGTCATTGATGATGTTGCATTTCCTGAAAGCTAATTTTAATTGCACATTTAACATGGTGCCAATAAACACTTATGTTGTGGGCAAGGCTTGTGGTTCAAAACCGCCTTGTCTTTTGAATGTGCTAACATAAATATTAAACAACACTGTTTTTATATTTACGTCTCAGATGCTTCTACCTACGATTCTACCCTTCAGAATATAGAATAATGACAAGAGGATAGCAGCCTGACAGAACTGAGCTAGGCTAAAAGATGATATCATGTTTTCCCCATTGAATATTAAAATGATTTGAATCCAGCCATCGTTATGTGTCGAATCCGCATTGAAATAGAACTGCAGAGCTTCAACAATGTGATAATGTACTACATATAATAGGCAGCACTTCAGATGAGTTCAGATAAGTAACTGTTTGAAATTTGTAATTTGAAAATGATTAAAATGTACATGTATTTGACTGTTTTGAGTTGCATTGGTAAATCTATTACAAATGTTTCACATGCTGTGTTGAGTTACAACTTAAATGGCATTACAAGAGTTTTGCATGCTATCTGGAGTATATTGCGCGGTGTTACAAGTATATTGCATGCAGTGTTGAGTTAAAGTTAATGTTGTATTGTGTTAAAGGAATTTTGCATGCAGTATTTTGTTACAGTTCTTTTGCATGATGATGCAAATGTTTTGCCTGCAGTATTGAGTTAAGTTCTTTTGCATGGTGTTACAAATGTTTTGCATGCAGTATTGAGTTACAGTTCTCTTGCATGACGTTACAAATGTTTTGCATGCAGTATTGAGTTACAGTCCTTTTGCATGGTGTTACAAATGTTTTGCATGTAGTATTGAGTTACAGTTCTCTTGCATGGTGTTAGAAGTGTCTTGCATTCAGTGTTTAGTTGGTTTCAATTTTCTTGCATGATTAATGTTTTGCATGCAGTGTTGAGTTAGTTATCTTGCATGATGTTACAAATGATTTGCATGCAGTGTTGAGTTACAGTTCTCTTGCATGATGTTAAGAATGTTTTGCATGTAGTGTTGAGTTACAGTTCTCTTGTATGATGTTACAAATGTTTTGTATGATGTGTTGAGTTACAGTTCTCTTGCATGATGTTACAAATGTTTTGCATGTAGTGTTGAGTTACAGTTATCTTGCATGATGTTACAAATGTTTTGCATGCAGTGTTGAGTTACAGTTATCTTGCATGATGTTACAAATGTTTTGCATGTAGTGTTGCGTTACAGTTCTTGTGCATGATGTTACAAATGTTTAGCATGTAGTGTTGAGTTACAGTTATCTTGCATCTTAAGAATGTTTTGTATGATGTGTTGAGTTACAGTTCTCTTGCATGATGTTAAGAATGTTTTTACATGTAGTGTTAAGTTACAGTTCTCTTGCATGATGTTACAAATGTTTTGCATGTAGTGTTATGTTACAGTTTTCTTGCATGATGTTACAAATGTTTTGTATGATGTGTTGAGTTACAGGTCTCTTGCATGATGTTACAAATGTTTTGCATGCAGTGTTGAGTTACAGTTCTCTTGCATGATGTTAAGAATGTTTTGCATGTAGTGTTGAGTTACAGTTCTCTTGCATGATGTTACAAATGTTTTGCATGTAGTGTTGAGTTACAGTTCTCTTGCATGCTGTTACAAATATATTGCATCCAGTGTTGAGTTACAGTTCTCTTGCATGATGTTAAGAATGTTTTGTATGTGTTGAGCTACAGATATCTTACATGTTACAAATGTTTTGCATGTAGTGTTGAGTTACAGTTCTTTTGCATGATGTTACAAATGTTTTGCATTCATGAAGTGTTGTTACAGTTTTCTTGCATGATGTTACAAATGTTTTGTATGATGTGTTGAGTTACAGTTCTCTTGCATGATGTTACAAATGTTTTGCATGCAGTGCTGAGTTACAGTTATCTTGCATGATGTTAAGAATGTTTTGTATGTGTTGAGTTACAGTTCTCTTGCATGATGTTAAGAATGTTTTGTATGATGTGTTGAGTTACAGTTCTCTTGCATGATGTTAAGAATGTTTTGTATGATGTGTTGAGTTACAGTTCTCTTGCATGATGTTACAAATGTTTTGCATGTAGTGTTGAGTTACAGTTCTTTTGCATGATGTTACAAATGTTTTGTATGTGTTGAGTTACAGTTCTCTTGCATCATTGCATGATGTTACAAATGTTTTGCATGTAGTGTTGAGTTACAGTTCTCTTGCATGATGTTACAAATGTTTTGCATGTAGTGTTATGTTAGTTTTCTTGCATGATGTTACAAATGTTTTGCATGCAGTGTTGAGTTACAGTTCTCTTGCATGATGTTAAGAATGTTTTGCATGTAGTGTTGAGTTACAGTTCTCTTGCATGATGTTACAAATGTTTTGCATGTAGTGTTGAGTTACAGTTCTCTTGCATGCTGTTACAAATATATTGCATGCAGTGTTGAGTTACAGTTCTCTTGCATGGTGTTAAGAACGTTTTGTATGATGTGTTGAGTTACAGATATCTTGCATGATGTTACAAATGTTTTGCATGTAGTGTTGAGTTAGTTCTTTTGCATGATGTTACAAATGTTTTGCATTAATGAAGTGTTGTGTTACAGTTTTCTTGCATGATGTTACAAATGTTTTGTATGATGTGTTGAGTTACAGTTCTCTTGCATGATGTTACAAATGTTTTGCATGCAGTGTTGAGTTACAGTTATCTTGCATGATGTTAAGAATGTTTTGTATGATGTGTTGAGTTACAGTTCTCTTGCATGATGTTACAAATGTTTTGCATGTAGTGTTGAGTTACAGTTCTTTTGCATGTTACAAATGTTTTGTATGATGTGTTGAGTTACAGTCCTCTTGCATGATGTTACAAATGTTTTGCATGTAGTGTTGAGTTACAGTTCTCTTGCATGATGTTAAGAATGTTTTCCATGTAGTGTTGAGTTACAGTTCTCTTGCATGATGTTACAAATGTTTTGCATGTAGTGTTGAGTTGCAGTGTTCTTTTGCATGATGTTAAGAATGTTTTGTATGTGTTGAGTTACAGTTCTCTTGCATGATGTTACAAATGTTTAGCATGTAGTGTTGAGTTACAGTTATCTTGCATGATGTTACAAATGTTTTGCATGCAGTGTTGAGTTGCAGTTCTCTTGCATGATGTTACAAATGTTTTGTATGATGTGTTGAGTTACAGTTCTCTTGCATGATGTTACAAATGTTTTGCATGCACTGTTTGTCCCAAGTGGAACAGTGCCACAGGACAAAATGTAATAACAGTACATGTTGAACAAGTGTTTGTCCCAAGTGGAATAGTGCCACAAGACAAAATGAATTATTAACTAGATTACTTCCATTAGAGCATGTTGATCCACATGGTTGTCCTAAGTGGAACAGTGCCACAGGACAAAATATAGTAACAGTACATGTCCCAAGTGGAATAGTGCCACAGGACAAAGTGTAATAACAGTACATGTTGAACCAGTTTTTGTCCCAAGTGGAATAGTGCCACAGGACAAAATGTATTATTATATAGATTACTTTGATTAGAGCATGTTGAGCCCCATGGTTGTCCCAAGTGGAACAGTGCCACAGGACAAAATGTAATAATAGTACATGTTGCACCAGTATTTGTCCCAAGTGGAACAGTGCCACAGGACAAAATGTAACAACAGTACATGTTGAACCATGCAGTGTTTGTCCCAAGTGGAATAGTGCCACAGGACAAAATGTATTATTAACTAGATTACTTTGATTAGTGCATGTTGAACTCCATAGTTGTCCCAAGTGGAACAGCGCCACAGGACAAAATGTAATAACAGTACATGTTGAACCAGTGTTTGTCCCAAGTGGAACAGTGCCACAGGACAAAATGTAATAACAATACATGTTGAACCAATGTTTAAGTGGAATAGTGCCACAGGACAAAATGTATTATAAAGTAGATTACTTTGATTAGTGCATGTTGAACCTCATAGTTGTCCGAAGTGGAACAGTGCCACAGGACAAAATATATTATAATCTAGATTACTTTGATTAGTGCATGTTGGGCCCCATGGTTGTCCCAAGTGGAACAGTGCCACAGGACAAAATGTAATAACAATACATGTTGAACCAATGTTTAAGTGGAATAGTGCCACAGGACAAAATGTATTTTAAAGTAGATAACATTGATTAGTGCATGTTGAACCCCATAGTCGTCCCAAGTGGAACAGTGCCACAGGACAAAATGTAATAACACTATAACAGTACATGTTGAACCAATGTTTGTCCCAAGTGGAACAGTGCCACAGGACAAAATGTATTATAATCCAGATTACTTTGATTAGTGCATGTTGAACCCCATAGTTGTCCCTAGTGGAACAGTGCCACAGGACAAAATGTAATAACAATACATGTTGAACCAGTGTTTGTCCCAAGTGGAATAGTGCAACAGGACAAAATGAATTATTAACTAGATTAATTTAATTAGTGCATGTTGAACCCCATAGTTGTCCCAAGTGGAACAGTGTCACAAGACAAAATGTAATAACACTATAACAGTACATGTTGAACCAATGTTTGTCCCAAGTGGAATAGTGCCAAAGGAAAAAAAAGGAAGGTTTCCTGTGCCACAGGACAAAATGTATTATTATCTAGAATACTTTGATTAGTGCATGTTGAACCCCATAGTTGTCCCAAGTGGAACAGTGCCACAGGACACAATGTAATAACAGTGCATGTTGAACCAGTGTTTGTCCCAAGTGGAACAGTGCCACAGGACAAAATGTAATAACAATACATGTTGAACCAATGTTTAAGTGGAATAGTGCCACAGGAAAAATGTATTATAAAGTAGATTACTTTGATTAGTGCATGTTGAGCCCCATAGTTGTCCCAAGTGGAACAGTGCCACAGGACAAAATGGAATAATAGTACATGTTGCACCAGTGTTTGTCCCAAGCGGAATAGTGCCACAGGACAAAATGTATTATTATCTAGATTACTTTGATTAGTGCATGATGAGCCCCATGGTTGTCCCAAGTGGAACAGTGCCACAGGACAAAATGTAATAATAGTACATGTTGCACCAGTGTTTGTCCCAAGTGGAATAGTGCCACAGGACAAAATGTATTATTAAATAGATTACTTTGATTAGTGCATGTTGAGCCCCATAGTTGTCCCAAGTGGAACAGTGTCACAAGACAAAATGTAATAATAGTACATGTAGAACCAATGTTTGTCCCAAGTGGAATAGTGCCACAGGACAAAATGTATTATTATCTAGATTACTTTGATTAGTGCATGTTGAGCCCCATAGTTGTCCCAAGTGGAACAGTGCCACAGGACAAAATGGAATAATAGTACATGTTGCACCAGTGTTTGTCCCAAGTGGAATAGTGCCACAGGAAAATGTATTATTATCTAGATTACTTTGATTAGTGCATGATGAGCCCCATGGTTGTCCCAAGTGGAACAGTGCCACAGGACAAAATGTAATAATAGTACATGTTGCACCAGTGTTTGTCCCAAGTGGAATAGTGCCACAGGACAAAATGTATTATTAAATAGATTACTTTGATTAGTGCATGTTGAGCCCCATAGTTGTCCCAAGTGGAACAGTGTCACAAGACAAAATGTAATAACAGTACATGTTGAACCAATGTTTGTCCCAAGTGGAATAGTCCCACAGGACAAAATGTATTATTAACTAGATTACTTTGATTAGTGCATGTTGAGCCCCATAGTTGTCCCAAATGGTAGTGCATGTTGAGCCCCATAGTTGTCCCAAGTGGAACAGTGTCACAAGACAAAATGTAATAACAGTACATGTTGAACCAATGTTTGTCCCAAGTGGAATAGTGCCACAGGACAAAATGTATTATTATCTAGATTATAGTGCATGTTGAGCCCCATAGTTGGCCCAAGTGGAACAGTGCCACAGGACAAAATGGAATAATAGTACATGTTGCGTCAGTGTTTGTCCCAAGTGGAATAGTGCCACAGGACAAAATGTATTATTATCTAGATTACTTTGATTAGTGCATGATGAGCCCCATGGTTGTCCCAAGTGGAACAGTGCCACAGGACGAAATGTAATAATATCTAGTACATGTTGCACCAGTGTTTGTACCAAGTGGAATAGTGCCACAGGACAAAATGTAATAACAGTCCATGTTGAACCAGTGTTTGTCCCAAGTGGAATAGTGCCACAGGACAAAATGTATTATTAAGTAGATTACTTTGATTAGTGCATGTTGAGCCCCATAGTTGTCCCAAAGTGGAACAGTGCCACAAGACAAAATGTAATAACAGTACATGTTAAACCAATTTTTGTCCCAAGTGGAATAGTGCCATAGGACAAAATGTATGGAAGAGTGCCACAGGACAAAATGTAACAACAGTACATGTTGAACCATGCAGTGTTTGTCCCAAGTGGAATAGTCCCACAGGACAAAATGTATTATTAACTAGATTACTTTGATTAGTGTATGTTGAGCCCCATGGTTGTCCCAAGTGGAACAGTGTCACTTGACAAAATTTAATAATAGTACATGTGGCACCAGTGTTTGTCCCAAGTGGAATAGTGCCACAGGACAAAATGTAATAATAGTACATGTAGAACCAATGTTTGTCCCAAGTGGAATAGTGCCACAGGAAAATGTATTATTATCTAGATTACTTTGATTAGTGCATGATGAGCCCCATGGTTGTCCCAAGTGGAACAGTGCCACAGGACAAAATGTAATAATAGTACATGTTGCACCAGTGTTTGTCCCAAGTGGAATAGTGCCACAGGACAAAATGTAATAACAGTTCATGTTGAACCAGTGTTTGAACCAGTGTTTGTCCCAAGTGGAATAGTGCCACAGGACAAAATGTATTATTAACTAGATTACTTTGATTAGTGCATGTTGAGCCCCATAGTTGTCCCAAAGTGGAACAGTGCCACAAGACAAAATGCAATAACAGTACATGTTGAACCAATGTTTGTCCCAAGTGGAATAGTGCCACAGGACAAAATGTATTATTATATACATTACTTTGATTAGTGCATGTTGAGCCCCATAGTTGTTCCAAGTGGAATAGTGCCACAGGACAAAATGTAACAACAGTACATGTTGAACCATGCAGTGTTTGTCCCAAGTGGAATAGTCCCACAGGACAAAATGTATTATTAACTAGATTACTTTGATTAGTGTATGTTGAGCCCCATGGTTGTCCCAAGTGGAACAGTGCCACGGGACAAAATTTAATAATAGTACATGTGGCACCAGTGTTTGTCCCAAGTGGAATAGTGCCACAGGACAAAATGTAATAACAGTTCATGTTGAACCAGTGTTTGTCCCAAGTGGAATAGTGCCACAGGACAAAATGTAATAGCAGTTCATGTTGAACCAGTGTTTGTCCCAAGTGGAATAGTGCCACAGGACAAAATGTATTAACTAGATTACTTCGATTAGTGCATGTTGAACCCCATTGTTGTCCCAAGTGGAACAGTGCCACAGGACGAAATGTAATAACAGTACATGTTGAACCAGTGTTTGTAACAAGTGGAAAAGTGTCACACGCACAACAAAATGTATTATTAACTAGATTACTTTGATAAGTGCATGTTGAACCCCTTGGTTGTCCCAAGTGGAACAGTGCCACAGGACAAAATGTATTATTAACTAGAATATTTTGATGAAGACAAATACATGGTGAGCTTGAATATTTGTTCCAACTGAAACAGTGTTATAGGGTTATTGTATTAGCTAAAATGATTAGTACAATGATCCAATGTTTGTCCCAAGTAGAACAGTGCCACAGGGCAGAATGTATTGACATGAATACTATAATTAAAAGAATAGTGCATTCTGCATCTTGCCATGAAATTTGTCCCAAGTGGAACAGGGCCTTGGCAAAATGTATTTAGAATAAAGTACTAATTGATTAGGATTGTTGAACCATTGTTTGTCTTAAGTGGAATTTGGAACAGTGCCATGGCGAAAATGTATTAGCTACGGTACTATGATTAGAAATATTAGATAGTACATGTTGAAGCGATATTTGTCTCAAGTGGAAAAGTGCCACAGGATAAATGTATATCAGAATGTGAATAGGAATTTAAAGATGGTTGTCCTGATTGACAGCCTCATGCACCTCCTCTCTCACTTTTTTTTTTTTTATCAAAGTGGAGATTTTGGCATCAGAAGAGAGCTCATATTTTTTTCATAATCCCAGTGAAATTTTAGCCCAAATTATATTCTGTTTTAGATGTTATGAATGAAAAAGTATTTTCCCCAGTGAGTGCAGTATACCGATCTATGGGACAATTGTGAAACATGTTTTACTTCTAATTTAAAAACGGCTAGTGCAAATTGCATCAAAACTTGGGAATTTGATTATTTCGGTACAGGCCTCAATGTGAAGTACAATACGAAAAAATCTGACAACCTACCATTAAGCTGTATAATTTCATGATCTCAATTTGATCTGTTAATCTGCTGATATTTATAGACTTATGAATTGGATTTTGCTTTGATCTATTCTTGCAGCAATGCAGTTGATACTATCAGTGACTGCTGGAACTATGCATATCATGATGAATTTGTCAAATCTGATGCCAACAGGCATTCAGCCTCATAAAGGTAAGAATTAGAAGCACATGAATTAAAGGACATGGCTAGTTTTAGGTACATTGGTAGTTATTGTAATACTAGTTAACATGATATAACATTATAAAAGTAATTAGGGAATGTTCACAAACACTTGTTTGGGGGCCTGATGCAAAAAAAAAAAATTATCGCAAACATTTTGCGGGCCCCCATTTTCAAACCTCCCTTTTTGATATGAAAATTATGGGTCAGCCCCATAGAAAAGCATATAAACTCATTTTTCCCAGGAAAATTTGTGGTCATTTTTTCAGCCCCCCCCCCCTAGGAGGGTCAAAACTTTTAAGGTCCCCCCTTTTTGCATCAGGCCTCCCTAACAAGTGTTTGTGAAGCTAACAAGTGTTTGTAAACAGTCCCTTACTGGGTTCCTATGTGTACCATCCAAATATTAGCACTAGAATGTACACGTACATACATAGTGTTTTTTGGTTTAATGGCTTAACCCGAACCGCCTAAGGGCTTTTTGGCGACGGGAAGGAAAGAATAAAGAGAGAAAAGAAGGAAAGAAGTTGTTTGCTCTGGGTGGGATTCAAACCCGAGACCCCTCGCATGCCAAGCACTCGGTCGGCGACACTTTGCCACGGGTCTTGGGCTTCGCTGGCCAGTGAAACCGTGCCTATATATCACTTAGGGTGATTGCGTCATCACACCACGTGGGATGCATGCACGAACAGCGCATATATCAAGTAGTATTTTGTAGTATTTAGGAGGGTTAGGGTTAAGGAAGCATATACTGAGTTTCGATAGTGGTAACCTAACCGCCTAAGGGCTTTTTGGCGACGGGAAGGGAAAGAATAAAGAGAGAAAAGAAGGAAAGAAGTTGTTTGCTCTGGGTGGGATTCGAACCCAAGACCCCTCGCATGCCAAGCACTTGGTCGGCGACACTTTGCCATGGGTCTTGGGCTTCGCTGGCCAGCGAAACCGTGCCTATATATCACTTAGGGCGATTGCGTCATCACACCACGTGGGATGCATGCACGAACAGCGCATATATCACGTAGTATTTTGTAGTATTTAGGAGGGTTAGGGTTAAAGGAGTATTTCGTGATCCTAGCATCCTCTTTTTATGACATTTTCAGTTGATTCCGATTTTGCATTTGCGACTTCTGTATGATTATGTGTATTACACTGCTCCATAGACAATGTCTTGTAATTTCGTTCTGGTATACCAGAACAAACTTCAAATTTCACGAATTAATCTACAAGAAATTTTTTTTTTTCATTTTTTTTATGTAGCCAGATGTTTCCAGTGATATCAAAATCTCGACTTTTTTAAGTAAAGTAAAGTGGGGGGATGATGCTGTGGATCACAAAATGCCCTTTTAAACTGGGAAATTAAGTTTTGTGTTTTTCGCTTCTTTTTTTTGTGCTAATTAGTGTGTGAGCTGGGGGAGGGGGCAAAGCTGCACATTTACCATAGGTAGTTAACATCATGGGGCTACATAAAAACGCATAGCAATTGAACCGGAGTTGCTTTTGGCGAAAAAAGGTCATCGAACTTTACACAGGGTCAAATTTCAAAATTGCTCAAATTGTGTTAAAAACCATTCCAATCAGGGATGCCTGATTTCTGGTAATTACAGCAAAATAGGTCAAAGTCAACAGGCCTCAATGGTACTTGACTTATTTTGTTATGTTACCTAACATCCTAGATGGTGCAATCCTATCCCTATTTGAACTGTTTTATCAAAACGAACAATTTGACACCTCTTTTGTCAAAATCGGAGCACTTGGATGTTTGTGACCCCCATACAGCCAAAAACGTAACATTTGACCACTTTGGTTATAACTCGAGAGCAAGACGTCCTAGATAGGTCAAACTATACATTTTCTGAATCCGTTTGACTAGAGGAATACAATGAAATGGTTTTAAACACAATTTTAGCAAGTTTGAAATTTGACCCGTGTAAAGTTTGATGACCTTTTCCCATCAAAAGCTACTCCAGTTCAATTACTATCAGGCATTTTTATGTAGCTCATGATGTCAACTACCTATGGTAAAAGTGCTTTGCCACCCCACCTCCAACATGTACCAAACACCCCAAATTAGTTTTGACCATCACTTGGCTTGATGGATTCATATACATATGAAATTGTATGCATAAAACTGCAGCATTGCCATCGACTTTGAATTTGAATTTTGTGATATACCAATCGATACCAAATGTATGCAAGAGAAAGCGTGTGCAGCTACAAAAATGTGTGATTTTAATAACATTCCAATTATATTTTCAATTGCATTGGATTCCTGTTAGATTTCTTATTATGGCACCACGTCCAAGCATGAATTTCCTTTTTTTTTTCTTCTTTTTTTTTGCCTGTATGCATATGGAATGTGTTACATTTTAGATGCAATATCCCTGCCGAGATGAGTTTGTTCAAATCACAGTGCATGATTTTGAATAATAGACTGTGGATCGGTATCAGGGTAAAATAGCATATTGCTAACATATAACTATAAAAAAAAATTCTACTTCGCAGGGTTGGAGTGATTCCCATGGATTGGAACTAAAGCAACCACCAGAGAACAAAATTTGAAAGGAACTGGAAGCCACTACCTGATAAGAACAAATAGACTCGCACAGTTTTAAAGAAAGCATTTTTGAAGAAAAAAAAGTCATCTCAAAACCCCATTGAATTAAAGATGGACAGTTTAAATGGAATTTTGGTGTTTATTTATGTCTTATTAATGTTTCTAGCCAAAAAAAAAAAAAGAAGTTTGTTTCCTGTAACACGCGCATTAGGTTTTTTTTTCGCATTAGAATTTTTTTCACTTACAAAGAAAAAAAAATTCTGAAAAAAATCGCAAAGAATAATATAAACATTTACATGTCACACAACAAGTGAGTGTAGTGAAAAAATACTGGAGAAAATATAACATTTTTCTAAAGCCTTTACTTTTTTAATCTACAGGTTAAAAAGGGATCATAAATATTCTTGAATATAAAAATATGATATTTTGTGTGTCAGAGAAACCGACAGTTAATTCCCATTCCAATTTGCAGCAAAAAAGGGTTTGTTTTTTTCATTTGAAGATATGGATTATAAAAATAAAAATTAAAAAACGCATTTCGCATGTGACTTTTTTGACCTGCTACAGGAAACAAACATCTTTTTTTTGGCCTTACCCAAATATAAGATTTTTTTCTTGTGACATCAAATATGTTTACAGGAGTTTTTCTATACCCATCTTGGTAAACTTTTGTTGAAGTTTTGTGGCACCAGTAATCAATATTATTTTGTAAATTGAATCTAATACTGGAACCAAATTGATGGTTTGATGTCACATCAGATGCCTGATGATGTCAGATGGTTTCGAATGCAATGTAGTGAGTTGCAACGTTTTAGTTCCAGTATTAGATTGACCTGTAATCAAGTTTGATAACAATTTGGGTATTATTTGCTTTAAAACCAAAAGTAATTTAAAAAAAATTAACTGTGCTTCGTGTCTTTTTACCATTATCTTTTGAGCCCAAAACAAGGAAATGCATTCTATTAAAAAAAATCCTGTGTAGTATTTACGAAATACTGAACATGTGATGCTGGTCAGTCTGTTCCCTGGAATACAGAAGCTTGTGTTATTTATTCTGCAGAGAATAAGATATGAGGGTCTGTCAGTATTTAATGAGTAAGTCGGGTAGAACTTGCTTGTGGGTTAGTAATGCCTAAAATGTTTTGCTTTAAGATGGCTGTATCAGCACCGGTGTCATGCACAGAATTACTTGAAAATGATACACTGTGTATTGATGAGTTAACCTTGATTGCTTAAGGTTTTCCCCCCAAAATAGCAGTTTCGATATCTGCAATTTTTTGTCATCTCAAAATCCCAATGAATTACATGTACTACAGGGAAGTGTTTTTGGCACTTTGCCAATTTCTCAAAATAGCCAAACCTTTGAAAACAAAGATTTTAATTGAACTAGCAGTTGTATATGGAGGTTTAAGTTTCATTTTGCTGCCAATATATCACAGAATAATACAAACCAGGTAAGAATATATTTAAAAGAACTGATCTTACTTTTTTATGTTTTCTGGATTATTTGTAGAAACAATGAATTACTAAAATTCTAGGATTTTATTAGCCAATAGGGAAGGTGCTATGGTTACCAAACTTTCAGGGGTGGTAAAGATGAATATCTATTCCCTCGCCAGCTTTTTCCAATTCAGTGTTTCTATTTTAAGCTACAGTGTTTCTAACATTCCCTAAAATACAAGCTGGAAAAAAGTAAACCTTTCATCCAAATATCATGGTTAGAGAATTTAGGTATTAAGCTTAATTTTGGTAACCATAGCACCTTCCCTGTTGCCTAAAAAAATAAAAATTGGCAGAATTTAGGGAATAAAGAAAACATACAAATTGTTACAATTCCGGCAAGACTCTTTAAAATAGTTGAGGAAAATACTTTTCTTTTGTTATGGTTGAAGATTTAAATAATATACCTGATTGATTTGAAAAAGGAACTATCCCAGTCAGTTACCTTAATACTGACAGCTGAGGTGTATAATGGGTGAGAATTCCGAGAAAATCAGTTTTCACAGGGGTTAAAACTCCGAATTGTTCGATTTGATTAAAACATATTCCTCTGGTCTGGATTTGATGGCAAAAATTGTCAAAAGTCGAAATTTGGGAGTTTATGGGTGTCAAACAGAGAAAAGTTTACTAATTTTTCTGAAAATTCAATCAATATGTTTGTCTAATAATAATTCAAAAATGAAATAGTTTGCAGTACCTACAATGTTTTGTTACCATGGTAACACACCAAACACAGGATGTGATTTTTCCAGATTTTTTGTGGCCAAAAAATATGCAATTTTATTGATTTTCAGCCTGTTTTAGGGTATTTTTGCTCAATTTTACACTGTTTTTCTTGATTTTTTTACTATTTTCTGGATATTTCACAAGCTTTGACACCCCTGCAAATAGTTCCTGCCCGTTGAGTCCAATTGATGTTGACTCATTCCCGTGTCACATATGCAACGAAATGTTGCACATATGGCAAACTTTTCTTTTTCTGAATTATTATAAAACATTTTTTACATCATTATGTCAATATCGGATCAATTGTGACACATGTTGAGCCCAAATTACAACATTTGACATTTTCACTAATAACTCCAGACTGATTGGTCTTAGGTGGTCAAACTATATTTTTTTTGAATCCTTGGACATGAGGAATGTTGCTTTTAACCAAACAGCAATTTTGAGTTTTGACCCCTGTGTAACCTTTGACCTTATTTCTTTAATTGCTTAAAGGGGGGGTAACCCTATTGGTTTTGGATATGGATTGTCTTTAAAATTACATACGGTAATAATATCAAATATCGCCTCCTTTATGCTGCTTTGTGAAAAAACGAGAGCGTAAATGTGAATAAATAGCCAAATTTGCAATCCAATACCTTGGTATACATGAATTGCATTCTGGGCAGGCAATGACGAATGCTGACATGCTGTACAATGCCCGGCCCGTATTGAACGGAAAATGTTTTTTTTTCGTACCGTTTCAGAAAAAAAGGAAACAAAATATATTCCCCCTTGCAATATGTACATTTCAAATGAATATAAAAAAAGTTTGGGTAAAATGGAGAGGAAAAAAAACCTTCCGATACCGGGTTTTGAACCGGGTACCTCTCGGGTAAAAACAAACGCGCTAATCAATTGAGCTATTTACGATAATTATTGCCGTTTTCATAACTAAATACGGCGCAACGTCTCCTCAGCAGTTAGTGTGGTTCGCTTTTTCACAGAATGTGTATGACGCGAAACCAAAGTAGCTGTTGCTGAGACTGATATTTCGTTCATAATTCCCTCCCAGAAATCCAAAGTATTTACCATTGTTTACAAACTGGTAACCTGTAAAAACCGCCGTGATTCATGATTTCTCCGGAAATACATCGACTTGGAGCGTCAAATTTCAGGATAGTAATGAGAAAATTAGTATCTATTATGTGATACCAAAACCTCATCAACAATGAAAAAAATAGGGGGGATGATGCTGTCGATCGGGTTACGGACCTTTAAGGGTGCCTCCTGGGCACCTGTCATTTTTGACGTCTCAACATGTTATTTGATATATTGTAAGAAAATGTTAAGTCATATGCAACTTAACTCTAAAGGAGAGAACAATTTTATATACTGGACTAAAAGTTTATTTCACTTAAAAAACATAAAATATAGCTACAGTGGAAACTCTTTAATACGAAATTTGTGGGGCCATAGAATTTAATTTGTCTTATCAGGATTTTGTCTTATAATCCATCACATATTACATCAGGGATTCAGTGCCAGGGACCTGAAAATCAAGCTTGTCTTATCAGGTTTTTTGTATTATCAGAGCTTGTATTAACGAGTTTCCACTGTATTTTACAAACTGTTTTTAAGAGAAAACTTCTGCCATTAGGGACGGTTCACAAACACTTGTAAGGGGGGCCTGATGCAAAAAATGTTATCGCAAAAATTTTACGGGCCCCCCTTTACAGACCTCGAAAATTTTGACATGAAAATTATCGGTCAACCCCAAAAAAATTTTGGTCTTTTTTCCCCCCCCCCCCCCTTAGGAGGCTCAAACTTTTTCAGCCCCCCCTCCCTTTTTGCATCAGGCCCCCTAACAAGTGTTTGTGAACGGACCCTTATTATTTGATCTGAAATCGAACTGGAGGTAACGACCAGCATGCATGGTATGATCATGGAAGTAAGAGCACCTTTTATCTAAAGACTGCACAAAAAAGTAATGCAGCTGTTATAAATACACCTATAGCTTCAGAACTAATTACTGTTTTCACAATATCTTGACATAGAAAGAAGGACAATTTATGCGCATTTTGATACCTCAATAACCTCATTTGTCCAACGTTCAATCCCGGTGTTCAATACAACACAGTTGTGCTTTTAAAGAAAAATACCCAAATTTAAAAGTTTACAGCGATCAATGGTTATTACACAAGCATTGTGGCACATAAAATGCTCCATTATCTTCGCACAGACTTCAACTCATTACAAATAGCTGCAACTTTTAAATTCGGATATTTTTCTTTAAAAACACTGCTGTGTTGTTGATATTGGACAAATGTGCGTAAATAAATCATCCTTTATATCATTGTTGAAACATTGTGAAAACAGGTATTAGTTCTTAAGCTTATAGGCATTTTATAACAGCCTGCATTACTTTTTGTGCAGTCTTTATAAGGCCTAAAAAATTGTTTGATTGGGGTAACATTTTATTTTATTTTTTGTTACACACATTTTATGCTGTAAATTGTTTTTTTAACTTCAGGTTTTGTGGGGTTTTTTATATTTAATTTTTTTGCAATCAAACAAGGCCTAAGTAGGTAGTTGTAGCTTGAAATCACACCAATTCAGAGTATACCCCTATTGTGGTATTTTATTATTAAGGGCAAATTACTGTTGCACATTTTGTTTGAGGGTAGCTGGTGCAACCTCATGGTACTTGCATCTGCTTAAACCTTTGTGAACCCTTTGTAACTTAAAGTTAGGTAAGCTGACTTTACCCTATGAAAATGCAGATTTTGGTATCAGGTGAAAGCTCACATTTTTCTCATTTATAACATATTGAAATTAGGCGTTCCAAATCGGTATATTTCCGAAGAAATCGTCAAAAAACTGTCGGTTTAATCTCAACTGTGGTATACCACGTTTTCGAATAATTCAGTAGTTTTTTGATATCTTAACCCTATTCTATTACAGGATTTTTGACCAAAAATGAGCAATTTTTTTCAGAAAAAATTAAAATCGATATTTGTGAGCAAGGGTGTGTGCTTGATTAATATTGCAAGGGGTCAAATGTCACAAAAAACAACAACTTGCCCATTTACAGCGAAGATCAATTTTTTATATATTTTTTTTCTTCATGGAATGTAATACTCTGTTTGGTTCAGGGAGGTAAATAGCACGTTAACTGGGTGGGCATTTGCCCACCCTGTAAATTATTTTGCCCACCCAGTAAATTCAACTTGCCCATTGCAAAAAAAAAAATACCCACCCAGTAAATTATTTTGCCCACAAAAAATTGGGCACCATATAATAATTTCCATCTAATTTACTGCTTTTTTTCTACATAGGGGTAATGGTGACTGATAATTAATAATAGATTTCTAAGTACAAGTGAAATATAATATGGTATACACTATTTTTCTTGAAAGTTGCTTTGGCAGAAGATGCATTTAAGGGGAGTGTAATGTCCACTTTTACATCAAAGCCAAATTGTACGCAAAAACAGGTCTACATTTCTGAAAATCCAAACGCCTGGATGCCATTAATTATTGCTGCCCACCCAGTAAATTATGTACCATTATTTGAGGGCAAAAATAAATTAAATTGCCCACCCAGTAAATTATCCTTATTTACCTCCCTGGTTAGGTCAGGCTATTTTAAAATGTCATGAAAAAGAGTTAATTAGAAATATAATTGGTTTTGTTTGGAAGCAGTGGTTTAAAAACACTGAAAAGTACCCAAAGTTACCCCATTTTACGGTACCAGTTTTACGCTGTATTAAATGTCAGTAATTCAATAAAGAATTAGTCACATTTACAAGGAACATTTACATGATCTTTTTTCATGAATGCTTGAAAGGGACAACATTTTATGTACCGTAATACATAAGTTTTAAAGAATGTGATTTTCCAAAAATATCGGGTCTATGTATATTAAGCTACAATTTTATGTAAATCTGGTCAACCAGACATTGATGTTGCAACTCAACAGGTTGTGATGCACGTGACCTTCCAGTACGGTACACAAGATCACTTTCTTCACACGTGAAATTAAAATTCCTTTAAAGAAGGAATGGGGCGACCAATGTGAGCTTGAATGTGATATGTGATGTGATCAAGCAAAATCAGTCGGAACTCGGAAATATTAAATTTTGAGTTTCTTTTAGGCTACTAAATAGCATTTACAAAGCTGCTTTTGCAGAAAAACCCATTGATTTTTGGACAACCAGTTCCAAAGATATTAGCAATTAAAGTGTTTCCAAAACAAGAGGAAACAAAAGGAAATATTCGCTTTGGCTATATCTCAAAATCATTAAACCATTGCCGTGACGTCACTCTATTCAATTTACTGTTGATTATTATCTACGAATCAACACTTTTCTGAACGAATCAACGGTTAAGTGTGGATTCGTAAGTACGAATCTACCGGGGGTTGAACCCGGGTCGCACGCGTGAGAGGTGTCAATGCTGACCACTACACTATTGCTACCTTGTCGATGATTCACGTAACAATGCTTAGTTAAGTCTGCCATTGACGTATCGTAGTAAAATCATGGAATATTTTGTTTTTTGAACACAAATCATGAAAGGTTGTCTTTACCATGTTTATTACACTGAATTTGGCAGTGAATGCTTTATTGAATTCACCAATTAATTTAATTTACCAAAAAAAAAAAAACCCCACGGAATCGAACCCGCAACATGATAAAAGAATACATTTACATAGGTCTAACACAGAAAATCTAAACATCCAGCGCCTTAGCCCGTTAGACCACAGAGGAATTCGATGAATCAACAAGTGGTTTTAAAGGTGTTAAAATAACAAGTGAGGTAATATAAATCGATTCAATGCCGCATTAGTGCATGTTCTTAATATATACAAATATAATGCTGGAAGTGAATGAAATATTTTAAATGAAGACTAAATATTATTTGAAGTGCTTTTAAAAAGTAAATTACAAACATATACAATGAATACAATAAATAAATATATATATATATATACAATGAATATGCCTAAATTTAAAAAATGCATAAAAGAAATAATAATAATTTTCAATAGATAAATAATAGATCAATAAATAAATATATGAATAAAAGCTTATTATGAAAAGATGAATAAATAAATAGTTAAATAAATATATAGATAAATGAATAAGAAAGAAAGAAGGAAAGAAAGTGAAAAAGAAAGAAAGAAAGAAAGAAAGAAAAAATAAGTAATAAAAATGTATCCACTCTCTGTGCGTAGTCATGCAATAAATATTCATGCAATAAATGAAATAATAATAATAATTTCAAATAATTAAATAATAGATCAATAAATAAAAATAAATAAAAAATAAAAAAAAAAAAAAAAAAAATATGAAAAGATGAATAAATAAATAATTAAATTAATGAGAAAAATGAATATATAAAGAAAGAAAGAGAGAATAAATTTTTTTTAAAAAGAAAGAAAGAAAGAAAAACAAATAAATAAAAAATAAATAATAAATAATGTATCCACTCTCTGGACCTAGTCATGCAATAAATATTCATGCAGTAAATGAAATAATAATAATAATTTCAAATAAATAAGATAATAATAGATCAATAAAAAAATAAGTGAATAAAAAATAATGAAAAGATGAATAAATAAATACTTAAATAAATGAATAAAGAGAGAAAGAAAGAAAGAAATTGAAATAAATAAATAATTAATTTAAAAAATGTATCCACTCTCTGGGCCTATTTATATTTGGGGCAATGGTTTAAGTCAGAGAATACACTCGAAAGTATTGATTCGTAGATCCCAATCCACTCGCTATCGCTCGTGGATTCGGATCTACGAATCAATACTTTCTCGTGTATTCTCCTTAACATATTGCCGAGTTCCGACTGATTTTGCTTGAACGCCTCACATATGGTGAATTCCATGGTGTGTAGATTTGGTATTATAATGATTTTTCTAGGGAAGAGTAGAAGATGATCAAATGCAAGAGAAATGTGTTTGATTGGAGAAGGTGTTCTGACAATCCAAATATATATTTAGTCCACCTCAGAGTCAGATGACCTGTAACAATTTTGGCGCAGAATTGTGATCGACATTACTTAATTCACCTCGGATGACTTTGATCTGACATTCAACATTTTCGCGCTTACACCAATCATGTCCATAACAATTTAACTCTTACAACTTCCTGTCAACTCTCTAATTTAAACTCTAAATTTCTGTCTGTTTGCCTTCTCTGTCTTCTTTCCCAGTCTTGCGAAAGATTTGCCAAGGCCATCCACTCCGGTTGAAGGAAGGTTGTTCAGCCCTCACCCACATACCTTTCACACCTTGCTCAAATCATTAATGCTTTAAATGTATTTTGAATCCCGTGGCTTTTAAGATGTTCCCAAAAGTTGTTCACAACCATAATTATTTAAGTATTCCTCTCAAGGATTCAGAAAAAGTAAGGTTTTACCTATCTGCGACAACAGATTCGAGTTCAGCATACCCAAATTAAGAAATATATATGCTGCTTGCCAATTTTTACCCAAACTTGCCGATAGGAACGTGATTTTCCCAAAATAGAACCTAGTCTATTAGGCGAAAAAGCTAGCGAGAGATTTTGGATAATATTCATTTACAATTTTACCAGTGGTAAAAGTTGGAATCAGTTGGAAGTTTTTAGTCCTAAAATTAAGTTTAAACTAATTAATTAATGCAAATTAGTGACTTGTATGGTTTCCAGCATTGGGATGTTTAGTTTACTCATACAAATCGAGAGTTGTGCACTTTGGAAGGGGAATATTTTTTATCATTTTTCCTTGCCGACATGTGGGAACCGATTTTCCTACCTTAAGCAGGCATGAGAATTTTAAGGCTTTTTTTTTAAATTTTATTTTTGGCCTTTTTAGCCTAATTTCACATACTTATTCAGGGTTTTTTTCATGCATGATCATTCTCATGCCTGCTTAAGTTAGGAAACCGAGGGGAGAGGGCACAACGAAAAAATTTTGGTGGGTATGCTCCCCCGGAATTTTGAGATGGTGGGTCTTTGGGGGCTGACAGTGTACCGATAAAAGGGGGTCTTTTGGAGCAGCGAACAAGTAAAATGGGGACTTTTGGAGCTTCGAACAGTCCAAATCAAGGGGCTTTCTGGTTGAAAATTGCCTGAAAAAACCTTTCGGAGCTCTATTTTGGTCAAATATAGGGGGTCTTTCGGTGCTGCAAAATCCAAAAGGGGGGTCTTTCCAGGGGAGCATACCCTTATGGTCATTTGTGTTTAGTGCCCCCCTCCCCGGGATAGGAAACATCTTGAATCTGTTTTGGGACCATAAAAACCCGGGGGTTGCAAAGGTGGTGGTCAGTGCTAGCTCCCAGTCTAAAATGGTGTGTCATCCATAAAATAAGCACATACCTTTGATGGCATAAACAGGAAAATGTGCTTTTTTATACTCTTAAATTTTTGGACTAGAAAACTTGCTGGAGAGCACACATAGATAACATTATTTTCTTTCAAAACAAGAGAAATCAACAATCTTACGATTAGGGTCTAATTCACCCAACAAATACAATAGGCTAATTAACATGCTAAGTAAATGGCATGTTTCAGACAACTTTTCACATCTGGTGTTTCATTTCGGTGGCTGAAGCTTTTTTTGTGCATGTACTATAAAAAGAGCATGTTGAAATCAAGAAATGCCCCTTTAATCAGGGATGTAACGCATGAGCTCTTATGCTCCTCAGTGTGCGCTAACTCCAGGATGGGCTAAATGTCTATACCATGAATACACGAATGAAAAATGTAGGCGTATAGTTTTAAACATCTACTACCTGCGGATACAGTGATAAGACAAGTTCATAAAACAGGGTCAAGATTTTCAAATGCTCCGATTTCTTCCAAAACAGTTCAACTATATAGTCACAATTTAAAAAAAAATGTTGTGGTGTGTGACTAGATTTCCAAAAATGTACCAAATAAAATAGAGACTGAAATCTGTTAATTTTCGACCATTTGTGTTTAAATATACGGTAGATCAACTTTGCTAAGAAATTAATGTAGTTTTTTTTTTTAAAGCTTAAGGGATCTAAAATGAGCGTTTATTGGGTTTCGACAGTATTTTTTGTGGGACATGAGAGCACCTCAGACCTATCGAATTGCATTCTGAATACGAAGCATGTCTTTCTGATACTAAATAATTTTCATTTTTGAAAATCACAATATAATACAAATTTTATGACAAATTATAAAAATTTGATATTTTTCAAATTTTGATATATAACAGTCCTCGAAGTAAATTATATAAATCTAATGATATACTCTTAAAGTGTATGTAGCAGGGAGAAAAAGCCGACGGTCAATTGAAAATTTTGACCTTTCATATTGAAGATATGGATTTTTTTCCCAAAAAGACCTAATTTTTTTTTTGTTTTGGGGAAAAAAATCCATATCTTCAATACGAAAGGTCAAAATTTTCAATTGATCGTCGGCTTTTCATCCCACCTACATACACTTTAAGTATAAATCATCAGATTTATAAAGTTTACTTCAAGTACTGGTAAATATCAAAAATATCAATTTTTAATGATTTGCCGTAAAATGTGTATTAAATTGCAAATTTCAAAAAATCAAAATTATTTGATATCAGAATGACATTCTTCGTATTCAGAATGCAATTCGATATGTCTGATGTGCTCTAATGTCCCAAAATAAATACTGTCCAAACGTTCATACCCCAGCCCTTAATGTTCATGTCAAAAATGCCCATCGGGATTCAATTTCGGTGTTGCTAATTTTTAAAAGGAAAAAGCAGATGAAAGTATGCCTATATCAAATAATAATTGCAAGTTGATTTCCAAATTATGTAACAATTAGACCTTTAGTATTTCAGTATTTTATTATTTTTTTTATTAGTTTGTTACTAAGTTTCCCGCAAAGTTTAGTACGTAAAGTGCTAATGGACCGTTCACAAACACTTATGGGGGTTGATGCAAAATGGAGGCACTGGGAAGGGGGTGCCTTTTGATAGAACATGATTTTACACTACTTTCTATGAGTTGACATGCGTACATACATTTTTCAAGGGGGTGGGGTGCTGAAAATAATTTTAGGTCTGCAAATGGGTCCCTGAAGAAATGTGAATTTTCCTGTTTACATCAGGCCCCCTCTAACATGTCTTTGTGAACGGTCCCTAATGAAAAAAAAGTAAATAAATTGATGTTTTTGCGGGGATATAAAGATTTATTTATTAGCTATTAATTATTGTATAAATTATTTGCCGTTTCATGCGAAAGAGGTAATAAATGATTGTTATATGAATATTGTTGTTTGTAGCACATTTTGTTCGTATATGTCTCTTGCATTAACTTTACAATCAATATCCCTTAAATTTCAATGTATAACTCTACAATTGCGAATGCCCCTTTAATCTGTTAATCACAGCTCATTAAATGATCCTTTAATTCAGAGGTAATAACTGTAAAGTTACAAATGCACCTTTAAACAACTTGATTAATATTCCTTTTAATTTAGATTTTATAACTTGCGAATGCCCCTTTAAACAAGTCATTCAGCAAGTTTGCAATCCAATCAGTAATCAGCTTCTGAACAATCAGTGATCAGTCTTATACCTGCTGAACAATCAGTAATCAGCTACTGAACGATCAGCAATCAGTGACTGAACAATCAGTAATCAGCTCCTGATCAATCAGTGATCAGGTAACCATTCAGTAATCAGTAACTGGTCAATCAGCAATCAGCAGTCAGTGATCAGCAATCAGTAATCAGTGACCAGTCTTTTATACCTGCCGTAAACTTAATTGCCCTGTTTGTCCTTAGGCGGCTCAAGTTGTCTTTGGGATGAACCAACTTCTGTCTCAAAGTGTTAGTTGGTTTAAACGTGACAGGGATCCGCTTTGTGGAAAGTCCATTTGCGATACCCGCAAACACCCAGCCCTGATTTAAGATAATCGTGAAACAGAATGTGAACTCCCAGCTTGTGTACTTAGGGGTGGTGCGAGTCGAACAGTAAGTACTGATCTGCATGTGTGGTCTTGCGGTATACAGATGTTTCAATTTTACCGTCGTTTCCGACATGAACCGAACAGCCCAAAAAGGCAAGTTTTCCTCCTTTGATGGGTTCTTGGGTAAACTTGATGTGCTCATACAATTGATATGTTCAAAGTAGGGAGTAAGTTGATCTTTCCTTAGCTTCACCAAAGTATCGTCGACGGAACGAAACCAGTGCGTTGGTGGAATGCCAGTAAACGAATATAGAGCAGTGCGTTCAAACTGTCCCATGAACAAATTAACTACGATCGGTGACACAGGTTAACCCATCGCGTTGTCTATAAAATTTACCATTATAGATGAAGTAAGTAGTGTTCAGACACAGTTCCAATAATCCGCACACTTGCGATACACTAAGTTTCGTTCTATCCTTCCAGGTGTTATCCTTCTCCAAGAAACCTGCCGCAAGCACGTCTTTCTCAGTTTCACTCAAAGATTAACCTCAACCCATTCATCTTTTACTCCAATGTCCGGTTGTAAACCATCCTTGTTCCTCCAATTGGAATCCAAATCAGAACGCGATCAAGAACATTCCTAAGAAGTTCGACTCAAGATCTATGACCTCTGGCAAGACCACCTTGTCACAGGTCAACGACCTTTTGCCGCCAGATCATCAGACGGCCTGAAGATGCACCTAGGATAAGCTGCGACACTGCAGCCTCTCAAATAAAAAGTGAGTCTTGTTGATCAGTTTTGTTCCAATTTAATATTTATTAAACCTGGATGACTGACAACCTTCACATTATTCACGTTGGTAACTCAAAAACAAGAAGATCAACGAACACTGATTATAATGAAAATCTTGTTTTTCACACACCTGGACATAACACCATTAAAACAATTCTTTCCGGCTGAGGCACAACGGTAATCATATCGTTTAATCTATTATATGGGTTTGTAAGTCAGACCATTGAACGTCAGTAATGTGTATAATGCACTTTTTCCACACTCCCCTCTCGCATAGTGTCTGGTATGGCCGCCTTAACGTGGACGATTAATACCCGGTAATTGATGAACTAACGTCATCACGTTTATTGCCTTTATTTTTGCTCCTCACTAATGTAATTTGAGTAATAATGCGAGTGACAAAGAACTTTCATGATTTTGAAGATACCCCTTACCATGTAATAAAGTCTGCACAAAAAGTAACGCAGCTGTTATAAATACGACTACAGCTTCAGCACTAAAAATTGTTTCCACAAAATTTTAAGATAAAAAGAAGGTAGATTTATTTGCGTGCATTTTGATACCAAATTTGTCCAATTTTGTTCAATAATTATTAACAATGCAGCAGTGTTTTGAAAGAAAAATACTCGAATTTAACAGTTGCAGATATTTGTATTGATTTGAAGTAGGCGCGAAGATAATGGCGGGATTTACGTGCTACAGTGCTGGCCTAATAACCATTGATCGCTGTAAACTGCAACTTTTAAATTCGGGTATTTTCTTTAAAAACACTACTGTGTTGTTAATATTGAAAGATATTTGACAAATGGGTTATCAAAATGCGCGTAAATAAATCATCCCTTTCTCTATTTTGAAATATTGTGAAAACAATTATTATTTCTGAAGCTATAGGCGTATTTATAACAGCTGCGTTACTTTTTGTGCAGACTTTATAACGAATGCGATACTTGATTAAAGCAACATTTGGGTAGCTGTGGGGTATCTTATAGGGAGGTATTGTTTATTGATGTTTATTTGTTGTTTATAATTGGTTATGATTAAACGAATATTTTAGGTTATATCGTCCATTATTTTGGTTTAAGAAACTTTAAGTAAATAAAGTAACAACGTTACGTGGTGTGCTTAAAAATAATTCAATGACTCTTTGATTGATTTATCTTCCACAGTAATTGCTGAGCTGACGTCGTCGTGTTATTAAACCTCAATTTTGTTCGCACTCGCGCAATTTGTGTGATAGCGGAGGAGAGATAAAGCACTTTGTGTTAATGGTTTTGAATGATACCCATTGTGTGTTGCATTTTTTCTAGTAGGTATGATAGACTTGCTTGTTCCTCAATCTGCTTTGCATTGAGGTTTATAACAATTCAACAATCTTGTAGCGTAGTAGATATCGACCACATTTGTCGATACATAACATTGTCAATTTAGTTAAATACTCAAATATTTATGGGAAGAAGCTGGGTTGGAAGATTTTTATCCTGTTTTAATCTGTTTTTGTCATAAATATTGTATATTTGTGATACCTTATGTACACATAATGATGCCATTTATAAAATGATTATATAAAAAAGATAAACTGCGTATTCATTTTGATAATCCATTCAATAGTTATGTTAAATACACGTAATCTATCAAATTCATACTGGGTGTGGGGTAAGCTTTAAAATATCCCTCAATATAAGAGTGACATTTAAGTTTTATGGGTACCGTGTGATTTTAATATGTATTACAATCTCAAGTTTATATCCAGCAACTGTGTTCCAATTAACTTCCCATTTGACGGTAGTACGTGATTGGAAATCGTAATGTGAAGTTAAAAGTGTCAACATTTAGCGGCGTCTATTAATCCATTCCATTCCCACATGCCGCACCTGGTATATACAAGAGATGTCAACAAATTTAAAATAGTTCATAATTCCAATAGTTCTTCATCATTTTGAAAGTCATTGAGTAAATTTAAATTTTCCTTTCAGAAAATGTATTTTTGCTATGATAGGGTCTATAGTTTCTGTAATATGAAAATTTACTTTCAAGTAGATAAAATGTTATATGACCATGTCATCTCAAGTAACAAAGCTTTATTCGCTCTGTCAAAAAGAAACATTATTGGGAATTGGGTTAGTGTAGTGTACTTCTCACTCGCTTTTCACCAATGTGGCCCATGTTCATTCCCCGCGCTGCCACACGTGAGTTTGGTTGCCGATCCATACTCGTCCTTAAAGGTTTTTCTCCGGATGCTCCGATTTTCCTCCTGCTTCTAAAATCGAATCCTATGTCTCGTCATATTCGGATGCATCCCTTTAATTTAGTAACTTCTGAGCACTATTGGGATTTGCCTGGCTTCGTTATATAAATAAAATAACGCTAATATCAAAAGAGATGTCGAAACATTCACACTTTGGCTGTTACCCATGATAAAAAGTGTTGTAATGACTTGACATGATGACTTGACTCCAGTCATAATATGTCACGATTTTAGTGACTTGACTTGACTCGAGTCAGTGTGGGCAAATGGCAGTGACTCGACGTGACTTGAGATAATTGGTAAATTATTTTACTTGACTCGAGTCACATTTACCTTGTGACTTGACTTCACTTGTGACTTGGTCCCAAAATGTGAATGTAGGTGTAGAATGATATATTATTTGTAAGTTGTTTTTAAATTACATTTAATTGTTTTATAAATAAATCTTTGAAGAGTTTGAAAAATCTTGTGACTTGAAATGACTTGCGTGAAAGTGACTTGACATGACTTGAGAAAATATGTAACTTAACTTGACTTCAGCAATGCTAAATACTCAATTTGATTTGACTTGAGTTAATTACTATATGTCTTGACTTGATTACAATTACATCCACGCGTGACTTGGTCCCAATACTCGAACTTAGAACATTCCTAACATGTTTACTCTTAATATCATAATTAATTTTAAGATCAAATGAAATGTATATTCTAATTTTTACACAATAAATGTGTTGTTTTTAGCCACTGTCATGCATCTATCGTCCCATATAACACGAGAGACATCATTGTTTTAAGTTAAACAACCAGGAGTACCGTAATTCTTTTTCTTAAACACTTCAATTCAAATAAAAAGTTATCATAAGTATACCAAATTTTAATCAAATTACATCTTACATTTTACAAGGAACTACCAAGGGCTTAAAATCGATCAGTCCCGTTGTTGCTAAGCGACTCCGGTTGGTTCAAATAGCGAGTGCGCGTGTCGTGTCGATCCACACGCACTGAACCATGTTATATCGTGTCATATTACACGGGTAAGAACAAATAAGTGTTTAAGAAATTCTATTATATAACACAAAAATCGCTGTGCATTGATATTCTGACCATATATTCGTAAAATGTAATGTCACAATGTGTGTTAAAATGGAGCAAGTCCAGTCATACGTGTTTTTTAAAGAGATACCTGTGTATATAAACAGTATAGATTTATTAATATCCGCCCTGTAAACCGTGATATGTATTTCAAAGTTGAAATTAAATTTGAACAAACAGCAGTAGCAGAGCAGAAACAAAGAAATCTCCATCCCTGTGAGGCGTTTGGTTCTTCTCGTAGGAATACGTTTGTTGCAATTGTTTTGAAATACACATAAGGATACATGCTCAGTCGGATTGGCAAATAAATAAGCAACGGTAATTCCACTTGACTGGATGACATCGGATATATCGCTTTATTGTAGAGTGTCGATTGAAGATCACTTTCTACTCAAATGTCGTGTTCCTAGCCTTGGGTTAGTATATGTTGTTTTGTTGTCCTTTAAATAAAACAGTGGTGAATTCAATACACCAAGATTTCCGTTTCAAAGCCATTTGGGAGTTCGCATAAGAGTCTCAAGGGTACACGTATAATGTAGATATCCGTGGAGATGAAGGGGTGAAGGATTAATAATGCAATTTCTTTAAAGCCATACTTTTATACCCATTATCTTCTATCATGCCTTCAGTTCCTGTGGATAGATTGTGCTTCCTAATAAAACTACAGTAGAACTTCCGATAATACTTAAGCTGCAGTAATAACAATAATTATTATTGTAAACTGTAATTCTAAATGTATTGCATATACGGTAGCAATTTCAGTTTTCAACTTAAAGCAAACACACGGGATTTCCTGGTACAACTGACTACATTCAGGCGTTATCCATGAAGAAAGATAAACTTTTACTTTTCTGGTCTTAAAAGGCACAGGCTTGTCACAGATACCGTGAAACGGCAACCAGGAAAATTGGTAACATCATCAAAACCAGACAAGAGAGTTGCCCGTTCTTAAAACATCTAGGAACAAGATTCCTGACAGGAACTGAAATATTTCTGGGTGAGTATCAGTTTATTAGATATTTAAAATTATTCTTCAATGTACGTATATCAATTTTGAGCTTTTAACTCCGAAATCTTAAGCACATATTCTATCACTTTAGTGAAACATTAAAATCAAAATATCAGCAAGAAAGTTAAGGTGTATATTTGTACAAAGGCACGATTTTATACATTTTGTTGTTATACTAATATCAATTACAATAGATATTATCATTTGCAGCTAAAATTAGCCATGAAATTGATCAAACTAGCGGATGTTCTGTACATTATCACGGATGACAGCCAAAAGTGCAAAGCAAATAGCTTCGATATATCTTTGATCTCTATATTCAATACCGATACTATTATGTGCACTTTGTGACAAAACGTTAGAAGAAGGAAACTACATTGACAACAATATAAAACATTTGGTCGTTGTATTGCTTATTATGAAAACTTACTTTTTAACCATATCCTCACACTGTCTCTGATTTACAGCATAAGTAGAATGTTGTATTTTCAAGTTCGCATAAGAGTATGATTGGAATAATCAGTAAGATACCATGTTGCAATTTCCTGACAAATTATTGATAACGTTTTAGAAAAATTCTTGAGAATAGCTTTGAAATGTAACAATTTTAATATGGTAGTTTTCTGATAGCTTAAAATCAAGTTTATTGTCACGATAATGCTATACTTGAGACTATTGAGATACGTTTGCAATCTATTTGATCTAAGTTACTGTTTCCTAAAAATGATATGCGTATAATACACAGAGCAATTGTGACGTGTCATGTCAAAAGGAGACACTTTTGGGCAGGATCGTAAAGGGAGAAATAGCCAAAAATCTGCCCGGAGGTGAATTTTTCACAATTTGGGTTTGTTACGAATTTGTGTTGTTATTAATGTTAAAAATATTTTCTGATAGTTTCAGACCGGAATATAACTGACATCTTGTATTTTTTTGAGACATTTTTTAAGGTAATTCCTACTCTCAACATTGTCAATAATATTTTTAAAGGCCGTTATCTCAATTTCCAATCTTATAATACCATAACATACAAACCCAATATCTTCGCTTAGGAATGTCCGATTTCATTGAAGAAAACGGCGTTGTGGAGCAAAATATCTCTAGATTTAAGATATGCAAAAACTCAAAATTGATAACCTGCCCAAAAGTGTCTCCTTTTGACATGACACGTCACAATTAATCATATTTCTTCTCTTTTTTGCATTATACTTACCTGATATACTCGTGTGATATATGATTATTTCTTATAGAGTTTCGATGGATGATCGTTTTCTCCACAAATATTGGGGTTAGCTAGCTCTGGGTTAGGATGTGTTTTTCCAATAGTGGTCAAAAACAGTGGTAAATACACACCAAGGTTTTGGATGGAATGCCATTTTGGAGGTCCCTGGTTGATAGTAGTGTGCATCAATACCAAACTGCAATTGCTGTTGTGTGTGAATACATATCTACATTATTGTTGTGCTTATACTCTGTGTTTAATTGTTTTGGAATCGGTAATATGTGTTGTCACTAAGTTAAACGAGAAACCATAGACGTGAATCTTAAACAGGGTTCAACAACCGCGATCACTCTTAATTATACTAGGACAATTTCAATACGGAGAGGATCGATATGGAGTTTTCTGGAACACACAATCCTCTACAAGATTTCTAGACATGATTGAGGATTATGGGTATAAAAGTATGGCTTTAAAGAAATTGAATTTGTAATCCTTCGTCTTCACCGATATTTACATATAAATTTACTCCGGAGACTCTGGGACCTCCCAAATGGCTTTTCAGCCATAGCTTTGGTGTGTACCTACCATTGTTTTAACTAGTGGAAAAGCATATCCTAACCCAGGGCTAAAAAACTCCGAAAACGATCGTCCATCGACACTACATAATGATAATAAAGCGCCTGGCGCCTTGATCATACTGGATATTGCGCCTTATACGAATTTAATGTATGTATAAAGCAATGTAATTCACTCAAGTTGAATGCCGTTACGTATTCATTTACCTATTAGCGTGAGCGTCTTTTTACCTTTGAATTTGAAAACAAAATGCTTCGAAGTTATTCTTTAGAGAAGAACCAAGGAAATATGGTGATAGAAACTTAATATTTTGTTTGCCTATTCCGTTTATGATACAACTATAAAGTGTTTGTTCTAGTATCACGGTTTACAGGACGGGAATCAGTATGTTTACCTGTTTGTATAATCTGTTTACACGTACGACTGGAATTGATCCATTTGGATAGTGATTTTTAAAATATGAACACATTATTTCATGGTGTGTGCCCATTATTTAGTTCCATAACGTTTTACCAATTATTGTAATCATTGCATTTGCTGCCTTATGTACAACATTGTTGATGTCATATTCAATGACTTTGTATCGATATTAATGCGGTATTTACTGAAACTGTAAAATGGAAACTTATACAAATATGCTAGCTCAATATAAAACATACAAAATTACAAAATCTATTACACCGTCACCTTCGAAGTGATGATTACAGCATAAATGAATGGACATTAACACAGCTAAAACAACCAAAAATACCTTTACGTGTGAGGCGCAAACGCTATTTATATCGTCCAATATGTAATTGGGTTTATAAGTCAGACTATTATTGAACGTTGTTTCACGTGGAGTGTGCAATGTACTTTAAACATCTCCGCTCGCCATCGCATTTTGACTTTCGTATCCAGAATGTGAGAGTCTGACTTGGGTAAAGTAGACGTTCATTGCCCGGTAATTGATGAGCTGATGTCTATAGTGATGTGTGGGGTATCTTGGACATGCTATTTATTGATTAAGCGAGTGTGTAGGTCTTCTTCCATCTTTATTGCAGTATAGGTAACAACATAACACGGTATACTTACATATCGATTCCATTCACTTCTTGGTTGCTGTTATCTTGCAGCTGTCAAAATCAATATAAATAACATTTTACTGAAACATATTATTCGATGGCATCAGTGAAATCATAGCAATTCTATCTATGTTTCTTTTTTCCGATCATGTTTTTGTAGTTCAACAGTTTACTGAAACATATTATTCGATGACATCAGTCGAATCTTAACAAATTATAAAATTTGGAAATAAATAGAGCATGATCTGAATTCGAGACTTAGAAGAATGAATCTGAAACGTCACAAAAAGTCTCACTGAAAATAATTATTAAACTCAAAATGGCTTATGATAATAACATAGATCACATAGCTAATCACGAGATATATTTAAAAAAAAAATAGTTATCGGCAATATCATGTCCTGTTGACGAAATTATTATGGTCATTAATAAGTTCCTTATTGAAACATACAGATCATTTTATCATCAATACACACATTTTACATCAAAATAAGACAGCGTAACCATTATATTTTTGAGCTAAACTGAAATTGAGAAAGTATTTCATTTTTTGGCACTCAATTTTGTCATCCATATTTCATTTTCTATTACCTCTTACAGACACTAATTATATGACTTGATGTAAAAGATATTGCGTTTAAATCGTACAATACATATGACATATTAAAACACTTTGAGGAATATCAGTCCAGCAATTGTGGATTGAACACCGTCCTTATAATCACTCAACCATATTTAAAACCAGCTATAAAAGTGCTCATTTTATTCTTTGTACAAGACAACAATGTTACTGTTTCCTCTTTAAAACACAACATGATATCACAAAATCACACGTAACTAATTTGCGTGAGTCCATGCATGATAAAGTACTTTTGTTAATGATTTTGAAAGATATAGCATGTAAGTTGAATCATTGAATAGCTAGCAGGTTGGGGGGTATTTTAAAAGACATTATCCTTTATTCAATACACAAGTGTCTTTTTTTATCTAATTTGTGTTGAGATTTTTGAATATGAGTAGCAACATTGTTACTTGACATGGTTCGGTTATCTTCTATATCCAACATTTTCATTTTAATCAGACAGTTAAATACTAAAATATTCATGGGAAGAAATTGAAAAAGTAATTACATTCTGTTCAATCAGTTCTTGACATTAATCGTTAATTTTATTACATTATAAGCACATAATGCACTCAAGTATGTCATTAATGACTCGATATATAAATATGATTTACTTCACAATATTTTTGATATTACATTCAATAGCGATGTTACATTATGTAGAATCTACAATATTTCACAATATGGTCTGGTGTAAACTTTAAAATATCTCACCATAAAAGAGCGCCTTCATGGTTTTATGGGTATTGTGTAAATTTCAAATATACTTCCAAGTTTATATCCAGGACCTGTGTTCCAATTAACTTCCCATTTGACAGTAGGACGTGATTGGGAATCGTAATGTAAATGTAGGTGTTAACATTTAGCGTCCTTTAGTCGCTGGGGTGTACTCGTAACCTTAGGGAAAGGTGACCTTTTCCGTTTAGAACTAACTATTTAACTAAATCATGCATTTCTGTCCCGAATGTAATCGTGTCTGTTCTCTTTTCTCTCTCGATTTTCCCTCTATTGCTCATTTGTTGCTGCCATTCTTCTTATGGATGTGTGCGGGGTTTGTATGTATGCAACATTAGTTTGCGAAAAGAGGTTCAAAAGCACAAATGTCAACGTCTGGAGGATTAGATTCAAAATCACTGTGCCAAGAAAGCTTCTCAAATTGAACGCATTAGTCGACAATAGCAGTTAATAGGTTTGAGTAAAAACACACTAAATGTTGTTGAAAATTGGTGATCGAATTAGGTTAAAATAAAATAAAAATCTGTCCCAAACGTCAAGCTTGGTATATATTTTTGTATGTGATCATTTTATGGCGTAAAAGAAATCATGTTGCGAAATGGCGTTTTGTGGTGACCTCAATTGGCAAGCGGATTAACTTCACGCATAAATGGCTTGTTTTTATTGGAGCTAGCATTTTCCTATTTATTGGAAGAGATTAGCAACTGCATATATATTTAATTCACAGGCTGCATCACGTACGAACAGGGTGAGGAATAGTATAGGTTGCATTGGAGGTGGACAGGGAGGTGCACTGCTGTAGCCAATAGGGAAGATACAGCTATCTCGGGGAAATCTTGTTCCTCTGCTTGCACCTCCCTCATGTGGGATGGCTGCTTATGTTTTTAGGCTTAGTTTTGCCCATTTTCGTCAAATGTTCCCCCTTGAAAGTCGCCTCTTCATGCCCTTCTGAAAGAAAAAATCCTGGCAACGACACTGTAGAGGAGGACATGGTATTGCCTCGGAGTGGGATTGGAGTATTACAGGAGTGGGTAAAGTTTAAGATAACGATGATAGATGGAGTGAAGATTTTTTCGAGCCAGGAATGCAAGGGGGGTCTGGCAGAGAGAGGAGAGAGTGACGAGTCAGACACGGTTGCAGGGCAGGAAGGTATGATTATTTAGATGGTTGAAGTGTGATTCCAAACGGAAAAGGAGCTTGCTTTTATATCTTAACAACAAATACTGCAATACTCTACTCTAATGACATGTCAATATCCAAAAGATTACCTTATAAATTAGTTGATAAAATATTCGTCATCAATTAATATAAACCACATCCAAATTGTTACCATTTGCTGTTTTCGCGTACTTTATCAGGAGAGAGGTTTTATCATTTCTAAATCTTATCAATAAATTTGCGGGAAGTTACGACATGGTATCTTATTGAAAAAATATCATCATACTCTAATACGTAACTAAAAATGCTCAATCATAAACAGCTAATTTTTTCATTATATATGGTCGAATCCAACGAAAAGTGTACACGGCATGTTCAGGGCCATAACTAAAAAGTATTAATCAATTAGCATTCGTTTTTGTATTGTGTTTATTCGCCTTGATCATACGCTTCGCGCCATATATAATAAGACCCCCTTCTGTGAAAAACTTAGACACAGAGACCCTAAAACATGCTATTTTTACCCATTTTTTCAAAATATTTCTTAAAGTATTTTTAAAAACATCTAAATCAGTTATGAAACGAAGTCATTGGATTGAATCTAAATTGATTTCCTGAAAGGTGTGTATTCAAAGATTGCCTGTTCAATTTTTCACATATTTGTACATAATTATGAATTTTTGTGATAATGTTTTGAGTGGTATTTTTTTACATTACCTACGAATACGAGTTTGCATAGCAGTAGATATATGTTTAAAAAAGGGAAATCTCTAATAAATGCGCAATTGATACAAGCTTTGATATGTCCAATACTGAAATGCATTGCATTCGGACATCTTTATTATTGTGTTTAGCTGCCAGAATTCTAAATGGCACAAAGGTAGGTTTGGTAAAAAATAAGCATTACCTCCGAATACATATTAAAAGCTGTGTCATTTCCACAAAGTGAGAGAATAGTAAACAATAGTTAAGCAATAGGTGCAGGGTAATACACTCTTTATTTCTACTAAGTTTCAATAGCCTGCGTTTAAATATTTCTGAGATGTCATCAATAAAAGCAAGTATTCGTAGGTAAATTTCGGTAACCGAATGTTACCTACGAATACAATTTGACATCATGACAGTATTGTGAAACGACGCCATTCATGCCAATGCCCATATTGGTACATAACGAAGGACGGTATGTTTGCTATCAAATCATATGTCAATGAAAGTTGCGAATTCACATACATGCCCACCATGCAAAACTGAATACGGCTTAATTGTTGAAAATATGTACTGAAATAGACGACGGTCTGCTCATTTGAAAGAAAAATCAGATTCAAAGAAGATTAGAAGGTGATAAATACTTGGATTTGTCAACTGTCATGTGTGCTTCATTTTAAATGTTTACCGACCTTCTGGTTTCTGAGTAATTTGTGTCCAAATTGATTTATTCGAAGGTAACTTTTGACGTTTTGCTAAGGTTACCTACGAATACCATGGAAAAACGACTGTTTTCATTGTCTCATGATCTAGACAACTCAGTGATGGACCCTAGTATAATTTAAGCTAAGTGTAGTTGCCCTCAAACGAAAGGCCACAAGACGTAACCGACTCCAAGATGGACTTCACAAGTCTGCAATAACGGTTTTAAGCGATTTGTGTGCAATTAAGCAAATTAAAGTCACTTTAGTGCCTTTGTTTCTTACTTCAATCCTCTTTCAACCGCTGTGAAACGACATTATTAATACATGATAGGGTCTAAAGTATCAATAAAAAAAAAAAAAAAAAATAATACATTCAAAGTGCTTTATAAAATGGCGTTTTATCCACCAAAAGTCTAATTCTTACCTACAAATACTGAAATGTTACTTACGAATACAGCATAATACATGACATGTGTAATGAAGTGTCCCTACCAATGGAAATTAATTGTCAAAAACTTTAAGCGGTACCCCAGGACACTATTATTACCCATATACGGATTCATTTAACAATTATTTATTATGTAAAATTGCTGATTAAGTACTTGTACATCAAAATGAAGGGGTCAAAATCTTGCTAAAAGCATCAAAAAATTTTGATCCAAGGTAATAGCATTTATTCATTTGGACGTAGCATCTGAAAGAGATCTAAAAACTACCATTTTATTAATTCATTACCATAATAGCAAAATTTAAACCTCTAAACTCAATATAGATATTGTTAAATCGCTCATGTTACCTACGAATACCCGGGTTTCTTCACCTTTTCATTGTATAAAGCGTTAGGTGTATGCGTATAATTCCTAATATTCTTGAAAACATATATCCTACTCGTTCTTATACAATGTGTAAATTGATTCATACTCATTTGATAAATAAAATACAGAAACTGACCTAAACTTCATTTTCAAAAATAAACTAGCATTAATTGACTAAGATCATATTGATCGCGTTATAAAAATAAAACAAATATTTTCTGGTTGAGCTAGCATTTTCCTGACACCCTGTGGTCTACATTACACGAAAAAAGCGTTAATGGGAATATTCCATTTGTCTTAGGTTGATTAGTATTGCGATAGTGAAAGCATCCTAGTGGTATTCGTAGGTAACATTGGGTTTTGATATCACATTTACTATCACACGTCCTGGATTTATTTTTCAAGATTAGTAATGGCACTTTTGGTTCCTATAAGGCCAATATGTCATCAATCAATATGCAACAGGAAAAAATTGTGGAGACATTTTTATTTCGGACTTTTATTTTTTGCTCGTGGACACTTTTGGTTGGATTCGACCATATATGTATTTTGATGTTGTAATCATTAATGATTCGATATTGCTGTATTCTTCTTCTGCTGTGATTTTTATGCATGCCTTGATTTGATCTTTGCACAGATTGGGAAATAATGTTTAATTTGGTAAATATATGGTCAATTCCAGCGAAAGCGGGACAAAATTCTCTCTATGTTAACTTTCCACTTTAAAATGTCATTAATAAAGGAAATCACGTTATTGATGGAGCATATCATGTCACGCCCAATGTGCTCTCTTTGTGCATATAGGCCTTTACTAGCAAGTCATACCAGGGGACAAGTTATGATAGCTTAAATGAATTGGCGTTACCCACGAATTCAAAGATAAAGCACCATATATGTCATTGAATGTCCTTCAATCAAAATGAAATTATTACCGTTAGAAAGACGATTGAATTCCACCAAAGTTTGTGGACTCTAGAGGCCATTAAGTCAATTTGGCTAATAATTTTGTTACCCGCGTATCAAAAATAAAATGATCGTTCTGAAAATGTTAAGCGAATATGCCATAAATGACTATATCATGAAACGAAGTTTCGTTCTATAATTCTGAGGTCCAAGTGATTATTTTATGCAAATACGTTTTACCCATAAAATTCCATAAAATCAAATTTGACGTTACCCACGTATCAACTGTTACCCACGAGTCCAGCAAATATAATTGCCATAACTTAAATTAACATTTAATGACTTTGGACACTGAATTTAGTTTGACAAGCGTTTAAAATTGTAAATCGCAAAAATACGTTCACCGCTTTAAAAAAGAATCTACGACGGTTTAAACTTTTGTTACCCACGAATCCCGAATAGATGCTAACCTTGAAAAATAAGGAGATTGTTTATTTTAAGTTTAAATCAGCACATATTCAAGCCATGGGTATGCTATAATTTTGACAGTACTTACAGTTTATACACCTAAGAAACGCAAACCCCAAACGGTACTATAGTATTTATAGCTTTACCCACGAATTCGGCGTTACCCACGAATCCAAGGATTTACTCGTAAATTATATGTTTCTTATGCATCCTAACATTTTGAAAACATGCGAAATAGGTTCCAAAACAGTCCTGTTTAATAGCGTCCTCTTGAATGTATACTGAAGCTGTATCATGAAGTTTTGATTGATTATCCTAAATTACCATTTTTTGGGTAAATGCAATTGGTTAGAGAAACGGGAATCATTGAAACACAATGGAGGAATAACCGCATGGTGGTTTCCAACCTTCTGTAATATTTTCTATTTTGCCGCTTACCAATACATACCTTCAAATATGTGTTACCCACGAACATTTTGGTTACCCACGAATCCCTACTTAAATTATAGTTAACAATGTATTGATAGTGTTTTAGTTCATAGGAACTGTCAAACACGAGTTAATAGAATATTGCTGCATGAAAATATGGAATGATTTTACTAAAATAATAATATAAAACTGTTTGCTCTGTCTATTTGAATTTGGCAACTTCATTATTCTCAAAATTTTTATACCCAAAATGCCATAATGATCCATTCTAAATATTCCATGTAGTCTGTATTTTGATTAAAATTCATTTTAGTGCCATTGCAGCCTGAATTATTGACATACGGAAAAGTATTTTTATTTTTATTTAAAAAATTAATAGGAATTGCTATTTTCCAGACGCTGTTACCCACGAATCCATCCGAGATCCTCATCCTGCGACGAGATACAAAATCTAACTTTATATTTATATGAAGCATTTATTCTAATCTTTCGAAATAATACAGTAATGTTAAATGACAACCACTTTGGAAAGAGTTCGAAGAATTGACACAATCTTAACTGTACACCTGGTTCTTTCTTAAAATTTGTAATAACCAAAATATTTCTTTGTAGATATATGTAATAAAATTCTATTTTACGTTCAAAGTCTTCACCGATTTCTAGTGTATATGAGTCACACATAAAATATTGAAAGATATTAAAGAAAGTGACATTTTATGGCGTACAACAGGTGAAAATGCTTGAATTCGTGGGTAACATGCATATGCGCATTTAACACTTTATTTGGTCTAGCAAGAAAAGTTATTTTTCAATCCGATGGCACTTCCACCTGATGATTCACTAGACATGATCGTCTCATTTGATAAGTCTAGAATTGAAAAGGAAAACATTTTCAAAATGGCCCCCAGAGAGAATTTGGGCCCGCTTTGGCTGGAATTGACCATATATGGTCGAATCCAACCAAAAGTGTACACGGGCCAAAAATAAAAGTCCAAAATAAAAATGTCTCCACATTTTTTTTCCTTTTCCCATTGATTGAATAATCATTAATAATCATGAAAAATAAATGCAGGACGTGTAATAGTAAATGTGACATCAAAACCCAATGAATACCACAGGATGCTTTCACTATCGCAATACTAATCAACCTAAAACAAATGGAATATTCCCATTAATGCTTTTTTCGTGTAATGTAGACCACAGGGTTCCAGGAAAATGCTAGCTCAATCAGAAAATATTTGTTTTTATTTTTATAACGCGATCAATATGATCTTAGTCAATTTATGCTAGTTTATTTTTGAAAATGAAGTAGGTCAGTTACTGTATTTAATTTATCAAATGAGTATGAATAAATTTACATATATGTAAAAGAACGAGTGGGATATCTGTTTTCAGGAATATTAGGAATTATACGCATACACCTAATGCTTTTTTTTTTGTTAAATTATGTTTTCTTCCTCAATACAGTGAGGCACAGTTTTGGTGTCTTCGGGGAAGCATGATCTATCCGCAGGAATACAAGCCATGGTAGAAGATTATGGGGATATAAGTATGGCTTTAAAGAAATTGCATTAGTAAACCTTTATCCTCTTCATCTCCACAGATATATACATGGGCAATTCCAAGCAAAAGTGGACATGACTCAAAAAAATGAAATTGCCAATATATATTTCTTTTAACTTTTATATTACTCCAAACAGATGTAAGGTTCAAGTTATAAACTTTTTTCGGCATTTTTCTAACATTTTGGGGTTTTTTTTTAAGTTTCTTTGGGGAGTGTATTTTAAGTGAAAAACTCCTGTTCAACTTAGATATTTTCCAAGTGGGCCTATTTATTAAACATGGGCACTTTTCTTTTAAATTTGATACATTTTATATCTCTGAAATATGGTCTTCAAGAAACATCCAACACATTTTAAATAATCCCCACTAATTTTTTTTTCTTTCATTGCGTTTTCATAGCACTAAATATGGCGTAGCACGAGTTACCGAAAGATGCATTTTTTTATATATTTTCAAAATGTTGGCAATGTAATTGATGCCACTTATTATTTTCCTTCTACTAGTAGTGCCTTGAGTAAAAATAAGAAATTAATATACACATCACTATCCATCACATAATAATGACCCATTAAAAACTGTAGCACGAGTTACCAGTAGCACGAGTTACCGATGTAGCACGAGTTACCATAGCCCACTTCCCCCTGTACCAGCATAGGTAATGCAAAATCTACCACTTGGCAGCAATAGAGGATCTCCCAACTACATGAATATGCATTTATATGTGACCATGGTATTGGTAACTATTTTTTTTTCTTTCATTGCGTTTTCATAGCACTAAATATGGCGTAGCACGAGTTACCGAAAGATGCATTTTTTTATATATTTTCAAAATGTTGGCAGTTTAATTGATGCCACTTATTATTTTCCTTCTACTAGTAGTGCCTTGAGTAACAATAAGAAATTAATATACAAAACACTATCCATCACATAATAATGACCCATTTAAAACTGTAGCACGAGTTACCAGTAGCACGAGTTACCGATGTAGCACGAGTTACCATAGCCCACTTCCCCCTGTACCAGCAAAGGTAATGCAAAATCTACCACTTGGCAGCAATAGAGGATCTCCCAACTACATGAATATGCATTTATATGTGACCATGATATTGGTAACAGCTTTCTAGCAGCAGTGTAGCCAGTGTGTTGGGGGGGGGGGGGCAGCCTGCCCAATGACAAACTAGAATTATGCAGTTCGTAATTAAGGTGCCCATACACACACACACAAAAGTGTGTAAATAACAAAGGTTTGTAAATAAAAAAATAATATGCAATATGCAAATAAGCTCATTAATATTCATAAATATGCAAATAACATGACACAAAATTATACAGCACATCAGGCCACCATATCCGACCAAACCAAGTTTGAAGTTGATTGGTTATTGTGCTTATAATGCTGCAAAGTGGATTAATGAAAATGTAGGAAAAATTTTGTAAATAAGCTCATTAATATTCATAAATATGCAAATAACATAACACAAAACTACACAGCACATCAAGCCACCATTATTCTATCACCATACCGGTACCAAGTTTGTAGTTATTGTGTTGGAGCTGTACAGTGGATTAATGAATTTGCTTCCGCCCGGACAGCCAAACAAAGAAAGAAACAAACAAACAACCAGGCAACCACACATGTGTGGGGGGGCCAAAAATTAAAGAGAAAAGTGACCTCCTGTCGCAGGAAAATTAAAGTAAAAATATGGAAGGCAAAGATAGAGATAAGATTCAAGGAGCCAGTTTCCACCCCGATCATGTGCCAAAATAGTGTAAATTTATTTATACCAAATTTTTGCACACACCAATAAAGTCCTTTTTTTAAGCTCAAAGACTTTACATTGTACAGTCTCTCTAAAAAAACATGCTATTTAGCATACATGTATCCCACTATCAATACCTGGTCAAAATGATGCAACCAAAATTTTTAGCCCTCCACCCCCTTGGATCTAGCCTAAGAACCAATCAATTAATATGGGCCTCATGGAAGAACAGAGGATACCTTAAAACATCCACTGAATGAGTAACCGAGGCAAAAGAAGAAATAAAACAAACAAAATAGATACTGGAAATCCTGAGATTAACAGCCACAGTAACATTGTTGATACTGAGATTGGTATAGTTCTGAGATTTGTATTGGAAATTGGTTTGTTGTTGAGTGTAATGAGGCTCATTTTCCAGCTTAGTGAAGTGATTGAAATCGGGCAAACTAGAGTATTTGCACCAAGCAGGAAATGGTCTCAACCAAAAGATGACCAAACATTCTATAACTCAGAAAGCAATTTATAAAAACTTACAGAGCAAATAACCATGAACATTACAAGTTTTGTGAGGGAATTTAGAGTCAAATAACATGGAAGTAAAAGTTTTATCAATTGTTGACTGTTCAATTTAACTGTTTAAATTTAAGCCCTAGAATAAAATATCCAAACAGGATCAAGCAAGGCGTATGTAACGCTGGGATGTTTGTATGTAATGTGTGTGGTACATTGTATGCTGGTATATACACTGAATAGTGTTATTTGTACATAGATGGGTTATTTGGGGGGTTATTTGTACATAGATTGAGATATTTGATCATTACACCAGTTGTTGAGGAATTGTTATAAAAAAAAAAAAGACATTTAGATGAACAATACCATTTTATATATGGCCGGACAAACTGTAGCACGAGTTACCGTAGCACGAGTTACCATGTTTTTTGCCAGTCAATGTAAAACTATGAGGGGCACAACTTTTTAAGGTATACCAAAACAAACCTTATTATAGCAATTACTTATCATATAATCAATAAGGCTTTAGTGTTTTTTGTTTTAGCACACCATCAAAATAAAAATGAGTGATTTTTAAGCATGTCCTCTGCTCGTAGCACGAGTTACCGATTTTACAGCGGTCCCATACATACAAAAGTTGATATCCTGAATTAGCAATACTATGAGGATCTAGCCTTGAATGTTGGGTATTAAAATACAAAAAATACAGATTCCAATCAAATCAATTTAAAAGCTGGAGCACAAAGTATGTAAAAGGACGCCATAAAGTGTAGCACGAGTTACCGTGGAATTGCCCACATATAGATTTACTCTTGAGACTCTTATGCTACCTACCGAATGGCTTTCATACCGGGACCTTGGTGTATTAAACTCACCACTGCTTTAACTAAAGGAAAAAAAACATATACTAACCCAAGGCTAAAATGCGCAACATTTGAGTAGAAAGTGATCTTCAACCGACACTATACAATAAAGCGATATATCCGATGTCATCCAGTCAAGTGGAATGCCGTTACGTATTCATTTGCCTATCAGTCTGAGCGTGTTTCCTTCTATGCTTTTGAAATCGAAATACAACAAACATATTCTTTAGAGAAGAACTGATAGCCCTACGGGGATGGGATTTTTTTATATGCTGTGTGCAATTCTATTAATGCTGCAATTGTATTTTATAGTTTGAATGTATTTCATATAACGATTTACTGTACTGGTATTAGCATGTCAAACTCTTTGTAATATTGACATTATGTTGCATTGTTGTGATTGTAATTTGTTCCGATTGTAATTTTCTGACAGTATTAGCTACTTTATGTAAAAGTTGCCGAAATCATATTCAATGACTGTGTGTACGTATGTACCAGTGTCATTTGTCAGACTGTTACAACTATATACGTACAATGCAAACAAAGCAAAGTAAAGACATTCACAGGTAGGAATACTTTCTTGTGTTTGAATCAACAGTTTTATACTTTAATCATAGCCAAATTTAGCCAAAGCAAACAAAGACCAAAGCTATTTAAGAATTCTATAGAAATAGGTAGAAGCTTATTATCATTTTAAACAGTAGGATTATCATCAAAATGAGATACATGTCTCACCAGCTTGAGGTACCTGGTCGAATCCAACCAAAAGTGTCCACGGGCTAAAAATAAAAGTCCGAAATAAAAATGTCTCCACAATTTTTCCTTTTGCCCATTGATTGATGACATATTGGCCTTATAGGAACCAAAAGTGCCATTACTAATCTTGAAAAATAAATCCAGGACGTGTGATAGTAAATGTGATATCAAAACCCAATGTTACCTACGAATACCACTAGGATGCTTTAACTATCGCAATACTAATCAACCTAAAACAAATGGAATATTCCCATTAACGCTTTTTTCGTGTAATGTAGACCACAGGGTGTCAGGAAAATGCTAGCTCAACCAGAAAATATTTGTTTTTATTTTTATAACGCGATCAATATGATCTTAGTCAATTTATGCTAGTTTATTTTTGAAAATGAAGTTTAGGTCAGTTTCTGTATTTTATTTATCAAATGAGTATGAATCAATTTACACATTGTATAAGAACGAGTAGGATATATGTTTTCAAGAATATTAGGAATTATACGCATACACCTAACGCTTTATACAATGAAAAGGTGAAGAAACCCGGGTATTCGTAGGTAACATGAGCGATTTAACAATATCTATATTGAGTTTAGAGGTTTAAATTTTGCTATTATGGTAATGAATTAATAAAATGGTAGTTTTAGATCTCTTTCAGATGGTACGTCCAAATGAATAAATGCTATTACCTTAGATCAAAAAATTGTGATGCTTTTAGCAAGATTTTGACCACTTCATTTGATATACAAGTAGTTAATCAGCAATTTTACATAATAAATAATTGTTGAATGAATCCGTATATGGGTAATAATAGTGTCCTGGGGTACCGCTTAAAGTTTTTGACAATTAATTTCCATTGATAGGGACACTTCATTACACATGTCATGTATTATGCTGTACTAGGCGGTTACCCGTATTTCGCGGTTTTCGGCTATCATGGTTATTGGCTTTTGCAGATCTCAAAATAAGGGTGTGTCATTTAGCTGGGATCACTTTCCTTACAGCTGAAGATTCGTAAGTAACATTTCAGTATTTGTAGGTAAGAATTAGACTTTTGGTGGATATCGCAATCAAAACTTCATTTTATAAAGCACTTTGAATGTATTATTTTCTTTATGTGCGTTTATTGATACTTTAGACCCTATCATGTAGTAATAATGTCGGTTCACAGCGGTTGAAAGAGGATTGAAGTAAGAAACAAAGGCACTAAAGTGACTTTAATTGCACACAAATCGCTTAAAACCGTTATTGCAGACTTGTGAAGTCCATCTTGGAGTCAGTTACGTCTTGTGGCCTTTCGTTTGAGGGCAACTACAATTAGCTTTATACCAGGGTCCATCACTGTGTTGTCTAGATCATGAGACAATGTGAACAGTCGTTTTTTCCATGGTATTCGTATTTAACCTTAGCGAAAACGTCAAAAGTTACCTTCGAATAAATCAATTGGGACACAAATTACTCAGAAACCAGAAGGTCGGTAAACATTTAAAATGAAGCACCCATGACAGTTGACAAATCCAAGTATTTATCCCCTTCTAATCTTCTTTGAATCTGATTTTTCTTTCAAATGAGCAGACCGTCGTCTATTTCAGTACATATTTTTCACCAATTAAGCCGTATTCAGTTTTGCATGGTGGGCATGTATGTGAATTCGAAACTTTCATTGACATATGATTTGATAGGAAACATACAAGCCTTCGTTATGTACCAATATGGGCATTGGCATGAATGGCGGTGTTTCACAATACTGTCATGATGTCAAATTGTATTCGTAGGTAACATTCAGTTACCGAAATTTACCTACGAATACTTGCTTTTATTGTTGACATCTCAGAAATATTTAAACGCAGGCTATTGAAACTTGGCAGAAATAAAGAGTGTATTACCCTGCACCTATTGCTTAACTATTGTTTACTATTCTCTCACTTTGTGGAAATGACACAGCTTTTAACATGTATTCGGAGGTAATGCATATTTTTACCAAACCTACCTTTGTGCCATTTAGAATTTCTGGCAGCTAAACACAATAATAAAGATGTCCGAATGCAATGCATTTCAGTATTGGACATATCATAGCTTGTATCAATTGCGCATTTATTAGTTATTTCCATTTTTTAAAGATATATCTAGTGCTATGAAAAATTGTATTCGTAGGTAATGTAAAAAAATACCACTCAAAAAATTATCACAAAAAAATCATAATTATGTACAAATATGTGAAAAATTTAACAGGCAATCTTTGAATACACACCTTTCAGGAAATCAATTTAGATTCAATCCAATGACTTCTTTCATAACTGATTTAGATGTTTTTAAAAATACTTTAAGAAATATTTTGAAAAAATGGGTAAAAATAGCATGTTTTGGGATCTCTGTGTCTAAGTTTTTCACAGAAGGGGGTCTTATTACATATGGCGCGAAGCGTATGATCAAGGCGAATAAACACAATACAAAAACGAATGCCAATTGATTAATACTTTTAAGTTATGGCCCTGAACATGCCGTGTACACTTTTCGTTGGATTCGACCACCTATGAATACGACCTTCAGCACATTTCATACTGTAACTCAGAATATTATTTAGGATATTTACGAGGGTTACGTAAAAAGTAAACGTGGAATATCGAACCTATATTTATTTATCTTGTACATTTTGGCGGCCATCCATGATAACACGTAGACCATCCATACTGCAGTTACTGTCCGTTTTCCTATACACAATACACAGTGCCTCACCATTGACGAGTGACCTCTACAAATAGTGTATGTTAGAAGTATAGGATATTGCCTAGTTAACGTCACTGTGTGAAAAATAACCCGCCAATATTTAAAGTATTCTCTGAAATTCTAGAAAATATTGTTTTGTAACATGTCCTAAATTTTTAGCTAATTTAGGTGTTTGAAAATATTCGCACTTTTGTGTTTTAGGAAGGATATGTAAACGACAGATAACACCAACAAATATGAAGAAATTATTTCCAAACCGTGTTAAGTCAACAACCATTATGTTTCTCATTTTCAAGAATACTGGTTAACAATAAGCAGACTATTGTCTCATTTCGTGAACAAATGCTCACATAGTATTGTTACCTTGCGTTTGCTTTATAATCGGTTACCCAACTGAAACTATAATACCAGCTCATTTCAATACCGCACAGGTAAAACAGAAACATGTGTAATGTGGATTTAACCAGAGAAGATCTGATTTAATCAGTTGGGCTGTTTTCAATGAGTGTTATCTTGGTTTAATAGCTTTTAATGGGGTTTAAGTCCTGCAAAGGTCGTGGTGAATTCTACTGTAGACATGACTGCATCATGCCAATTGTTTATCTGAATCGTTATCCCCAATACTAATAGCACAAGACAATATTGCGCGTTCGTACGAAATCATATTTTGTGTTGATTTATATTTGGAATTTTAAAGAGTGCTGCTGCCATTGTTAAGTATACTAGGACAATTTCAGAGGGTCATAAATATATATCGTTACTTCAAAATCAAACACAATCTCTCCGCTGGTATGCAAGACATGATAGGGGAGTATGAGAGCCAAAGTATGGATTTAAACCAATTGCCCCTAGTAATCCCTCATCCCTTTCATCTTCGTAGATATCTCTCTATATATATATGCTCATGTCAGTCTTATGGGATCTCCCAAATGGCTTTCAGGCAGGGGCCTTGATGTATTGAGGTCAATGCTGTTTTAACTAGAGGAAAAACAAATTCTAACCTAAGGCATAAAAAGCATGACATTCGAGTGCGAATTGATCTTCACTCGGTAATCCACAATAAAGACATATACAGGTTGTACCAAAAAAATAGAAAATAGTATTACGCAAATATGTTACTTTTTATATTGAAAAGCTTTACTTGATCGTCAAGGTGATTTCATAAGCTTTGTTTCAATAACTTCTGGTGGTCTACTAGCGAAGATATGGCCAATAAGTTAAAGTAGCCCTAAAACAGCTTGGGCCACTTTCGTGTCTTTGTGTGACAAAAGTGAATGATTTGAGTTTAATCATGAGCCATTTTAAAGAACGTGGCATGCAAAGTGGTGTTTAGATTAATGCATTTGAAATAAATATCGTATTATTTATGTACTACTGTCGATTAAGTTAAAATCTTTGACGATAAGCATGAAAGTTCATTTTAATTGGTACAAATGTCTATGCCTAAAGTGAAAATAACAACCAGGCATCTCAAAAATATTGATATTGTTAACAGTCGTTCAAACACCGATTTTAGAAATAATGATATAGTCCGGGAGACTGTGGTCGGCCGTGGGATTTTAATGATTAAAACATCTCACCTATCTAGATACCTTCTATAGGTCCCAACTTAAGAGCAAGAAAAGTTTTGGTGGACAAATCTGAGGTGTGGCAGAAGGCGGCCATCTTGATTTTCAAAATGGCCGCCATTTTGGATATTTTTTTGATATTATTTTTACTATAACCCGATTTGTGAATATCCCACGAGGCTAATTTTGGTGGCAATACCCATATTTCCAATACCTAGGATGTAGTGCCAGCGTGCTAGGGGAACAATAAGACTGGCAGCCATCTTGATTTTCAAAATGGCTGTCATTTTAACATTTTTTACTATAACTTGAGTTGTGAATATCCTATGAGTCTCATTTTAGCGGTAATATCCACATTGTCAATACTAACAAGATCAAAAAACATCGTGCCAGATTGCTAGGGGTACAATGAGATAAAGAGGCACCTGGAATTTCAAAATGGCGGCCATTTAGGGTCTATTTTCATTTTTCAACAATGACTCTGGCTTTGAATGTTGTATAAAGTTCTTCACCTTTCATGAGAATTGCTTAAATGCTTGTAAATTACTACTGAACTGAAAAGGCATGTCTTTCAGTCATTTGTGCAAGTTACACATTTTCTTATTCTCATATTTATCTGATTCAATAGAACAGCCATAGAGTTCGGTACGATTCAGTACGTTTCTTCGACACTTGCAGCGATAGTTGTCACGTGGTCGTTACTGCATAATTTCCAGAAATCATCCCAGCCATAATGCTGTGGGTAATGGTAACTCTGGAATTGGAACAACATTATTGTACCAATTCAAATCATCGTCTGGTAGTGCGTTCTCATGATAGCTGATATTTAGATGGCGGCAGACCCTCTGAGTGTACCTGTCTCTTCTTCAAGAGCCACCACCTAGCATCTGCTACATTTGTGTGAGGCAAATACCACTTGTATGCTTCAATAGCAGATAGTCTTTCTTCTACACCAAGCTGTTAAAATGCATACACTATTATGAGTCAAGTTCTTTCAGCGCCTGCCCAAACTATGCTGCTGGCAGTTTTGCCTTGCGAGCATATCCAGTGATGTCTGTCTCCGATAGAGCATGGAATCCAGAAAAAGACGCTCCCTTCCCAGCACCAAGGCATATTGTAGATGGGCGCAAGCAGATTATTCTACCTTTTCTGCAACTCCTCTCACAAAGAACGTATCTTTACAGACTTTTGGGAAGAGTTTATATAGCTAGGACGAGGATATCTGTATCTGTCAAATAAACCATGAGAGACATGGCACCATTTGCTGTGGTATTAATGCAATGTAAAATTGGCTTTTTCTTGGGAGCCTGAGAGACCTTCAACTTCTCTATGTGTGGGTTTTGCTGGGTCTCGTCAAGTAATAACAATATAGTTCATCTTTATAGTCTTCAGCTGGGCAATCATATCTGCATGCACGTCTTGGCAAATGATGTATTGGTAAACTTGGTGTTTCTAGTCATTCTACATGTTATTGTTTTCAGAGACTCACCGAGAACACGAAATACACTTCATCATAAAGTGTATACTTTTGCCAGTACCGTTCTTTTAACGCCTGCCAAAACCTCTGCCATACATCGATGCGATGACTGCAACACATTTTTCAGCAGATGTATCAGATTGTGCAGCAGTCTCACCATCCATTACCTCAGGCAGTCTATGTATTGTCTTTGGTACTCCTTCAAGGATTGACATTAAGCTAGTCTTGAATGTAGCATGAAGAAAGAAACAAACAGCTGCAAACAAAGATCTTGGTACAACTGAACACTCATTGGTGACAACCGCCTCTCTGAAGTCAATATCTCGTGCTCTCGAGACAATAAATAAGCAAGCGATCAAAGAGTGCCCATCCCTGAGTTATACCAGCTGATCGCCAATATTGACTTTCACTTTCATCCCAGCTGATGACCACATCTTGAGCTGCAGCATTTCATTGGAGCCTACAAAATCACATTTCCTGTTGTGATTCTGTCTTGAAGATATTGGCCAAATGTTTCTTTTTCTTATTGGAATTCGTCAGGCATAATTACTTTTGTAACGAAGTTGATCACTTTGTCACATTCATTTGCAAACAAACTTTCTGAAATGGTTGATGATATGTGTGAGGAGAGCAGCATTCTCCTCCTGAAGCTTGGCCGTTGCTTATATGCGTTCATTGTGTGTTTTAGCTTTATATGTGTGGTTATATCAGCAACTGTCTCTGCTTCTGTTTCTATACAAGCACATTCAGGAGCAACCAGGAAAAACTTGTGTGGGAAACTGGTACAAAAGCAATTATGCCTAACAAGCTGATACCTCTGCTGCACAATGTGTTGCAGTCATTGACAGTATAGTTTATAAAAAAAAAGAAAAAAAAGAAGCTAATTCTACATTGTATTAATGTCTCAGCACATGTCCATCTAGATTCCCCAGATACAGATGTCCTAGTCTTAGCCATTAGAATGCTACCCAAATCTTTGTAAAGATAATCTTTTGTGACAGTTGCAGAAAACTGTAGGGTAATACATACAATGGTTTGAGTGTCGGAAAGGCAGCATCTCTCTCTGGATTCCACGCACTATTGGGGCAGACATCACTTGGAGATTTGCTGGCAAGGCAAAGCTGCAGTTTTGGCAGACGCTGAAAGAACTTGACTCAGATAATGATATGGTGTATGCAATTTCACAGCTTGGTGTAGCAGAGAGATGCATCCGATGCAATCTTGTCTGCCATTGAAGCATTTAGTAAGTTGTAATTTGCCTCGCACAGTTTTAACAAATGTAGCAGATGTTAGGTGGTGGCTCTTGAAAAAGCTGCCGCCAACCTGCGCTGCACTTGTACCAGACATCATGAGACAATGATTTGGCACAATGATGTTGGCCCAAGTCCAGAGTTACCACGACCCCAGCATTATGGCTGGGATGTTGTTGATGGAAAATTCCTACCAGTGATGACAACTTTGCCTCCCGCTCCATCCAGCTAGCAGCAGCAGTGACCCATTTGTTGAAATGTGAATTTTTTTAGTCAAAATGTGACAATAATTGCTGCAATTAGTGCCGAAGGAATAATAGACTGAACTGTACCGTGGCTGTTCTATTGAGTCAAATGAATGTGAGAAAATAAATGCGTCCCTATGTGTATGTTTAATCCTTGATGTATTACAAAGGAAGTTCAGAGAAGGGTATAAGTCGAGAGTGTGGAGTAAAGTGTACAAGTCCAGTAACTTGTACAAATGACTGAAAGTTGCAAAAGTGAAACTAAAATGCATTTTCAATTCATTAGTAATTTACAAATGTGTGAGCATTTCTCATTACAGGTGAAGAACTTTATACGACATTCAGAGCTAGAGTCATTGTTATCAATAGACCATAAATGGCAGCCATTTTAAAATTCCAGATAGCTGTTATGTCATTGTTCTCCTAGCAATCTGGCACCATGTTTTTGAACTTGTTGGTATTGAGAATGTGGATATTACCACTAAAATGAGACTCGTAGGATAGTCACAACTCCAGTTATATTGAAAAAGGTTAAAATGGCAGCCATTTTGAAGATGACTGCCAGTCTCATTGTACCCCTAGCAATCTGGCACCATATTTTTTTAATTGGTTGGTATTGACAATGTGGGTATTACCGCTAAATGAGACTCATAGGATAGTCGCAGCTCAAGTTATAGTAAAAAATGTTAAAATGGCAGCCATTTTGAAAATCAAGATGGCTGCTAATCTTATTGTTCCTCTAGCAAGTTGGCATCATGTTTATTGGACTCATAGGTATTAGAAATGTAGGTATTGCCACCAAAATTAGCCTCATAGGATATTCACAACTCTGATTATAGTAAAAATAATATCAAAAATGGCTGCCATTTTGAAAATCAAGATGGCCGCCCTCTGCCACACCTCAGATTTGTCCACCAAAACTTTTCTTGTTCTTTGGGACCTATAGAAGGTATCTAGATAGGTGGGATGTTTTAATCATTCAAAATGCACGGGACATAATATCATACCACAACCCCCTGGACTAATATTGATTCTTGTGTGGAAAGTTATGAAAATACGCTTCAATCCACACAATGCTCCTGCAAAAACCCGTGCCGTCAAACTTTGCACTGAATCTTCGTGGTTCAATGATGATATTCGCGCAGCCAGGAAGAAACGACGTCAGCTTAAACGAAAGTGGCGAAATAATGGAAAACTTGAAGTTTACAGGCTGGAATATCAAAATCAACGTGCCCTGGTGAAAAACATGATCCAAAATGCAAAAGTGGAATATTATTCTTCACAAGTTAGTGAAAGTGCGGGTGAACAAAAGAAACTGTTCAATGTCATTGACAGACTTGTTCAAAAATCTAAAATAACTGTGCTACCGTCTTCTGATTGTGAAGAATCATTTGCAATCAAATTTGCTGATTGTTTTCCGTGAGAAGATAGGAACCATTCGGAAAACATTCATTATCAAACCTATTTGTGCTACATCAAATCCGTCCTGCTCGACTGTACCAAAATTGAATTCTTTCGCACCCACTGATTGTGATGAGGTTAGAAATGTCATCATGAAATCGCCATCGAAATCATATGAATTAGATCTCTAAAGGACAACATTGATATTTTTGTGCTATACATTACTGACATTGTCAACAAATCGCTTCTTACAGGAATTTTTCCACAAAGTCAATAAAAAATGCTTATGTTCGTCCTCTTATCAGAAAACCTACTTTGGATAAAGAAATCTTCAAAAACTACAGACTTATATCCAATCTCAAATTTCTTGGAAAGACAATTGAAAGAATTCTGTTAACAGAATTTCAAATCATATCAATACAGTATCCCTATCAGATCCTTATCAATCGGCTTATAAACACTACCACGGAACAGAAACTGCTCTTCTTCGAGTTAATAATGACATCCTCACAGCACTTGACAATGGTCAAATCACAGCTTTGATTCTTCTCGATTTAAGTGCTGCATTTGACACTGTTGACCATAGTATTCTTCTCTCCCGTCTTCACTATTATCTCGGCATTCAAGATCTTGCCCTGGACTGGTGCAAATCATATCTTACAAATAGGCCGCAATATGTTCGCATTGGCCATGCTACTTCTCATTCTACCATTCTTGATTACTCTGTGCCTCAAGGCTCTATACTTATACCTCAGTGGTTTACCATTTACACCTACCCTGTACGGGATATCATTCTTCGCCATCAATTGATAATTATCATGTTTATGCGGACGACACACAACTTTATTTATCATTTGATTCTTCTCAGCATAGTGCTAATTCTGCAATTGCTTCTCTTGAAATTTGTATAAGTGAAATCCATAATTGGATGAAATCAGAATTTCTTTCGTTCGGATCCCACCAACAGCTCTCTAAAATCCTAAAGGAACTGCATTGGCTTCCTATCACACAAAGAATTGTTTTTAAACTTATGTTGATTGTATATAAATGTATTAATGATATTGCTCCGTCATATTTTTCTGAACTCCTTTCACATTTTGTTCCCACCCGTACGCTTCATTCTGGAAACATGCAACTTCTTCAAAAAAAATCTAATCGCACATGGGGTGACAAATCATTTGCAATCGCAGCTCCACGTCTATGGAATGAACTGCTAAAATGTAACTGTATTTAAAAAGTAACTCATCTTATGTTAGAGACATTCTGTAATTTTTAAGTTATGTTTCTTATTTTACTTCCATTTTTCTTTGTCTATTGTTCAGTTTTTGTTTTTGTTTTAGTGCCTTGAGCGCTCTTAATTGAGTGGATATGTGCCTTGTCGCTATTATTATTATTACATGCGAACATGACAAAAAGTGGCTCAACTCAGGCGATTAAGAAAAATCGGGCACAGCGTTTAAACCTGAACTAGGAAAGAAAACAAGTAAAGTTTTTCTTGTAGCCAAGATATTACTGATTCTATTGCATATCACATTTACTCCATGACCCCTTTAATTTTTTCTGAAGAGCAAAAATGCAATTGCTAATCATGAAAGTCAATTTACGCGATTCAAGCTTGATATGACCCAACTCGTTTTCTGGACGATTTAGTTAATAGAGCATAGCGTTTGAGCCCGAACAAGTAAAGAAACCAATTAAAGTTTTGCTATTAGCCAAGATGTTACTTATTCTACTGCACATATATAACATTGTTGGCATGATTTCTTTTATTTTTGGCTAAAAAGCGAAATTGCTATTGTATACTTTTTATTGCAACAGTCTGTATATCCGATGTCATCCATTCAAGTGTAAGGCCGTTTCGTATTCATTGAATTTGAGTATGTGTCAAAGCCTTTACTGTTGGTGATATCCCATCAAACACAGCAATGTTCTTCATTTTTTTTTCAAAACGTTTTTTAAATGTCGGGTTATATAAAGGGTATAAAAACGTTTTAAAAACATTCCAAAAACATTTTTGAACACTTGATACAAAACATTCTAAGCAAAATGTTACTTCGAGGGTGAAATAACATTTAAATGTCGGGTTATATAAAGGTCATGAAAACGTTTTTAAAACGTGATTGGAAATATTTTGGGCAAACATTTTTCGCAAAATATTGTTTCAACCTCGAAGTAACATTTTGCTTAGAATGTTTTGTATCAAGTGTTCAAAAATGTTTTTGGAATGTTTTTAAAACGTTTTTATACCCTTTATATAACCCGACATTTAAACTTTTTCTGTAAAACATTTTGTGATTGCTGGGATATTAGTAAAACAACTTGTAAACATACAATACTAATTAAAACCACAAGATAAAGGACCATACAGACTTCGAGTATTCGACGTATCATGTCTTCGTTATTTATTGTATTCCCATTCTATTTCCTGTAATCTACTAATATAATAATAATAATAATAATGCATTTATAATGCGCCATCTATCTAGATAACCTATTCCGAGGCGCAAACATTGAACAATTAAAAATTAACACACAATTATAAAAACAGTCACATATAGAAGTCAATTGTCATAAGCAATCTTAAACAGATGAGTTATTAAAGTCTTTTTGAAAATATCAAGTGAATCACAAATACGCAGATTTAAAGGAAGCAAGTTCCAAAGTGCAGGTGCACAAGCATAGAAGGCCCGGTCGCCAAATCATGAAAAAGTCCGTGGAACTGAAAGAAGATGCTTATCCGATGATCTAAGGTTACGTGATGGAATATATAAATTGATAAGTTCACTGATATAAGAAGGTGCCATGTCATGGAGCGCTTTCCAGGTGAGAAGAAGGTGTTTGAAATGAATGCGATACCGAATTGGTAACCAATGCAGACGTTGTAAGACGGGTGAAATGTGGTCAAATTTTCTAGTCCTTGTGAGCATGCGTGCAGCAGCATTTTGAGCCTGTTGAAGTTTATTGAGTTGTCGTTCAGTGATTCCATATAATAAAGCATTTCCATTGTCAAGACGTGATGTGACTAAAGCGTGGACAAGTGTTGCAGCAGTATCATAATCGAACACTTTGCGAATTTCATTAATGTTTCTAATCAGAAAATAAATTGATTTGCACACATTTTTGATGTGGTCGTCCATTGAGAGAATGTTGTCAAATATAATTCCTAGATTGCGAGTATTAGTAGAAGCTTGAATGTTGGCAGAATCAATTTGAAGAGAGTTAGAGCGAAGTTTTGATTGATTATATTTGGAGGTGATAATAAGAAGTTCAGTTTTGTCATCATTTAATTTCAATTTATTTACAGTCATCCATGATTTAATGTCCTTGATACATAATTCAATTTGCGAACGTGAAGAAAATTCAAAAGATAAATAAAGCTGTGTATCATCGGCGTACATGTGAACTTGTAATCCATGCGTGCGGGCGATGTTACTAACGAATGTTTGATGAAGTAAAATTGATAATATGTTATGTAGAATGTCTGGTGGAAATATATTATCGATTTTATGTCATCATACATTCGTTAGAAGTTAAACATTACAAGAAGTAGAATGGGAATAGATTAAACAACGAAGCCATTACATCCAAAATTCTTCATCCTTTAAAAATGAGGTTAAGGAAAAATGCAGACAATGAAGAGAAATGCTGAGAAGAAGATAAACAAAGACACGCTATAAAAATATTTAGACATAAAGAAGAACAATATGATGTACGATGCAAAGTTATGTTCTTAACTGCTAAAGTGGGTGGCGGTATGTTTACACATTCGATTTTGAAACATATAATTTTGAGAAAAATCGGCTTTTTTACCAGATGTATTAAATGAAGCAACGATTTAGAGGCAATTACCTTAAATCCCAAATGCAATTATCTCATACCTACCTTTTGATATAATTGTATCCATCATTTTATGTTATTATTTTTATCTAGTGTAATAACCATGATAACACAGAACAAAAGCCTCATTTATTTTGGAATTGCAATACATCTATCCAACCAATTTACCAGAAATCTGATTTCCTGTAACAATCTAATCGTAAAAGCATTTTATATTTAAAGCCGTAACTTCAAGCGTAGAAATGTCGATTCTGAATGTGCATTTTATAACGTACATTTGTAAAGCTCACGGGATAAGAACAAACAATTAACAAAATTGGAAATGAGCTTTTTTTTGTATTTTAGAATTTGTGTGTGTCTTGTTTGATTCACATCTGACTATTCGTTCCGTACGTGTGTATGGTTGACGACCCATAACTATTCTGGCAGTTTTTCATCAGATTCGCTGTTTTTTCTCATGAATTCTAAAGTCTGGCCTCTTCCCATATTCCTGTCCCGTCTTAACCGGTTCACCTCACTGCAGTGGGATACACTACACCAACGGAGGATGAGATCGCAGGTGGTGATGTGTTACAAAATTGTAGCATCCATTGTGGATATTCCAGCTGCTGACTACCTTTCCATCAGAAGTGGCAGGAACATTGACTCACTGAGAGGCCACAGTCAAAAGTTCGTCCAACAGCGTGCAAGAGTTCTAGCTTTCCAGTACTCGTTCTTCCCATATACCATCAAGCTATGGAATGATCTTCCTCCATCCCTCGTTGCAGCTCCGTCCGTAGAAGCATTTCGGCACGGACTTGCTAGCATCTAGCTTCCATAATTGCTGATGCTATTTTTACTCGCACAAAGCACTGTATATAATGAACTTTCTTCACGTTCATCACTAGCACTTTTGTTCGCCTCGCCATGTTATTATTCAAGGTGCAGCAATACTCAATTTTGAGGGATGCACTGTATCGAATGAAGATGAAGATGAAGATATTGGCGTTATATAGCAACGAGTTTCATTGAGCTTCATAGCAGCGTCTAGAGAAATTGTTGCAAATCGTTGTATTTAGTATTTTCAACGCGTTTACAGTGTATATCAGACGGCTTGTTTAGGGTTTTTTAGATCGTAATAAATTGATGTCCTAGTTTGAGCCCATGATATTTGATAGCAGCTTAAATATTTATTGAATCTTTTGCCATCCAGTTCTGACAAAATTTATAGTATCTATACGCTCAAAAAGAAATTTTTTACATGGTCATATCTTGAAAATCTGATCATCAAAATGAACCAAAATTACACACAGGATTACTTCAATACTCTACTCTAATGACATGTCAATATCCAAACGGTTAAATTATTTGATAAAATATTCGTCATAAAATATAACCACATCTAAATTGTTACCGCTTGCTGTTCTCGTGTACTTTATCAGGAGAGAGCGTTTAGCATTTCTTAACATGGTATCTTATTGAGAAAATATTATCATATTCTAATAAATATCTTGAAAATGCTAAATCAGAAACAGCTGATTTTTCTTGGTATATTTTGATGTTGTAATTTATAATGATACCATATTGTTGTATTCTTCCTCTGCTGTGATGTTTATGCAGGCCTTAATGTGATCTTTATACAGATTCGGAAATGATGTTCAATTTGGTATAAATATATATATAAATGTCATGTAATACTATATAAGCAATGAAAGTCCTGTTGTGTGTTTTTTTTTTTTTTTGTTAAATTATGTTTTCTTCCTCAATACAGTGAGGCACAGTTTCTAAATAAAACATTCAAACGTGCTGGAGTCTTTGGGGAGGCACAAATCTATCCGCAGGAATTCAAGCCATGATAGAAGATTATGGGGATATAAGTATGGCTTTAAAGAAATTGCATTTATAGTAAATCTTCATCCTCTTCATCTCCACAGATATATACATATATATATATATAGGTCGTTAGTGCTGAAAGGGTATGCATTCACCGCTGTATATCGAGTATAAACTCACAAATGACCATAAGGCCTATGATAAGAAAAATCCTCAAAACAGTACCTGCCGGGAATCGAACCCGGTCCGCTAGATTAACGTTCTAGCATGCTAACCACTACACCACGGGTACTTGGCATAGCAGGACTGTTATTTTATGAGGATTTGATGATGGAGATAGCGCCGAAATATTGTTTTTGTGGAAACAGTCGAAGGTCGTGGTGGCGCTGCGGTGACAATTTAAATAGGTCGTTAGTGCTGAAAGGGTATGCATTCACCGCTGTATATCGAGTATAAACTCACAAATGACCATAAGGCCTATGATAAGAAAAATCCTCAAAACAGTACCTGCCGGGAATCGAGCCCGGTCCGCTAGATTAACGTTCTAGCATGCTAACCACTACACCACGGGTACTTGGCATAGCAGGACTGTTATTTTATGAGGATTTGATGATGGAGATAGCGCCGAAATATTGTTTTTGTGGAAACAGTCGAAGGTCGTGGTGGCGCTGCGGTGACAATTTAAATAGGTCGTTAGTGCTGAAAGGGTATGCATTCACCGCTGTATATCGAGTATAAACTCACAAATGACCATAAGGCCTATGATAAGAAAAATCCTCAAAACAGTACCTGCCGGGAATCGAACCCGGTCCGCTAGATTAACGTTCTAGCATGCTAACCACTACACCACGGGTACTTGGCATAGCAGGACTGTTATTTTATGAGGATTTGATGATGGAGATAGCGCCGAAATATTGTTTTTGTGGAAACAGTCGAAGGTCGTGGTGGCGCTGCGGTGACAATTTAAATAGGTCGTTAGTGCTGAAAGGGTATGCATTCACCGCTGTATATCGAGTATAAACTCACAAATGACCATAAGGCCTATGATAAGAAAAATCCTCAAAACAGTACCTGCCGGGAATCGAACCCGGTCCGCTAGATTAACGTTCTAGCATGCTAACCACTACACCACGGGTACTTGGCATAGCAGGACTGTTATTTTATGAGGATTTGATGATGGAGATAGCGCCGAAATATTGTTTTTTGTGGAAACAGTCGAAGGTCGTGGTGGCGCTGCGGTGACAATTTAAATAGGTCGTTAGTGCTGAAAGGGTATGCATTCACCGCTGTATATCGAGTATAAACTCACAAATGACCATAAGGCCTATGATAAGAAAAATCCTCAAAACAGTACCTGCCGGGAATCGAACCCGGTCCGCTAGATTAACGTTCTAGCATGCTAACCACTACACCACGGGTACTTGGCATAGCAGGACTGTTATTTTATGAGGATTTGATGATGGAGATAGCGCCGAAATATTGTTTTTGTGGAAACAGTCGAAGGTCGTGGTGGCGCTGCGGTGACAATTTAAATAGGTCGTTAGTGCTGAAAGGGTATGCATTCACCGCTGTATATCGAGTATAAACTCACAAATGACCATAAGGCCTATGATAAGAAAAATCCTCAAAACAGTACCTGCCGGGAATCGAACCCGGTCCGCTAGATTAACGTTCTAGCATGCTAACCACTACACCACGGGTACTTGGCATAGCAGGACTGTTATTTTATGAGGATTTGATGATGGAGATAGCGCCGAAATATTGTTTTTGTGGAAACAGTCGAAGGTCGTGGTGGCGCTGCGGTGACAATTTAAATAGGTCGTTAGTGCTGAAAGGGTATGCATTCACCGCTGTATATCGAGTATAAACTCACAAATGACCATAAGGCCTATGATAAGAAAAATCCTCAAAACAGTACCTGCCGGGAATCGAACCCGGTCCGCTAGATTAACGTTCTAGCATGCTAACCACTACACCACGGGTACTTGGCATAGCAGGACTGTTATTTTATGAGGATTTGATGATGGAGATAGCGCCGAAATATTGTTTTTTGTGGAAACAGTCGAAGGTCGTGGTGGCGCTGCGGTGACAATTTAAATAGGTCGTTAGTGCTGAAAGGGTATGCATTCACCGCTGTATATCGAGTATAAACTCACAAATGACCATAAGGCCTATGATAAGAAAAATCCTCAAAACAGTACCTGCCGGGAATCGAACCCGGTCCGCTAGATTAACGTTCTAGCATGCTAACCACTACACCACGGGTACTTGGCATAGCAGGACTGTTATTTTATGAGGATTTGATGATGGAGATAGCGCCGAAATATTGTTTTTTGTGGAAACAGTCGAAGGTCGTGGTGGCGCTGCGGTGACAATTTAAATAGGTCGTTAGTGCTGAAAGGGTATGCATTCACCGCTGTATATCGAGTATAAACTCACAAATGACCATAAGGCCTATGATAAGAAAAATCCTCAAAACAGTACCTGCCGGGAATCGAACCCGGTCCGCTAGATTAACGTTCTAGCATGCTAACCACTACACCACGGGTACTTGGCATAGCAGGACTGTTATTTTATGAGGATTTGATGATGGAGATAGCGCCGAAATATTGTTTTTGTGGAAACAGTCGAAGGTCGTGGTGGCGCTGCGGTGACAATTTAAATAGGTCGTTAGTGCTGAAAGGGTATGCATTCACCGCTGTATATCGAGTATAAACTCACAAATGACCATAAGGCCTATGATAAGAAAAATCCTCAAAACAGTACCTGCCGGGAATCGAACCCGGTCCGCTAGATTAACGTTCTAGCATGCTAACCACTACACCACGGGTACTTGGCATAGCAGGACTGTTATTTTATGAGGATTTGATGATGGAGATAGCGCCGAAATATTGTTTTTGTGGAAACAGTCGAAGGTCGTGGTGGCGCTGCGGTGACAATTTAAATAGGTCGTTAGTGCTGAAAGGGTATGCATTCACCGCTGTATATCGAGTATAAACTCACAAATGACCATAAGGCCTATGATAAGAAAAATCCTCAAAACAGTACCTGCCGGGAATCGAACCCGGTCCGCTAGATTAACGTTCTAGCATGCTAACCACTACACCACGGGTACTTGGCATAGCAGGACTGTTATTTTATGAGGATTTGATGATGGAGATAGCGCCGAAATATTGTTTTTGTGGAAACAGTCGAAGGTCGTGGTGGCGCTGCGGTGACAATTTAAATAGGTCGTTAGTGCTGAAAGGGTATGCATTCACCGCTGTATATCGAGTATAAACTCACAAATGACCATAAGGCCTATGATAAGAAAAATCCTCAAAACAGTACCTGCCGGGAATCGAACCCGGTCCGCTAGATTAACGTTCTAGCATGCTAACCACTACACCACGGGTACTTGGCATAGCAGGACTGTTATTTTATGAGGATTTGATGATGGAGATAGCGCCGAAATATTGTTTTTGTGGAAACAGTCGAAGGTCGTGGTGGCGCTGCGGTGACAATTTAAATAGGTCGTTAGTGCTGAAAGGGTATGCATTCACCGCTGTATATCGAGTATAAACTCACAAATGACCATAAGGCCTATGATAAGAAAAATCCTCAAAACAGTACCTGCCGGGAATCGAACCCGGTCCGCTAGATATACTCAAGAGTATATATATATATATATATATATACTCTTGAGACTCTTATGGTACCTACCGAATGGCTTCCATACCGGGGCATTGGTGTATTAAACTAACAACTGCTTTAACTAAAGGAAAAAACATATTCTAACCCAAGGCTAAAATGTGCAGCATTTGAGTAGAAAATGATCTTCAACCGACACTATACAATAAAGCGATATATCCGATGTCATCCAGTCAAGTGGAATGCCGTTACGTATTCATTTGCCTATCTGTCTGAGCGTGGTTACTTCTGTGCTTTTGAAATTGAAATGCAACAAACATATTCTTTTGAAAAGAACTATAATAGCCTTACGGGGATTGAAGTTTCTTTGATATGCTGTGTTAGCCAATTATATTCATGCTGCAATTGTATGTTATATTTTGAATGTATCTCAAAATACGATTTACTGTACTGGTATTAGTATGTCTAACTCTTTGTAATGTTAAAATTATGTTGTATCGTTGTGAGTCCGTTATCAGTCCATTACATTTGTCCAATTTTCTGAGAGTATTAGCTACCTTGGGTAAAAATTGCCGAAATCATTTTCAATGACTATGTATACACAATGTATGCATCAATGTCATTTGTCAGACTGTTACAACTATACATAAAATGCAAACAAAGCTCAACTATGTTTACTTAAAGGGGCATTTCGTGATCCACAGCCTCATCCCCCACTTTTCTCAAAAAAAGTTGAGATTTTTATATCACTGAAACCTCTGGCTACATAATGTTTATGTACAAAATATTTCTTGCAGATTAAAGATATCGTGAAATTTCAATTTCGTTCTGGTGCACCAGAACGAAATTACAACGCATTGTCTATGGAGCAGTGTAATACACATAATCATGCATAACTCGCGAACGCAAAATCGGAATCAACTGAAATTTTGGGAATAGGTTTTTTTCGTGGATATCTAATGAAAAATGACATAAATAGAGGATGCTAGGATCACGAAATACTCCCTTAATATGAAGTAAAAAATAATGCGAGGTAGGAATATTTTCTTGTGTTTGGATCAACAGTTTTAAACTTTATTCATAACTGATTTTGTTTTTACAAGTAACGTGGAATATCGAACCTATTTCTGTCTTGCACTTTTTGGCGGCCATCCATGATAACACGTAGACCACCCAATTGTTTATCTGAATGGTTATCCCCAATACTAATAGCACACAACTATATTACTTTTTCGTACGAAATCATATTTGTGTTGATTTATACCCCTAGTCTAATGTTACACTTGTATCAATCGGAAACATGTGTTTGTCATTGATGCTTGCATATAAATAGCTTTTTAGGTAAAAGGCTAACTATAGCCGTGAATCTAACATAAACATGATAGAATGAGACCTAAGGTTTGGAATTTTAAAGAGTGCAATAACCGCAGCCATTGTTAAGTATACTAGAAAAATTTCAGAGGGTCATACATAAATATCGTTACTTCAAAATCAAATGGAACGCACAGTCTCTTCGCTGGTATGCAGGACATGATAGGGGATTATGGGGGCAAAAGTATGGATGATTTAAACCGATTGCCCTTAGTAATCCCCGATCCCCTTCATCTTCGCAGATATCTACATATATATTTTCTCCTGACAATCTTATGGGACCTTCCAAATGACTCTTAGGCCGGGGCCTTGGTGTATTCTGTTTTAACTAGAGGAAAAAATAATAGCTAAGGCATAACCAAGATACTTCAGTGCAAAATGAATGTCAAGTGTAATGCCTTTAGCCCGTTACGTATTCATTTGCCTATCATATTGATTGTGTTTCTTTGAATTTGAATATGTGTCAATACTATTTATTTTTGGTGATATATCACATTAATAAAACAACTTGTAAACATACAATTCTAATTCAAACCATGCGATAAAGGGCCATACAGACTCCAATTAGTCAACGTATAATATTCGATGTATAACATATCTTCGTTATTTAATCTATTCCTATTCCATTTCCTGTAATAGTTGATGAAGTAAAATAGATAAAATGTTATGTAGAATGTCTGGTGGAAATATATAATCGATTTTACGTCATCATACATTCGTTAGAAGTTAAACATTACAGGAAATAGAATGGGAATAGATTAAGCAACAATGTTGTATCGGATAATCTTCATCTATTAGAAAGTATGTAGCGGCCCTGAAGGAAGCGAGGCAAGAGGAAAGTTAAGAAATACCATGGAAATAGCGGGAATACGTAGACAATCAATTACATCTTTAAAATAACCTCTTATTCTTGAATGTGCGTTTATTCTTTGACCCTTTAACTCCGAAAGTGTATAGCTCGTTTTCTATCACTTACGTCAAACATTAAAATCAGATATCAGCACAAAAAGAGTTTTAGGTGTATTTGTACAAAGGCGCGATTTGCATTTTGTTGTTATACTAATATCAATTACAATAGATATTATCATTTGCAGCTAAAATTAGCCATGGAATTGATCAAACTGGCGGATGTTCTGTGCATTATCACGGATGACAGCCAAAAGTGCAAAGCAAATAGCTTCGATATAACTTTGATCTCTGTAATCAATGCCGATACTATATATGAGCACCTTCGGACAAAAAGTATATAGAAGGACACTACACCCTTGCAGAAATTTAACTATCAAATATATATCAAATGTATATCAAATGTCTATTAAATGAGCATTTGATAGGGTTTTGATGTATCAAAACCCTATCAAATCATATTTTGATATAGATTTGATAGTATCAAATCTCTATCAAATTTGTTTTTTGCTATCAAATTCCTATCAAATATGACTTAATCAAAAAATAATCTATCAAAATCCTATCAAATATGACTCAATCCAAAATAATTCTATCAAATGTCTATCAAATATGACTTTAGACTTTTTAGACACTATCAAATTCCTATCAAATTTGACTTGATCAAAATAATTCTATCAAATGTCTATCAAATATGACTTGGCTGATTTTAGACTTTTTAGACACTATCAAATTTCTATCAAATATGACTTATTCAAAAATAATTCTATCAAATGTCTATCAAATATGACTTGGCTGATTTTAGACAAGTTTTAGACACTATCAAATTCCTATCAAATATGACTGCATGGTGCTCCTAGAAAAGGGGGATCTGCAACCGTCAATACCATGGCAGCTTTCACATTTCAAACGGTCATGACAGTTGGAGTTGCAGTTTTTTTCAAAATTTGGGGGTAAATTTTGTGTTACAGAAAAGGAATTTTATTGGCAGCTCGAGGTGTGTGTATGGGGTGTGTACTAAACTGTAAGTAGGCTATATACAGTCAACATTTTGATTTAATTTTTAAAATAAAATTGATAAGCTTACCTACTATATCTGAATCATACTAAAAATTGTTTGCATGATACTACGGCACACATTAATTTGGTACATATACTACATGTACATGATGTACCATACTCACAAGATGCACATTGCACAGTTCATGATCATGAGTTTGCAATTGCAAATTTGAACAGATGTCTATATCGCACCATGCGCACACTTGGCATACGTATGCGTATTGCAAGCTTGCTAATGCTTGTGAAAGATGGGCTTGTGAGAGCGCACCACCATTGATTGCGCCATTGAAATACACAGGAAAATACACACGTTTGGATGGCGTTTTGTCACTGCAAAGAAAGATTGGTATCAAGTTAAAGCTTATCACGTGTAGAATCTTAGTGGTTTAACAGAATATATTGGTGACCATCTACTTTTTTTGGTATTTTGCTGCAAAGAAAAAAGGTGCAAATTTAACCTAAAAATCACTCAATTTTTGAAACCGGACGTTGTTCAAATTCGTGCCAAAACTTCACCTCTGAAATAAAATATTGAGATTTTTTCTCAGATTCCTTCATGTAGACACTAACGGAAGCAAATGAGCTGAAAACGTGCAAATTTTGACAATATCTTTAGTAAATAAAGCCGCAACAAGCTCAAATAAGCCTAAATTTAACCGAATTTCACTGGTACATAAATCGTGGAGTGATTTCCAGGGGGGTGTCACTCCCATTGTGGCTTGTACACCATCCGCGATAATCGACTTTTGAAAAACACCCTAAACAAGGATTTAGGCCTAACCCTTGGCTAAAACGATACCCTAAACAGGTAACACGCGCCTTAATTTCATTTCCGCGTATTAGCAATTGCAATTTTGCTACCTTTTTTTACCCACGAAAAACTACCCTTTTTAAGCTTCCAAAATGCTTGCTATTTTCATATAAGGGTAAATGGGTAATATGATGAGTAACCCCACAACAACATGACTGAATTAAACCTATGGGTTGGCCTGCTTTAGAGGTAAGGCTTGCCAATCCACAGGCCTACTTATTACAAAATTTGTTTATGCTTTGATGCTTTAACACACACATGACTATATTAAGTAACATGTGGTCTGTGGGTTGGTTACCTCTAAAGAGCACATTTATAAGCTAATATTAAAGTTTCCAATGCAATGACAATCTGTACGAGCCATGCATGCAGCCAAATTAACATTAAAATAATTTACATTAAATCGTTGACACATCAGATATAGACTAATTCCATAGAAAAGGAAAGGGGAGATTGCCACGTACAATGGCGTCGTTAACCATGGGGAGAAATTTGGGGTATTTGGGTTCTTGCAGACCATGCGCGGAAACAGCCTGTGTGATAATACGCTTTGGCATTGTTAACTGTACGCAGTGCATGCGTCGCGCAATAAAGCGTGTCTATATAGCAAGCAACCCTATATCACCCAACTGAAGTTTTGGATGCATTCAAAGCAAAACCCGAATACCCCAAATCTTTTTCTATGATACAGGCGAGGCTCGATAGCCAGCTAAAAATTTGATAGACTTTTGATATAGAAGATTGCAAGTGTTTGATAGGCTTTTGATAGGGGAGAGGATCGTTATCCAGTGGAGGTGTTTGATAGACTTTTGATAGGTGAGAGGTTCGTCAGCCAGCTAAAAATTTGATAGACTTTTGATATAGAAGATTGCAAGTGTTTGATAGACTTTTGATAGGGGAGAGGATCGTTCCAATGGAGGTGTTTGATAGACTTTTGATAGGTGAGAGGTTCGTCAGCCAGCTAAAAACTTGATAGACTTTTGATATAGAAGATTGCAAGTGTTTGATAGACTTTTAATAGGGGAGAGGATCGTTATCCAATGGAGGTGTTTGATAGACTTTTGATAGGTGAGAGGTTCGTCAGCCAGCTAAAAATTTGATAGATTTTTGATATATAGAAGATTGCAGGTTTTTGATAGACTTTTGATAGGGGAGAGGATCGTTATCCAGTGGAGGTGTTTGATAGACTTTTGATAGGTGAGAGGTTTGTCAGCCAGCTAAAAATTTGATAGACTTTTGATATATAGAAGATTGCAAGTGTTTGATAGACTTTTGATAGGGGAGAGGATCATTATCCAGTGGAGGTGTTTGATAGACTTTTGATAGGTGAGAGGTTCGTCAGCCAGCTAAAAGTTTGATAGATTTTTGATATATAGAAGATTGCAGGTTTTTGATAGACTTTTGATAGGGGAGAGGATCGTTATCCAGTGGAGGTGTTTGATAGACTTTTGATAGGTGAGAGGTTTGTCAGCCAGCTAAAAATTTGATAGACTTTTGATATATAGAAGATTGCAAGTGTTTGATAGACTTTTGATAGGGGAGAGGATCGTTATCCAGTGGAGGTGTTTGATAGACTTTTGATAGGTGAGAGGTTCGTCAGCCAGCTAAAAGTTTGATATACTTTTGATATATAAAAGAGTGGGAGTGTTTGATAGACTTTTGATAGTAGAGAGGTTCGATATAGCCAGCTAACAATTTGGCAGCTGCAAGCTGAAAAATTGATAGACATTTGATAGAGATGCATGCAGAAATATATTATATTTGATATGGTTTTGATAGGAGTGTGACAATCCACCTAAACATTTCATAGACTTTAGATAGAGATCAGCTGAAAATCACATGCATCAATTTATTATATTCTATCAAATTCTATCAAATTTGGACACATTTAATAGAGTTTGATAGATTTATATCAAATATCTATCAAATATGGACTTTTCTTGTTTTTGCTAGAGTTTTGATAGATCCTATCAAATACCTATCAAATACTCTATCAAACAGTCTATCAAATGATGTCCCAATTCTGTAGATTTCCGTTTGATAGAGTTTTGATATGTATCAAATCTCTATCAAATTTCGACTAGGGCATTAACAGCAATATAAAACATTTTGTCGTTGTATTTTATGACAACTTACTTTTTAACCATATCCACTCACTGTCTCTGATTTACAGCATAAGTAGATAGAAAGATACAAATAGACGTTTATGCTCTTGTATTTTCAAGTTCGCATAAGAGTATGATTGTATTTTTCAGTAAGATACCATGTTGCAATCTTATGGGACCTCCCAAATGGCTTTCCAGTCGTAGCTTTGGTGTGTACATACCACTAGTGGAATAGCATATCCTAACCCAGAGCTGACAACTCCGAAAACGATCGTCCATCGACACTACACAATAAAGCAATGTAATTCAGCCAAGTTGAATGCCGTTACGTATTCATTTACCTATTAGTATGAGCGTCGTTTTACTTTTGAATTTGAAAACAAAATGCTTCGAACTTATTCTTTCGAGAAGAACCAAAGCCGTATGAGGATAGGAACTTATGTTGTATGCTGTGTTTGCCTATCTCATTTATGCTGCAACTATAAAGTGTTTGTTCTAGTTCCGGTTTTCGACGGGCATCAGTAGGTTTAACTGTTTGTATAATCTGTTTACACGTACGACTGGACTTGATCCATTTGTAACGTTCTTATTGCATTAGCTGCCTTGTACAACATTCATTGTCAATTTCTTATTCAATGACTGTGTATCGATATTAATGCAATATTTACTGTTAAAATTACAAAATGGAAACAAAATACAAATATGCTAGCTCAACATAAAAACATACAAAATTACAAAATCTATTACACACCTTAGAATTGATGATCTTAGCATACCTGAATGGAAATCAATTCATTTGAATGCAGCTAAAACAACCACAAATACCTTTACGTGTGAGGCGCAAACACTATTTATATCGTCCAATATATAATTGGGTTTATAAGTCAGACTTTTATTGAACGTTGTTTCACGTGGAGTATGCAATGCACTTTTAAACATCTCCGCTCGCCCTCGCATTTTGACTTTCGTATCTAGAATGTGAAAGTGGACGTTCATTGCCCGGTAATTGATGAGCTGATGTCAGGTGATGTGTGGGGTATCTTGGACATGCTGCTTATTGATTAAGCGAGTGTGTAGGTCTTCTTCCATCTTTATTGCAGTATAGGTAACAACATAACACGGTGTACTTACATATCGATGCCATTCACTTCTTGGTTGCTGTTATCTTGCAGCTGTCAAAATCAATAGAAATAACATTTTACTGAAACATATTATTCGATGACATCAGTCGAATCTTAGCAATTCTATGTTTTTGTCAGATTATGTTGTTGCAGTTCATGATACGTAAGTTTTATCAACATATTCTCGCCAGTTTGAAAAAAAAATACAGCATGATCTGAATTCGAGACTTGGAAGAATGAATCGGAAACATCTCAAAAAGTCTCACTGAAAATTAAGAAACTTAAAATAGCTTATAACAATAGTATAGATCATATAGCTAATCATGAGACATATTTACAAAAGAAATACTTATTGGCGATATCATGTCCTGTTGACGGAATTATCATGGCCATTAAAACCCTAAATTCCCTTCTTATTGAAATGAAAACATACAGACCATTTTATCGCCAATAAACACACTTTACATCAAAATAAGATGGCTTAATACTGCACCTTTTTTGATCTTCAAAGAAATTAGAAAAGTATTTCATTTTTGGCACACAATTCGTGTCATCCATATTTCATTTTCTATTACCTCTTACAGACACAAATTATATAACTTGATTTAAATACGCAATGTAATAGATATTGTATTCAAATCGTACAATACATATTTCATACTACTTCGATGAATTGCAGTCCAGCAATTGCGGATTTAGCATCGTCCTTATAATCGCTCAACCATATTTCAAACCAGCTATAAAAGTGCTCATTTTACAGCAACTTGGTTTGTTAAAAATATTATTGTTTCCTCTTTAAAACACAAAAAGATATCACAGCACATCACACGTAACTAATTTGCGTGAGTCCATGCATGCACTTTTGTTAATGATTTTGAAAGATATAGCAAATAAGTTGAATCATTGAATAGCTAGCAGGTTAGCTAACCTTCATGGTTTTATGGGTATTGTGTAAATTTCAAATATATTTCCAAGTTTATATCCAGGACCTGTGTTCCAATTAACTTCCTATTTGACAGTAGGACGTGATTGGGAATCGTAATGTAAATTTAGGTGTTAACATTTAGCGTCCGCTAGTCGCTGGGGTGTACTCGTAACCTTAGGGAAGGTGACCTTTTCCGTTTAGAACTAACTATTTAACTAAATCATGCTTTTCTGTCCCAGGTGTAATCATCTGTTTACTCTCTTTTCTCTGTCGCTGGGTCTCCCCTCCATTCTCATTTGTTGCTGTCATTCTTCTTATGGAGGTGTGTGGGGGTTTGCAGGTATGCAATATTAGAGAGTTTGCGCGGTGAGGTTCAAAAGCACAAATTTCATACCATGTTGCTGAAAATTAGTGATCGAAATAGGTTAAAATAAAATAAAAATCTGTCCCAAATGCAAAGCTTGGTATATACTTTTGTATGTGATCATGCCGTAAAGAATTCAGGGTGCGAAATGCGTTTTGTGGTGACTTCAACGGCAAGCGGATTAAAATCACGCATAAATGGCTTGTTTTTACTGAAGCTAGCATTATCCTATTTTTGGGAAGAGATTAGCAACTGCATATATTTGATACGATCAAGCAAAATCAGTCGGAACTCGGAAATATTGATTTTGAGATATAGCCATACAAAGGAAATATTTCCTTTTGTTTCCTCTTGTTTTGGAAACTCTTTAATTGCTCATATCTTTGGAACTGCTGCAATTAGACCAGTTAGCCACTAGAAGAGTGATGTCTCAATGTACAATGTTTTATAAAATCCATCATGGTCTAGTTAACATCGGCTTTCCACCAAACATCAGGCTTCACCCAACCGCTGGTAGATCACACAATTTACGCTATCTTCCAGTCTTGGCTACTCGCAACACCTACAAATACTCTTTCTTTGTGAGGACAATTCCAACTTGGAACAGGCTACCTGCGGAAGCAGTTGCAGCACCATCTGTCAACGTTTTCCAGGCCATAGCTCTGCCAGCAGTGAGGGTCTTGCAGCCTACTGCTACTCACCAAGTCATCTAAATCAGCTCTACAGTTCTTTTTACTTGCACCGTTTGTTGTTCTGCACTCTGCACATTCTTGCACATTTATGAGCATCATCACCTTACTCCTTGGATAAGCTTCGCTTTGTTAGGAGAACAGCACTTGAAGACTTGAAGACTGGTTGTTCAATTTCAATGGGGTTTTCTACAAAATCCAGATTTGTAAATTGCTTTTACTATCCTATAAAAAATAAAAATTTAATATTTCCGAGTTCCGACTGATTTCGCTTGATCGCATCACATATGTTTAGTTAGAACATATTGCGTGTTGTAAGAAATGGGTGGGGAGGAGTAAAGGTGGCATTGGAAGTGGACAAGGAGATAGTGTAGCCAAGGGGGAAAGACAGCTGCCCGCAGAAATCTTGTCCCGAGTGGTGTCAAATGAAAGGGAAAAAGTAAAGAAATAATATAAATATATTTCCCCACTGGGTCTGACACTCCTCATAAGACTCGGTCAATATTCCAATTTTTGGACTATATCTCAAAATCCCAAGAAAGTGTACCCCGGGTGATATTGGTATACCACAATATACTGCCGTAGTCCCATGGTTCAACTATGGTGCGGTAACCGCTCTAGTATTATGTACAAAAATATAATGTGAAGTACTTGTTTGTATGTAAACACTCACTGACCACAGACAAATTCAAGGTACACCCTGCTTTATTTGATATTCATGTCTGGCATTTTAAAGTTCAACAATGTTTTACTTGTGTAGATGCTGAGGATGATAATAAGAACTACCAAAATCCTCAGCCAGGTACGATTGGATAGGGGGGACATGCATGAATTGGTATTTTACAACATTTCTTTTATATCTTCAGTTTTTCAGGAAAACTGCAAAAAAAAAAAAAAAAAAAAAAAATCAACAAAACAAAATAAAATCTACGGTCGGTCGAACGAGGACAAGCAAACAACTTTGTTTTGGCCTAACACACAGAGCTTTCATTATTGTTTTGAAGTATTATACTTAACTGCAAGGGGTTTTCCTTATTATTTATCTTAGTAACGTAACACCAAAATGAAAATTGTGCTTTCGTACGAATTTGTGTCACATTCTTGTTGTGCTGATATCCTGAGTGTAATATTACAACTTTATAAATCAAAAATCAGTGTTTTTATAATGTTTTGTATAAATAGCTTTGTTTTGAAACCATAGACGTAAATCTTTTAAATTAGGATTTATCAATAATACCCACTATAACAAATAGAGCAACGATTTGCAATTTAAAGGCCGCAAAAACCTCAACAAATCTTAAAAGTATACTAAGACAGGTTCATAGGTGAGGTTCAGTATGGATTTAGCTCCTTCCCAGTATTATTATTTTTCTCAAAATAGCAAAATGCTATGTGATCTACTGCTATAATAGCTGACCTGTTGAGCTCGGTTTGTGTAGGTCATTGGTTGTGTCTTTTCAGAATCATTCTTGTGTTCTTTGAGTCATGTACCAAAGGCTCTCCCTGAATCCATTGTAAGATTTGTCGCAGCCTTTCCAGTCTATTGTTGTTAAGATCTAAAGATGACCTTTTCCGTTTGGAATCACTCTACAGCTATCTAAATAATCATGCCTTCCTGTAACCGTGTCTGACTCGTCACTCCCTCCTCTCTCTGCCAGAGGTGTACCAACGCCCCTTGCATTACTGGCTCGAAAAAAATCGGGACAACATTTACCGAAAGTTGTCATGTGAATCTTCCATTGGTCCGGTTTTAGGTCACACATTTTGGCATATATTAGCATTATCATTGTCCCTTTAAAAGTCGTTTTAGTAGCCGGTCATCGAGATAAATTGGAAGTTGTGTTAAGCTGAATTTATACTCGATCACCGACCGATTGAGACGCACCGCTTTTGGAAAGCGATGTGCAATAACCGAATTTTGCGAACGTCGCTTTTGCGTTTATACTTATCACGGCGATAGCGATTGCAGACGACAATTGAAATATTTTAAATGCAACAAAATACATTTTTAGAACATCCATTATTGTCAATAATTATTGCTTTGAATTAATTCATCACCGAAAAATCACCGAAAGGTAAATTAATTAGCAAAATAAAAGATCCAGTTAATAGAAAATGATTGGTTGATGCATTCAAACCGGTCCTGGTTTGATTATCTGCAGTTCAGTACTAGAGTATGATTGACGACCCATAACTGTTCTCGCAGGTTTTCATCGGATTCCCTGTTTCATGAATTCTGCAAACTGACCTCTTCCCATATTCCTGTCTCGTCTTAACTGCTTCACCTCATTGTATTATGACATCGAGTCTCTTTGCGCTTCATAACAGGGTCTAGCGACCACTTGACGGATGATAAGTTGTTATAAATTGCTGCATTTATCATTTTTAACGCGTTTACAGTTATGAGTTCTTCTGTCTGACGGCTTGTTTAGGGTTTTTTAGGTCTTAATAAATTGATGGGGGCAACGTCCTACTTTGAGCCTGTGATATTTGGTAGCAGCCTAAATAATTATTGATCCATTTGCCACTGATCTAGTTTTGACAAAATTTATAGTAATACAAACATACTCGATAAAGTCGATACAATCATAAATCATTAATATCTTTGGTTCTTGTTTTAATTAAAAACTAACCACTGCTTTAACTAAAGGAAAAAAACATATTCTAACCCAAGGCTAAAATGTGCAACATTTGAGTTGAAAGTGATCTTCAACCGACACTATACAATGAGTCGATATACCCGATGTCATCCAGTCAAGTGGAATGCCGTATTCATTTAAATTTAAATCAGGAAATTACAACATCCATTTGAAAAAATATTATCATACTCTAATACGCAACTTTTCTTTGTATATTTTGATGTTGTATTCACAATGATACGATATTGTTGTATTCTTCCTCTGTTGTGATTTTTTACGCAGGACTTGATGTGATCTTTACACAGATTGGGAAACGACGTTCAAAATATATATAAATGTAATGCAATAATTATAAGCAATGAAACAGCAAATTCTGTTGCGTGTTTTATTTTGTTGTTAAATTATATTTTCTTCCACTTTGTAATAAAAAAATTGAAGTTGTATTGGAGTCTTCGGGTAGGCACAATCTATCCGCGGGAAGAATTCAAGCCATGATAGAAGATGATGGGGATATAAGTATGGCTTTAAAGAAATTGCATTAGTAAACCTTCATCCTCTTCATCTCCACATGTATCTACATAAAGATTTACTCTTGAGACTCTTATGCTACATACCGAATGGCTTTCATACCGGGGCCTTGGTGTATTAAACTCACCACTGCTTTAACTAAAGGAAATAACATATTCTAACCCAAGGCTAAAATGCGCGACATTTGAGTTGAAAGTGATCTTCAACCGACACTATACAATGAAGCGATATATCCGATGTCATCCAGTCAAGTGGAATGTCGTTACGTATTCATTCAGTCTGAGCGTGTTTCCCTCTGTGTTTTTGAAATCAAAATGCAACAAACATATTCTTTAGAGAAGAACTAATAGCCTTACGGGGATGGGTTTTTTTATATGCTGTGTTATCCAAGTCTATTTATCCTGCAATTGTATGTTATAATGTGAATATATTTCAAATTACAATTTACTGTACTGGTACTATGTCTAACTCTTTGCAATATTAACATTATGATACATTGTTGTGAGTCCATTATATCAGTTCCATGACAGTTTTCCAATTTTATGAAAGTATGTAAAATTGCCGAAATCATATTCAATGACTGTGTGTGTAGCTATCAGTGTCATCAGACGTCACAACTATCCCAGCAAACACAAAAAACGTTTTAAATAAGTTATATTTTGGGTTTTGGTTTAGGTAAAAACGTTTTGATAACATTAAAATGTCGGGTTATATAAAGGTCATGAAATCGTTTTAAAACGTTTTGTATGAAAACACACTACAACAATATTTTTAAAATGTTTTCGAAATGTCATTGTAAACTATTTTTGCAAACATTTTTGGCCAAATATTTTGTCAACACTTAAATAACATTATGTTAAAATATTTGCACCCAGCAAACACAGAAATGTTCTTAAAATGTTTTTTACAAAACATTTTAATAACATTTAAATGTCGGGTTATATAAAGGTTGTGAAAACATTTTAAAAACGTTATTGTAAATATTTTGGGCAAACATTTTTGCAAAATATTTTTCAACCCCAAAATAACATTCTGTTCAGAATGATTTGTACCAAGTTTTCAAAAATGTTTTTTGGAATGTTATTAAAATGTTTTTATACCCTTTGTTATAACCCGACATTTAAATGTTTTCTGTAAAACATTTGGGTTTGCTGTGCAGTAAATTACCAACAAATGTTATTTAATATTATGAAAACGTTTTATACCATTAATGTATCCTTTATATAACCCGATATTTAAACGTTTTCTGACAACCTTTTATAACCTTTTGCGAATGATGTCGAAAACGTTTTGTGTTTGCTAGGATAAACGTAAAATGCAAACAAAGCACAACTATGTTTGGTTAATATACAAATACAACATGTTTTGAGGGGAAGTAGTCAAAACTACTGGTCCCGAGGTGTTGGATGATTTGACTACTTCCCGACGCGTCAGCGGAGGGAAGTAGTCAAATCATCCAACACCGAGGGACCAGTAGTTTTGAATACTTCCCCGAAATGGAACATGTTGTATTTGTTTTATTATATAATACCTCATAAATATTTTCACTATCACGGTAAAAACGTTCAAATAAAAGTCAACAACACACCAGTCAACGTGCCGGCCAGCATGGTATAGGCCTAAGCTTAATATTTTGCTTACCTGATTTTATTGGAGGATTTTTGTTCAATCAATTTACATTTTGACGTATATTATTCTAATATTCTTTTTAACATTCCATAAATAGCATTTTGTTTCATAAAATGACAAATTCGCGTGTTATTATCCATCGGTAATCTCAGCAAAATAACTGCAGCAGACGCCATTTTCACGATAAACGCGTCTGCAGAATCGCCGCTGTGTAGATAATGTTACGTCTCAAGGAACGGTGACGCGCGGGGTCGAGACACCGTGTGGTAGTAGGGTGCGGAAGTTTTTACTACTTCCCCGAGTGCGCGTAATTGCACAGGCGCAAAATACCGTACTCGGACGCTGACGTTATTAACCAATTAGATGTCTGGATTACCTAATAAATATTTATGAGGTATAGTAATACGAATTAATACATGGAGGGCGAGTTGGCGCAGCGGTAGTTCCCTCGCCTTGCACCACTGAGGTCCCGGGTTCAAGCCGCGGCCGTGCCCAAGGACTGTATGTGCATTCAAAAAATCGGCGATTAGTTGTTTGGTTATCAAAAACTTCCTTCACCCAATGGAATTTGGGGAGCTGCACAGAAAATTGGTTAAGCCTTATAAGACAAGGATTAATAACGTGAAAAGCAAACATGGAATATCGAACCTTTATTTGTGATGGGATCAAGCAAAATCAGTCGCAACTCGGATATTTTCAATTTCCAGCTTCTTATAGGATAGTAAAAAGAATTTGCAAAGCTGCAGTTTGTAGAAAATCCCATTGAAATTGAACAACCAGTTTCAAAAAACGAGCAATTAAAGAGTTTCCAAAACAAGAGGAAACAAAAGGAAATATTTCCTTTGTTTGACTATATCTCAAAATCAATATTTCCGAGTTCCGACTGATTTTGCTTGATCACATCACATTTCTCTTGCACTTTTTGGCGGCCATCCATGATAACACATAGGCCATCCAATTGTTTATTTGAATCGTTATCTCCAAAACTAATATACATAGCACAAAACTATATATATTGTGCTTTCGTACGAAATCATATTTGTGTTGAATAATATCCCTAGTCTAATGTTACGCTTGTATCAATCGGAAACATGTGTTTGTCATTGAAGTTTGCATATAAATAGCTTTTTAGGTAAAAGGCTACCTATAGCCGTGAAACATGGTAGAATGAGACCTAAGGTTTGGAATTTTAAGGAGTGCTATAACCGCAGCCATTGTTAAGTATACTAGGAAAATTTCAGAGGGTCATAAATAAATATCGTTGCTTCACAATCAAATGAAACGCACAGTCTCTCCGCTGGTATGCAGGACATGATAGGGGATTATGGGAGCAGCACCATCTGTCAACGTTTTCCAGGCCATAGCTCTGCCAGCAGTGAGGGTCTTGCAGCCTACTGCTACTCACCAAGTCATCTAAATCAGCTCTACAGTTCTTTTTACTTGCACCGTTTGTTGTTCTGCACTCTGCACATTCTTGCACATTTATGAGCATCATCACCTTACTCCTTGGATAAGCTTCGCTTTGTTAGGAGAACAGCACTTGAAGACTTGAAGACTGGTTGTTCAATTTCAATGGGGTTTTCTACAAAATCCAGATTTGTAAATTGCTTTTACTATCCTATAAAAAAATAAAAATTTAATATTTCCGAGTTCCGACTGATTTCGCTTGATCGCATCACATATGTTTAGTTAGAACATGTTGCGTGTTGTAAGAAATGGGTGGGGAGGAGTAAAGGTGGCATTGGAAGTGGACAAGGAGATAGTGTAGCCAAGGGGGAAAGACAGCTGCCCGCAGAAATCTTGTCCCGAGTGGTGTCAAATGAAAGGGAAAAAAGTAAAGAAATAATATAAATATATTTCCCCACTGGGTCTGACACTCCTCATAAGACTCGGTCAATATTCCAATTTTTGGACTATATCTCAAAATCCCAAGAAAGTGTACCCCGGGTGATATTGGTATACCACAATATACTGCCGTAGTCCCATGGTTCAACTATGGTGCGGTAACCGCTCTAGTATTATGTACAAAAATATAATGTGAAGTACTTGTTTGTATGTAAACACTCACTGACCACAGACAAATTCAAGGTACACCCTGCTTTATTTGATATTCATGTCTGGCATTTTAAAGTTCAACAATGTTTTACTTGTGTAGATGCTGAGGATGATAATAAGAACTACCAAAATCCTCAGCCAGGTACGATTGGATAGGGGGGGGGGGGACATGCATGAATTGGTATTTTACAACATTTCTTTTATATCTTCAGTTTTTCAGGGAAAACTGTAAAAAAAAAATTTTCAACAAAACAAAATAAAATCTACGGTCGGTCGAACGAGGACAAGCAAACAACTTTGTTTTGGCCTAACACACAGAGCTTTCATTATTGTTTTGAAGTATTATACTTAACTGCAAGGGGTTTTCCTTATTATTTATCTTAGTAACGTAACACCAAAATGAAAATTGTGCTTTCGTACGAATTTGTGTCACATTTTTGTTGTGCTGATATCCTGAGTGTAATATTACAACTTTATAAATCAGAAATCAGTGTTTTTATAATGTTTTGTATAAATAGCTTTGTTTTGAAACCATAGACGTAAATCTTTTAAATTAGGATTTATCAATAATACCCACTATAACAAATAGAGCAACGATTTGCAATTTAAAGGCCGCAAAAACCTCAACAAATCTTAAAAGTATACTAAGACAGGTTCATAGGTGAGGTTCAGTATGGATTTAGCTCCTTCCCAGTATTATTATTTTTCTCAAAATAGCAAAATGCTATGTGATCTACTGCTATAATAGCTGACCTGTTGAGCTAGGTTTGTGTAGGTCATTGGTTGTGTCTTTTCAGAATCATTCTTGTGTTCTTTGAGTCATGTACCAAAGGCTCTCCCTGAATCCATTGTAAGATTTGTCGCAGCCTTTCCAGTCTATTGTTGTTAAGATCTAAAGATGACCTTTTCCGTTTGGAATCACTCTACAGCTATCTAAATAATCATGCCTTCCTGTAACCGTGTCTGACTCGTCACTCCCTCCTCTCTCTGCCAGAGGTGTACCAACGCCCCTTGCATTACTGGCTCGAAAAAAATCGGGACAACATTTACCGAAAGTTGTCATGTGAATCTTCCATTGGTCCGGTTTTAGGTCACACATTTTGGCATATATTAGCATTAACATTGTCCCTTTAAAAGTCGTTTTAGTAGCCGGTCATCGAGATAAATTGGAAGTTGTGTTAAGCTGAATTTATACTCGATCACCGACCGATTGAGACGCACCGCTTTTGGAAAGCGATGTGCAATAGCCGAATTTTGCGAACGTCGCTTTTGCGTTTATACTTATCACGGCGATAGCGATTGCAGACGACAATTGAAATATTTTAAATGCAACAAAATACATTTTTAGAACATCCATTATTGTCAATAATTATTGCTTTGAATTAATTCATCACCGAAAAATCACCGAAAGGTAAATTAATTAGCAAAATAAAAGATCCAGTTAATAGAAAATGATTGGTTGATGCATTCAAACCGGTCCTGGTTTGATTATCTGCAGTTCAGTACTAGAGTATGATTGACGACCCATAACTGTTCTCGCAGGTTTTCATCGGATTCCCTGTTTCATGAATTCTGCAAACTGACCTCTTCCCATATTCCTGTCTCGTCTTAACTGCTTCACCTCATTGTATTATGACATCGAGTCTCTTTGCGCTTCATAACAGGGTCTAGCGACCACTTGATGGATGATAAGTTGTTATAAATTGCTGCATTTATCATTTTTAACGCGTTTACAGTTATGAGTTCTTCTGTCTGACGGCTTGTTTAGGGTTTTTAGGTCTTAATAAATTGATGGGGCAACGTCCTACTTTGAGCCTGTGATATTTGGTAGCAGCCTAAATAATTATTGATCCATTTGCCACTGATCTAGTTTTGACAAAATTTATAGTAATACAAACATACTCGATAAAGTCGATACAATCATAAATCATTAATATCTTTGGTTCTTGTTTTAATTAAAAACTAACCACTGCTTTAAAAAAAAAAAAAAAACATATTCTAACCCAAGGCTAAAATGTGCAACATTTGAGTTGAAAGTGATCTTCAACCGACACTATACAATGAGTCGATATACCCGATGTCATCCAGTCAAGTGGAATGCCGTATTCATTTAAATTTAAATCAGGAAATTACAACATCCATTTGAAAAAATATTATCATACTCTAATACGCAACTTTTCTTTGTATATTTTGATGTTGTATTCACAATGATACGATATTGTTGTATTCTTCCTCTGTTGTGATTTTTTACGCAGGACTTGATGTGATCTTTACACAGATTGGGAAACGACGTTCAAAATATATATAAATGTAATGCAATAATTATAAGCAATGAAACAGCAAATTCTGTTGCGTGTTTTATTTTGTTGTTAAATTATATTTTCTTCCACTTTGTAATAAAAAAATTGAAGTTGTATTGGAGTCTTCAGGTAGGCACAATCTATCCGCGGGAAGAATTCAAGCCATGATAGAAGATGATGGGGATATAAGTATGGCTTTAAAGAAATTGCATTAGTAAACCTTCATCCTCTTCATCTCCACATGTATCTACATAAAGATTTACTCTTGAGACTCTTATGCTACATACCGAATGGCTTTCATACCGGGGCCTTGGTGTATTAAACTCACCACTGCTTTAACTAAAGGAAATAACATATTCTAACCCAAGGCTAAAATGCGCGACATTTGAGTTGAAAGTGATCTTCAACCGACACTATACAATGAAGCGATATATCCGATGTCATCCAGTCAAGTGGAATGTCGTTACGTATTCATTCAGTCTGAGCGTGTTTCCCTCTGTGTTTTTGAAATCAAAATGTAACAAACATATTCTTTAGAGAAGAACTAATAGCCTTACGGGGATGGGTTTTTTTTATATGCTGTGTTATCCAAGTCTATTTATCCTGCAAGTGTATGTTATAATGTGAATATATTTCAAATTACAATTTACTGTACTGGTACTATGTCTAACTCTTTGCAATATTAACATTATGATACATTGTTGTGAGTCCATTATATCAGTTCCATGACAGTTTTCCAATTTTTATGAAAGTATGTAAAAATTGCCGAAATCATATTCAATGACTGTGTGTGTAGCTATCAGTGTCATCAGACGTCACAACTATCCCAGCAAACACAAAAACGTTTTAAATAAGTTATATTTTGGGTTTTGGTTTAGGTAAAAACGTTTTGATAACATTAAAATGTCGGGTTATATAAAGGTCATGAAATCGTTTTAAAACGTTTTGTATGAAAACACACTACAACAATATTTTTAAAATGTTTTCGAAATGTCATTGTAAACTATTTTTGCAAACATTTTTGGCCAAATATTTTGTCAACACTTAAATAACATTATGTTAAAATATTTGCACCCAGCAAACACAGAAATGTTCTTAAAATGTTTTTACAAAACATTTTAATAACATTTAAATGTCGGGTTATATAAAGGTTGTGAAAACATTTTAAAAACGTTATTGTAAATATTTTGGGCAAACATTTTTTGCAAAATATTTTTTCAACCCCAAAATAACATTCTGTTCAGAATGATTTGTACCAAGTTTTCAAAAATGTTTTTGGAATGTTATTAAAATGTTTTTATACCCTTTATATAACCCGACATTTAAATGTTTTCTGTAAAACATTTGGGTTTGCTGTGCAGTAAATTACCAACAAATGTTATTTAATATTATGAAAACGTTTTATACCATTAATGTATCCTTTATATAACCCGATATTTAAACGTTTTCTGACAACCTTTTATAACCTTTTGCGAATGATGTCGAAAACGTTTTGTGTTTGCTAGGATAAACGTAAAATGCAAACAAAGCACAACTATGTTTGGTTAATATACAAAATAATACAACATGTTTTGAGGGGAAGTAGTCAAAACTACTGGTCCTGAGGTGTTGGATGATTTGACTACTTCCCGACGCGTCAGCGGAGGGAAGTAGTCAAATCATCCAACACCGAGGGACCAGTAGTTTTGAATACTTCCCCGAAATGGAACATGTTGTATTTGTTTTACTATATAATACCTCATAAATATTTTCACTATCACGGTAAAAACGTTCAAATAAAAGTCAACAACACACCAGTCAACGTGCCGGCCAGCATGGTATAGGCCTAAGCTTAATATTTTGCTTACCTGATTTTATTGGAGGATTTTTGTTCAATCAATTTACATTTTGACGTATATTATTCTAATATTCTTTTTAACATTCCATAAATAGCATTTTGTTTCATAAAATGTCAAATTCGCGTGTTATTATCCATCGGTAATCTCAGCAAAATAACTGCAGCAGACGCCATTTTCACGATAAACGCGTCTGCAGAATCGCCGCTGTGTAGATAATGTTACGTCTCAAGGAACGGTGACGCGCGGGGTCGAGACACCGTGTGGTAGTAGGGTGCGGAAGTTTTTACTACTTCCCTGAGTGCGCGTAATTGCACAGGCGCAAAATACCGTACTCGGACGCTGACGTTATTAACCAATTAGATGTCTGGATTACCTAATAAATATTTATGAGGTATAGTAATACGAATTAATACATGGAGGGCGAGTTGGCGCAGCGGTAGTTCCTCGCCTTGCACCACTGAGGTCCCGGGTTCAAGCCGCGGCCGTGCCCAAGGACTGTATGTGCATTCAAAAGATCGGCGATTAGTTGTTTGGTTATCAAAAACTTCCTTCACCCAATGGAATTTGGGGAGCTGCACAGAAATTGGTTAAGCCTTATAAGACAAGGATTAATAACGTGAAAAGCAAACATGGAATATCGAACCTTTATTTGTGATGGGATCAAGCAAAATCAGTCGCAACTCGGATATTTTCAATTTCCAGCTTCTTATAGGATAGTAAAAAGAATTTGCAAAGCTGCAGTTTGTAGAAAACCCCATTGAAATTGAACAACCAGTTTCAAAAACGAGCAATTAAAGAGTTTCCAAAACAAGAGGAAACAAAAGGAAATATTTCCTTTGTTTGACTATATCTCAAAATCAATATTTCCGAGTTCCGACTGATTTTGCTTGATCACATCACATTTGTCTTGCACTTTTTGGCGGCCATCCATGATAACACATAGGCCATCCAATTGTTTATTTGAATCGTTATCTCCAAAACTAATATACATAGCACAAAACTATATATATTGTGCTTTCGTACGAAATCATATTTGTGTTGAATAATATCCCTAGTCTAATGTTACGCTTGTATCAATCGGAAACATGTGTTTGTCATTGAAGCTTGCATATAAATAGCTTTTTAGGTAAAAGGCTACCTATAGCCGTGAAACATGATAGAATGAGACCTAAGGTTTGGAATTTTAAGGAGTGCTATAACCGCAGCCATTGTTAAGTATACTAGGAAAATTTCAGAGGGTCATAAATAAATATCGTTGCTTCACAATCAAATGGAACGCACAGTCTCTCCGCTGGTATGCAGGACATGATAGGGGATTATGGGAGCAAAAGTATGGATTTAAACCAATTGCCCTGAGTGATCCCCCATCCCCTTCATCTTCGTAGATATCTACATATATATTTTCTTATGCCAGTCTTATGGGACCTCCCAAATGGCTTTCAGGCAGGGGCCTTGGTGTATTGAGGTCACTACTGTGTTAACTAGAGGACAAAAACATATTAAACCTAAAGCATAAAAACCAAGACGTTTGAGTGCAATCTATACTCGAAAATAAAGATATATACAGGTTATAACAAGGAATTACTATACAATAATATTTAGAAAATAGTATTAGGCAAGTATATGGTTTTTTTTTAATGTATTAAATTTTACTTGATCGTCAAGGTGATCTCTTAATCTACTACATAAGCTGCGAAGATATGACCAATTGTTTAAAGTAATTCAGGGCCGGATTTACCTTTTGGGGGGCCCTGGGCCAGACCACAATTTGGAGGCCCCCAAACGCACCGTGAGGAAGGCATGTGCACTCAAGTGCAAAGTAAATTCAATTGTATACTATTTTAGCCCAAATTGTAGCTGAATTTTGCTACATAACAGGCCATGCGCGCACAATGTTGCAATATTTGACCCAAAACATGTTATTCGGCTAAAATGGAAGATGCACACTACACAGGGCAATTTTGGGGACCCCCAAAATGTGGGGGCCCTGGGCCGGGCCCATCTGGCCCTATGGCAAATCCGGCCCTGAGTAATCCTAAAACAGCTTGGGCTACTTTCGTGTCTTTGTGTAGCAAGAGTGATTGAATTGAGCTGAATCATGAACCATCTGGTCGGTGATCTTAAGATGGGTAATTTTAAACAATGGGACATTTGAAGTGGTACTTTGATTTTTGATTCAAAGTAAATATCATATAACTTATTTACTACTCATTGATAATTGAGTTAAAGAAATAAATAAAACAACCTTTGATTTTGTTCTAAAATCTTTGACGATCAGCATGAAAATTCACTTTACTTGGTACAAACTTGATACGTGCAAAAAGTGGCCCAGCTCAGGCGATTAAGTAAAATCGGGCACAGCGTTTGAACCAGAACTAGGAAAGAAACCAAGTAAAGTTTTCTTGTTTGCCAAGATATTACTGATACTACTGCATCTCACATTTACTCCATGACCCCTGGTTTCTGAAAAGCAAAAATGCAATTGCTAATCACGAAAGACAATTTAACGCGATACAATCTTGATATGCGCAAAATGTCAAATGTGGCCCAACTCGTTTTCTGGACAATTTAGTTAATTGCGCATAGCGTTTGAGCCCGAACCACATGATAAAGGGCCCTAAAGACCCAGAGTATTTGACGTAAATATTCGATTTATCATGCCTTCGTTATTTATTGTATTCCCATTTCCTGTTATTAACGAACTACTAACGAATCGATAATATGTTATGTAGAATTTCTGGTGGATATACATTATCGATTTTACGCCATCATACATTCGTTAGAAGTTAAACATTACATGAAGTAGAATGGCAATAGAAAAACAACGACGCCATTACATCCAATATTCTTTATCCATTAACAACTTTGTAGCGGCTCTAAAGGAAACGAGGCAAGAAGACAGTTGTTAAGAACACAGACAATCGAGAGTAAAGCTGAGAAGAAGTTAAACAAAGGTACGCTTGATATATATTTATTATTTAGACATAAAGAGGAACAATATGATGTTCGATGCAAAGTTATGTTCTTAAGTGGGTGGCGGTTTATTTACACATTCAATTTTGAAACATACATGTATATTTTTGAGAGAAATCGACTTTTTTTACCAGATGTATAAAATAAAGCAACGATTTAGAGGCAATTGCCTTAAATCCCAAATGCAATTATCGTATACCTACTTTTTGATATAATTGTATTCATTATTTTATGTTACATATTATATTTATCTAGTGTAATAACCATGATAACACAGAACAAAAGCCTCAATTACATAGGAACTGCTATATCTATCCAACCAATTTACCAGCAATCTGATTTCCTGCAACAATCTAATCGTAAAAGCATTTTACATTTAAAGCCGTAACTTCAAGCGTAGAAATGTCGATTATAAATGTGCATTATGTGACGTAAGCTCATGGGATTAGAACAAATAATTAACAACATTGGGAATAAGCTTTTTTTTATAATTTCCATCGAACCATACCCTAGCGCATAGATCCCGAAAATTATAGTTTGGAATTTGTGTGTGTCTTGCTTGATTCACATATGACTAAACGTTCTCTGCACCAGCCTAAATTACCAGCTTGACACCCGGCTTGATAACACCTCCCGGAACAGATGACTCCTAGATTACGACACCTGTCACCTTGTCGCCCGTGCTCTCATTCCCTCGCGAATCGACTCTGACAATTCCATGCGGAATTTTATCATATTCACACCTCTCACAGTCAAACCCCACCAGTATCAGGTGACACGAGATGATTTAGATACCGAATGGTCAGAAGATCAACATAGGTTGACCTGAAACTTTTCTTGTTTTAACGCATTGAGCCGTAAACACCTTTAGGCCAAAATTGCAGTGCTGAAAGTTACAATTAAGTAGGGCGATTATTTACTAAAACTCGATGCCGTGGGGAGGAATTTTGGAAAGGAAAGTGTCATATAATGAGAGAAAATACCATTTTGAAGCATCAAAACCCAAAATACTTTTTTGGCTAAATAACTTGGTCAATTTCAGTGACTTTATGAAAGCAGTCATTTTAGATGTCACACAAACAAGTAGTTCATCGTCGTATTTTCATGCATCGCCCAGGCCTATTGATATAACGAATATAATGAATTAATCAGCGCTTGGCTATTTGTCACCATGTCTCTCCTCATACAGCCTGCTCGGGTTAGCCTCATGCAGGTCGGCATCTGACACAGCTCATTTCACTGAACATAGCACAAGGACACATACATCAGCGGAAAGCATGTCTCTTGCCCATATTGGTCCACTGAAATTGCGCTACCCATTTCCACCAGGGGTATTTGGTTTTTATTCCTGTTCCAAAAGGTTTCTGTGTATGGATAAACTGTATTTCTTTTTTGGTTGGGGTGTTTCTGTTTCTAGTTTTGAAAGTTTATTTATTTATCTATTAATACACATTTTTTATGAATTTTGTAGAAATTGAGGTCGCAATTAATAACTATTTTTATCATTGTTGTTGACTTGTTTCATCATTTAGCCACTTTTTGCGCATTCTTTATATCATTTATACATTTTTCTTTAGTAAATATGTATGTATGTAATGGGAGCTACGAGTATTAAGTTTGAAGGAATGCAATCATCTCAACCATTCGCAAGTGCATGTACAATAAGTTTACTTGGAAGCACAATTTATCCGCAGGAACTCAAGATAGATGATTATGGTTATAAATGTATGGCTATAAAGAAATTGTATCAGTAATCCTTCACTCCCTTCATCTTCGCAAATACATTTACTCCAGAGTCTCTTTATGAGACCTACCAAATGGCTTTTAACGGGAACCTTTGTGTGCTACATTGCAATCACCAATGTTTTAAATAGAGGAAAAATATTTTGAAAGAAATTGCATTAGGTACTCTCCATCTCCACATATATCTGCATACAGATTTACCCTTGAGACTTATATAACATATAACCCAAGGCCATTTGACTATTAAGTGATCTTCAACCTACACTCCACAATAATGCAATTTTTCCGAAGTCATCAGCCTGAGTGTGTTTCTCTATATGAATCGAGAAGCAACAAATAACTTATCTAGAGGAGATCCTAAAACCTTACGGGATGGAAATTTCTATTTATGCTACATCTAACAAGTTTAAGTCCTTGCTCAAATGATGGCAATAAAATACTTATACCACTGAACGGATATGTACTACTGGATTTGATACGATTAGATTTTTCATAAAAAATTTCATAAAAAAATGTGTTCACTGACATATGAATGACAAAACAGTGCCCTCAGTATAGAGACCAGAATTCGGGTACTCAACTGCTATGTCATCCCTGTATTAATGTATGGAAGTGAAGCATGGTCAATAACAACAGACATTAAAAGAAGATTGGAGAGCTGCGAGATGTGGTTCCTTAGAAGAATGATGAAGATCCCGTGGACTGATAAAGTGTCTAATGACGATGTCCTAAGTAGAGCAAATGTGAACAGGAAGCTATTACGTGAAATCAGAGTTAAGCAGCTCAAATTCCTTGGTCATATCCTCAGAAAGGATGGTTTCGAGAACCTAGTATTGACAGGAAGAATAGAAGGAACAAGGAGCAGAGGCAGGAAGAGAGTGATGTGGTTATCAAATCTGAAAGACTGGCTAAAAGAAAGGGGAGCTGAACATAAAGCGACAGAGCTTCTGGAGATGGCTTATAACAGATAATTGTGGCATGACATGATCGCCAACGTCTTAGGATATGGCACCTAGAGAGAGAGAGAGACATATGAATACATGAATTCAAAACCCACCCAAGTCCATGGGAAGTGATTTTCAGAAAAAAAAAACCGTGTATCATTTTAATTCCTTCAGTTAGATTTACCTGGTCCATATGGTAAGTTTTACGTGCAAATGGGTGGATTAAACTGTATTAGGTATGGCGATTAGCATTTCAGAGAATTCGTGGGGTTAATTTTAAATGCTGGGTGGTTTTTTGAATCATATACAAAGACAAAAATGTTGGAATGAGATTACCACTAGTAAGATAATACAAAATAAAGCACACAGGTATGTATAATGTTGATAAGCATACACACACTTTCCTTGATTAAACCCATTTTTGTTTCAAAAGTCACTCTCCAGCAATGAATGTGTTACAAGTGTACTTTTGTTCATACAATCAATGTGTTATAAGACTCAAATCCTGGACTTGGGTGATTCTTTCATACATGTTATTTTTCAGATGCTCAATAGACACAGAGGATGAATTTGAGTCGTTCTTTCATACATATGACAGGCCTATGTGTAGGAACAATCTCCCATGCTTAACTCAAATTTGGCCAAAGTATGGACGTACTTGGGTGGGTTTGGTATTCATATATTCATATGTCTAACCCCTTCCAAAGAAAGTTACAGTAAAAGCGTCGTTTAAAACAGTGGTCCGGATAAGAACATATTGGTTTTCGAACAATAAATACTAATCCTATTTCAAACACAATGGGACATTCGATGTCATGTCAAATCCTCAGATCGTTTCCGAGTGAGGCACAAACACTTATCATATCGTATATACAATTAGTTTTTATAAGTCAGACCATTGGACGTCGTTATCAGCAAGGAAGTCAAGTGGAGTGTGTAAAGCACTTTTTTTCACACTACGCACTCCCCCACATATTGACTTTCGTGGCTAGAATGTGAGAGTATAAAGTTGAATTTTATTGGCCTATTGATGAGTTGAATGTCATAGCGTTTATGGCTTGCTTTTTATTCACACACATGCAATTGACGTGTTTTCGCGAGTGATACAACACGTATGTAATGATTTTGGTAGATACCACCTTAGTTGTAATTTTACGACTTAATTTCCTGAAACGATTTTTTGGACATTTGATAAGGAATCAGATAGCAACGTTTGCACAGTATTTTGGTGGAACCTGAGAGCACATCAGATACACCAAATTGCATTCTAAATACGAGGAATGTCCTTCTGATATCAAATAATTTTGAATTTTGAAATTCGTGAAATTTTATGGCAAATTATAAAAAAATTTGATATTTTTTATTCTCTTGATATTTAACAGTCCACTGTCCACTTTATAAATGATATGTACTTAAAGTGTATGTAACTGGGAGGAAAATCCGTCCATCATTTGAAAATGTGGACCTTTCGAATTAAAGATATACATTTTTTCCCAAAAAAACCTAAAATTGTTCGTTTTTTTGGACCAAAAAATGTATATCTTCCAATTTTAGTGGATACCGGTTCTGCTACTCAAAATATTGGACCTGCCTGGTCATCCATCACACGGTAGAGGATAATAAGAACAAAAATTCGTTTATTCTCTAAATGTAGACCAATACACCAAACTAGAGTTATCATTCAACACTTGGTAATAACGTCTTGTAATCCGTTGTCGTATAAACAACCCAGGTACTACAGTAAGATTCGAATTCGTATTAAAATGTAGTTGGCAGTTTTACCCTTTCTTAGTGTATACTTGGAATGTCAAACAAATATCTACATATTTAGAAGCTTGCTTATAGGGTAAGTGACGGATTGGCGAGTAATGTTTCTAACATCACATCGTAAAATTAATGTAAGTCATCTAATGAGTTTAGATGGAAATTGTAAGTAAATAAACATACTCGATCAAATCAGTACATTCCCTCTTATTTCCAAACCAAGAATATCTTATTTATACATTTATACGTTGTTTGAATTATTTATAAATAAGATAACTATTTGTGTATAAATGTTTCGTTATATAGTCTGCCCGATAGTCTGTATCAAAATGTTTGGTACCCATCAGTTTTTGGTGTTTATTGACAAGCCTGTTTATTCAATATGTAACGTTGGATCCTCTTGAAATGCCCAGGATAGTTGTATGACCTTTCATGACATTCATATAAATAAAGTAGGTCCATATGTTTTGCATTTTGTTGTGGTAGTCTTTCCATATCACTAGAAACTGATGGGTACCAATCATTTTGACACACCCTGTAGTATCCGACAGGCAGGTAAAAACTGCTTTTGTTTTGATTTTGATTGATGTTATCTCTTGTAGTAGCTTAAGTATTTGACGATTTGTTTCCCCTTTAAGCTAAAATTTGACTAATAATTGTTGAGAGAGTTCGGGTGCTTTACTGTTGTAATACAATTTCAACGTACACAATCACGTTGATTTTGAAGCTATTCCCTTCAATCCCACAAGCAATTAAAAAACACACCCACAAGCAATTATCTCTTTTTCTTTTTTTATATGATAATGATAATATTTGTAAAATTATTTTATTTAGTATGAAAATAAGTTTCATTTGTATCTGTGCATCTTTATTGTACAGTGGTTCACATTTCAGAGTTTACAGTTCCTCAAGCAACCCGTTTACTCGAAGGGATTTAATAATCTGTAATTTTAAGATAATACCGATGCGAAATTTGTTCAATTTGGGACCAAAAAGCTCGATGCAGGAAATGTATTTAAGGACCAAATAAAACAGGGTCGTTATTGTATATTATTATAGGAAGACAACTTAGTTTCAACCAAATCCAACATCATTTCCCACCAAATAAAACAGGGTCGTTATTGTATATTATTATAGGAAGACAACTTAGTTTCAACCAAATCCAACATCATTTCCCACTTTGTCTAAGGCTGTGGTGTGAATTAGGTAGGGGTGTGTGTGTGTGGGTATGCAGGTGTTAGTGGCTGTTTTCTGTGGTGTTCGGGTGTTGTATGTGTTCAGAGGTGATGGGACTATGTGTGCTGGGCATGCTGTTGTATCAGAGGATGATTTAAGCACTTCCCAGCAAGTCTTGCGGTTAGCACAGCTGTGTGAGTGAACATGACACCACTGCCCGCCCACTGCATACACACGTGCATGGTTAAATTTGAATTTGGACAGTTATATTTACAGTAAAAACACCTTCAAAAGGTTGGTCGATTTCACATTTTATGTTATCTACAGAAGGTGTGAATTATCCTTCATGCATACATCACTTTAGATCTGAAATCGACCAAGTAATAATGACACACGGGCAATTCTAAAACAACATCTTTTGCACAGAGTTCAATGGGATTTGAAAAGTAAAGTGGCAGTTGAAACTCTAGCGATAACACTTTTACAGTGCATGATGGGGCTTCCTTAAATCATCCTCTGCTGTTGTATGTACATCTGCATGCATGGCAGTGTGTGAACTCATACTCCCTTCACCTGTGTGCCCCCTTTTCCACCCACATCTGACTCGCACCTGCATGCTGATGTTTTAATATGTGTCAATGACCATCTCAAACCCCTCGTAATATCGCCAAATTGTATTTCGAGTTACAGTGCAAAATGTGCTTAAAGGTTGTATTCATATTTACCTAATGTTTGTCCTACCTGTTTCTCATTTTAGTGTCAGTCAAACGCCAATCTTTAATCCTATTGTTGAAGTGGATAATAAGCTTATACCCAGGGGCTTATATGTATAGAGTTAATAAATAGCACTAGTCTTTGTTTGCTTTGGCCAAATCCTGTTCAAGTGATGGGTTAACTAACGATCAACAATGAGAGGACATTCCTGAATCTCGTTGACTTGGGGATAATTTGAAGTGACCGCCAATTATGACACGTTGCTATGTAATACCAGCGATGTGGAAAAAGAGAAATAATGTAGCACCAAAAATAATGTGCCCTTTTACTGAAGGAGTAAAGTTTAACAAGCCATAACTCCGTTTCTGGATATTGTTTGAAGTCAAATGATATAGCATTGTAAAGCTTATGATATATATTTTCTACATACGGAAGAAAACAAAATTGACCAGCGTTTCGACGTAGACGGTCACATTTATACTTCATGTGCAATATTATCATATTACATCTTGCATTATTTAACTTTAAATTTAATGTTTATATTTGTATTTGTAATTTTGTAATATTTTGATGTCTTTTAATGTGAACAATGCTCAATTTGGCCTTAGGGCCACGATGCTTTTTTTTAATAAAATTAAATGAAATGAAATGAAGGATCTCAATATTTGCATAAAAATCACAGTAGAGGATGAGTACAGCAATTATTGTATCAATTTGGATTTCCATCCTCTGTTGGTTTGCTCAAAAGATGGTAAGAATAATCCAGCTGTTCCTGATTTTGCATTTCCAAGTTACGTATGCGAGTATGATTAGATTTCCCAAAAAGATACCATGTTGTAATTTCCTGTCAATTTATTGATAAGATTTAAAAATGAAAAAGGGATCCTCTCTACATGCCAAATTCTTGAAAACAGTAACTGTTCACAATCTAACTTTAGGTATGGTTTATTTTTTATGATGTCTGAAATCAAAGTCTGTGGCAAGTGCAGGAAGGGCGCCTCAAATAGTACTTTTTCTTGAATGTTTAAAGGGGGGTTTGAGCTAATGATGTTAGTTTGTTTTCTTTCAAAAATGTTGTGAATTACATTTTGACATTTAGATATTATTGCAAATGATGGTAATTTTATGTATAAATATGGTTTATCGGATTTAACGTATCTTTTTGATTTGATCTCTTCTCATTCTTCCTTTCCATTGCTTGCGTATTCCTTAATTACCTTTTTGCCTTTTTCCTCTTTCGCATCGTTGTAATTGCAATTTATCTTCATACACTTAAACAAAATTTCGAAAAATTGTAGTTACTTTGATTTTTAAAATCTTCTGTTCACATTTTTTACATAACTAGTACCGCCGTGTTGTGTAGACTGTATATGACGAATTAGGATAAATAACACCTTACTCGCACAAACTAGTGCACACCGATAAAAGGTGGCTATGTTTTGTGTCAGTGCCTGGTAATGAATTACAATAATGAAGAGGCTTTTAAACATAATAGTTGTAATTAAGACGATACAATAAAGGTGAAGTGAAGCAAGTAGACAGTGAAGGACAGCCCAAACAAATTGAGAGTAAGTACAAGAGGAGGAGATGATTTTCAAAACAAGGACACGTTAAATTTATATGTCTAGACATAGACAACGTAAATGTTTTATGTTCCGGAGCAGCGGTCGACGATGTCTTTTCTTTTCCTGCGAACATTGAATGCCAAATATAATTCTATTCTTGAGAATAATTGAAGTTTTTGGTGGGCCAGTGGCACACCATTTTGGTGTATGTTACTTGCTTACTAACTCACTTACTAACTTACAAACTTACAAACTTACTAAACTTACAAACTTTGACTAATGTCCTTTTTTTCATCTAAAATCCTTCCCAAAGGATGATTTAAGGAAGCCCCATCATGCACTGTAAAAGTGTTATCACGCGAGTTTCAACTGCCACTTAACTTCTCAAATCCCATTGAAGTCTGTGCAAAAGATGTTGTTTTAGAATTGCCCGCGTGTCATTATTACTTGGTCGATTTCAGATCTAAAGTGATGTATGCATGAAGGATAATTCACACCTTCTTTAGATAACATAAAATGTGAAATCGACCGACATTTTGAATGTGTTTTTATTGTAAATATATCAGTCCAAATTCAAATTTAACCATACACGTTTATGCAGTGGTCCCGGGCAGTTGTGTCATGTTCACTCACACAGCTGCTAACCGCAAGTTGACCCCAGTGGAGTGCTGGGAAGTGCTTAAAACACCCTCTGGTTTCTTCCATGGCCGCTGTAAAACCATGTTTCCGGAAGACTCTTTGAAGTTTCTCAGATCTACCCACCAGTTACGGCATAACAACTATGACATATATATGATCTAGAAAGTATGCAACCTCGTCACCCTTGACTACACCCTTGCCTTTCTAGATCATGTATATGACTAACTGCTAGAATCAACAACGAGGATACGTCGTTAGCAACTAAGTTTTGCGTGAAAAGCAGTCGACTAGTTCAGCTGTGATCAAGCTACATGTATTAGACAAGATGACAAAAGCTCAGTTCCGTGAGTAATAAAGTTTTGATGCAATGAATTCACTCGGCAAATGGATTAACCAGTTTATGATCTCAACAATCCTACTAAATATATGTCTTTGCTGATATAACATTATAATGGATAAAAATATGGCTTAAAAGAAATTGCTTTATGTTTGATTCCGACTCCACGTCGCAGATGCTTTAAAACATCGCAGCATCGTTTTCAGCATAAAAGAACACACATTAAAAACAACAAACTTGCAGATAACATGTTTTGTTTACTTGCTGAGCACATTTCAGGAATCATACTGTCGCTTCCAACTTCTCTTGAGATTAATCTCTTTCTTTACCAGTTTTTCAGTACTTTATGTGTCCACCGTTGGCTTCCCTTACAGCAGCCACGCGGCGTGTCAGTGAATCAGCTCTAAAACCATTGAATAGGCTTCATTGCCATTTTTATCTGTCGACCTCTGGGTACTTTTACTCCTGAGAAAAGATAAGAATGTTTAAAAACATTGGTATCTTTTCTCAGGAGTTTTGTAGGGTAGTGGTTGACGTGTTAAAATGCGCAGGGTAATCCGCCGCATGTGATTATTTAGCAAACGTACAAAATAAGTTGCTAGATTTTAATAGTGGGTCAATTTCCTAACCATAAAGAAACTTTTTTTGCGTAGTTTTTAAATTCAAATCCATTCTGGACCAACATTTTCACCACGATATGAGAATTTTCACCGCCGAGCTCGTAAAAACCTGGATTTTAGTTTTTATAACATCGCAGCCTCGCATCGCGCTGCGATGTGGAGTTTGAATCGGACTTTAGTATGGTTAGTAATCTTTTATCCCCTTTATCTTCACAAATATTTACATATAAATTTACTCTTAATACCCTTATGGATTTTGTGTGTTGCACGCACATTGTTTTACCTAGAAGAAAAATAAATTCAACCGAAGGCTAAAAACCAAGACACTTGAGTATTATATTTATAGTGATCTTTAATAAATCGAAATAGCCGATGCCATCAAGTCAAGTAGAATGGTATTACGCATTCACTTGCGTATCAGTCTGAGCGTGTTGTTCCTAAGCTGCTATGAACCACTGATTGGTCCATGTGGTTGTCTTTTATAGTGTCTAGGTGCCTATATAATTTTTTGACCTGTGCCACTCCTCCTGGGCTTATTGTTCACTGTAGTATTTTATATAAAATGCTAGAGTCGTGTGAATTTTTTTTATTTCACTTCAACTTTTTTTGTATCCAGCAACTGTTTTCCCGTGTCCATTATTATATTGAAGGATGTGATTGGGAATTAAAATATGTTATGTGTCAACACTGCATCTGATTCATATTCATATAGTATACTTATGAAAGGCCAAGTTTATTCTGCACACCCTTTCCAATTCTCCAAGCTCTAATTATACAGGGTGTCCCCCCCCCCCAAAAAAAGAGGCCCCTCATTGGGCCTTCTTTTTCTCCTATTTCAGAAATGTTGATATGTTGGTATGTAAAGAAGACTTTGCCCGTTAGCTTTAATAAACCGAAACAATTATTGTTATACTTGATCATATAAAAGAGGGCGCACTGATTGGCCTGCTTTTTTGGGACACCCTGAATAGACATGATAAAAAGCAATCACATGCTCTGTGCTTTGCACAGACGACAACCAAAAGAGCGGAGCAATAGCGTCGACATCGCTTTGATCTCCGCCGGATAAAGAACAATCGTATCTGTGTGTTACCAAACAAGTAGCTAATTCTATTTCGATATTCACGAAAAACAATTAAAGGAGGATACCCTTATATACCCTTATTCTCTCCTCATTTCTGACTTCAGAGACATATAAAAGCAAAGCGTTTCAATTTACTGTTCTTAGATTCGAAATCGCACTGATAAATTGACGAGAAATTGTAACACGTTATAATTCTCAAAAATGAAATCATGTTCTGATGCTTAACCTAAAAATGCAAAATAAGAAACAGCTGAATTTCACTTGTCTACCTTTCATACTTGTTACAAAAAAGGAGAAGCTGTGTCATTTAATGTGCTCTTGTTGCAAAACATTATGTCCTGTGCTTTCGGTCTCACATTGTTCGGATGTATATGGTATCGGCTTAACGATTGGCTTGTTTCAGGAAGTCAAATCACTACACTGCTAAACGTACCAAACCTCGAATGAAGCGTTTGTTCTGTGTTCTTACACTAGATAAGAAAATGAAGGAAAAAACATAATTACTTCTGGGATTTTAGGGATTCATCAGTAGATACTTTAACGCGGTTTCATTATTAAGTATTTAATAAAAAATAAAAAATTCAATTGCTCTCAAGAAAATTATTTGACATTCAAAGCTTGCAAAAAAGAAACGAAAAGAAATCGTCAGTCGCCGCTAAATAACATAACACATCTACGTTGTTTAAGTCTAGACATACAGACTTAACATATCCTCTTCTTAATCTTCCTCTCAATTGTCTAAGCTTTCCTTCACTGTCTGTCTACCGCTTCCCTTCCCTTATTTTATCGTTTTAATTACAATCATGGCATGTTAACTTGATTAAGGTGATTCATTATCCAGACAGAATGAAGGGCACTGACACAAAACATAGCCACCTTTTATATTTACGCACTGAAAGATGTGCTTTAGACTTGGAAGATGTGAAATGTGAAATTCCGGATGTGAAATTTGACAGTCAACCGATTTAAAGCTTTGAAAGAAAGTAAAACTGATATCGCTGGCGGCGACACAAAGACATCGCTCACGGTTGTTTGATGTGATCATATATTAATTTTTCTTACAAAATATTATTTAATGTTCAATTCTATACCTGGAATATACCAACAACTAACACACTAATATACACGTATATATTTTTAGCTATATTTAATTTAGATTCTCGTTTTTATATCAAATTATTCATCTTTTTATGCTTTTTTGTGGTAATGTTTATTTGATAAACTGTAAATTTTTGTGCAAACTGAGGGCGCTATTCACACATATTTTATGTTTATTCACATATGACTTAAGGCTATTCACATATTTAATTTAACCAAATAATATGACTTTTCATGATAACACGTTTTTTCCTTGCCATTTATTTTGTAAGTCTTCTGTCTGACGTTCTAAAACCATTATACAAGTGTCTACCCCTTGTAAAGATGCAAACAAGATTTAAGATAAATAGCGCCACCATTGTTCAACGTTTCTTTAAAATTACTCAGTTTTGCATGTCATCAAACAACAGTGCGTTGATATAATAAAATCTACTGACAAACATGTTGTTATCAATAAGTAACAGTTGTTGGCATCATAATATCGTTATGAATTCGGCAGACCGTCAGAGTCTAACACGAAAAGTGCTAGAGGCGATTCGACGAGCGCGTGTATCTTTGGTATTGTTTTATTCCGTAAAATGAGTGCGACGTTAGGTATGAAATCAAAACTCTGGCGATTTTGTCCGCGATTCAATCGCCGATAACATTGTTTACCCGGAGCGGGGGTTTGATTTCATCCCCTACTGATTTTTTCAGCAGTGAAAAGCCGTTTTTGCTTTGAAGACAGTTTATACCGTGGCTCATACTTTATTATTATTATTATTATTATTTCAAAGAACTTATAAAGCGCATTTCCCATGGACCTATGCGCTGTACAAAGAAAATAAAAATACATCAAAAATACACAGCATGGCATTAAGAACAACAATATATCACAACGTGGTAACTTAGATTCTTTTCGGCTATATGCCGCTTTTCTAACGATATTATGTGCTTGGGTTAGTATGTGTGATTCTGCAAATGCACATGTGGATTTGCTTCCAGAACACATTTTTAAAACCTGAAAATTTTAATTTTAAAATATCATGTGAATACCAAAGACAAACATTGTTTCTCGTTATTCCTGCATTCAAACACACATTTTAACTACCCGCCCTGCAAACCGTGCAGTGATTTCAGCAAACAGAAGTAAATAGAAAACATCATAAAAAAACTTCCATCCCCATATGTCCATACGGGTCGTATTGATGTTTTTTGTTGAGACTCGACTGGGCCCCCGTATCAACAAAAAACATCAAGGCCGCAGGCCCGACAGGCCATAGGCCGGCGACTCCCATACGATGACTAAACACACCAAGTGGGATCACAATATAAGGTCCCCGCAGGACATGAAAGTAATGAGTAACCTTAAAGGTGACGGGCTATCATTAAAAAAATTAATCTTAACATTAACGACCTTGAAAGGTAATATAAAGTTTTTATATTCTATGGTGCTTAAAATGTGTACGTATTTTGACAACGGGTATATCGTGCCCATACGTATCCTATAATACAGCATATCTAATCTATCAGCGCGGCATTTACCGTGCCCATACGACCCGTCTGGGCACAATGGGTTATGTGTATATAATGTGTGTATCGTTTTAAAATTAATAGAAAGAAACACACTCACAAAGGTACTCCACTATCTTTTTACATAGTCTGCAGAATATGGGTTTCCTTTTGTTAAAGCATGTGGGATGACAGGAGCCACATTTTTCCAGTTTTAGCCATTTAACTAAAACAATGGCACTATAAAGCAAATTACACCATTTGTATAGCTGACCACTACGGTCCCACATCATTCCAAGAACAATTCAGGGACTTTGCTGCTACAAGAGCGCACACCCTAGCCAATCCACAAATGAACTTCGCAACCAGGATCAGCTCCCTGAGTTTCGTACGGGTTACAACGAGACAATTAACAGTTAGTATTTGTCCAGAGCAACTTCCATACTGCAGTTACTGTCCGTTTTCCTATACACAATACACAGTGCTCTTACCATTGACGCGTGACCTCTACAAATAGCCTACGTTAAAAATATGGGGATTTGCCTAGTTAACGTCGCTGTGTGAAAAATAACCGGCCAATATTAAAAGTACTCTTCTAAAATTCGAGAAAATATAGTTTTGTAACATGTCCTAAATTTTTAGCTAATTTAGATGTTTGGAAATATGCGTACTTTGGTGTTTTAGGAAGGATATGTAAACGACAGATAACACCAAAAATATGAAGAAATTGTTTCCAAACCGTGTAAGTCTGCAAACCACCATGCTTCTCATTTTCAAGAACGCTGGTTAACAATAAGCACGTATTGTCTCATTTCGTATACAAAGACCACAGAAAATTGTTCTCTAGCGCTCGCTTTATAATCGTTCACCCAACTGAAACTATATCCCAGCGCATTGCTCCATTGTACGTTTAAAGCAGAAACATATGTTGTGTGTATTTAACCAGAGAAGATATGATTTAATCAGTTGAGCTAATTTCAATGAGTGTTATCTTGGTTTAATAGCTTTTAATGGGGTTTAAGTCCTGCAAAGGTCGAGGTGAATTCTACTGTAGACATGACTGCATCATGCAAGCTAAGTCAATGGTTTTTCACAAAAGTGTACTAGGCACTCCGCCAGGGTTCGAATGCGCAATCTCTCGCACCATAGTCGAACGCCTTATCAATTGAGCTGACTTGACGTCCGCGGAGTTAGCTCCTGTGGAACTCCTTGATAGAATCCTTACGATTCCTGTTGTGTGTAACCTCTACTTACCTCAATATTTGAGTACAAAAACCGCTAGATCGTTCTCCCATCCGACCCGCCGTTAAGCAGTGGAGAGTTCAATCCAGGTCCCTTAAGAATATCACGGGTACGTTTATATGTAAATATCTGTAGAGATGACGGGAACGGAGGATTACAGATACAATTTCTTTAAAGCCATACTTTTATACCCATAATCCTCTATCGTAGTTTGAATTCCTGCAGAAAGATTGTACTACCAAGCAAACCTATACTGTACTTACGCAATGATGATTTGGTTAATGTTGCTGCACTCTTTCAAATTCAAATCTCAATATCAAGATATTGATGTTCGGTTAGTTTTACATTTAAAAGCTTAGGCATGAATAAAATATTTGCAACAAAAACATATCTTTCTTTTTATTAAAGTGAAACTTAAGAATCGTAATATTAACGCAAAAATGATGTGAATTTGTAGAAAAACGTGTATTTGAACTAGTCTCAATCAGAACATAAGCTCTAATATATTATGAAACAATCAGATGCGCTATGTGTTGTCATCGATGACAGCCAAAAGGGCAAGGTAAATAGCATTTATCTCCGTTGATCTTTACTTGCTGATCGAGTAGATGTGAATATTATGAATTTTCTAGAATGTTATTCGATATAGACAGGAAAACATAATATGTCATTCATATTTGGATACCTTTACTCGGTTTCCTCTATCTACTTGACTATAGATGCGAGTTTTAGCTATGAGAAAGAAAACTTATATCCACACTTACTTTTCGCATCTGATCAATTTATAAGACTTTCATTTCTAAATCCTATCAATAAATTGATATGAAATCGCTACCTGTTATCAGATTGGCAAAATATAACCACTCTCAAGTGTAATTTGCAAAATGCAAAATCAGAAATAATTGAACTTTTCTTTTATAAATTCCCAACTTAGTACAAAACAGAAGACGCTGCAAATGTGCGAAGTTGTGTGCTTATTACATTTTTCCACCACGTCCAACATGTACATAAAATATCGGAATTATGTCAAAAAAGAGAAATAAATTCCCATCCTCGGTAGGGTTTTGGTTCTTTTCAAAAGAATATGCTGGTTGTATTTCGTTTTCAAGTTCACAGAAAGAAAGACGCTCAAACTAATATACGAATGAATACGTAAGGCATTGACTGCATGACACCTAAATATGTTTGTTTCCTCCAATTAAAATTTCAGTTTTAACGTAACTCGTGTTTGTTATCACCCATCTGATTATCTGATTTAATCCACGGGGATTTATCTCTATATTTATACTGACCTACCGTGTTTTTTTCATTATTTGAAATAAATCTTTGTTAGTATAATTTATCAGCCAAAAAATCTGGTTTTATATAAATTTTATTTAGAACCTTTTTATATGCAAGCTTCCTTATGAATATAATACACAATAGCTCAGTAAAGTCATAATAGCATAGCGGTTTATACCGTTGTTTCTCACTCCTTAGTGCTGGTTTAAAACCGGGTAGAATACAGTTGACCTTGTTTTGCCTTTATCCCAAGCATTAAACCCCAAAGTATGTATTAAAATACACCAAAGTACCGATACGAGTAATTTCGGATGGGAGGTTCAGGCGCAATGTATATGTAAATATCTGTAAAGATGAATGGGATGACGGATTGCTGATACAATTTGTATAAATCCATACTTTTGCCCCCATAATCGCCTACCATGTCTTGAATTCCTGCGAGATTCTAAGCTAACGCCAGCATAAGTTAGATACTTGTTTACATACTAAAACTATCCTTACCAAACTTTGCCTGGTTTACTTAAGAATGGCCGAGGTTGTTGCATCTTTTAAAATCCAAACATTATACAAATTTAGGCCCAATTCTACGTATCATGTTTTCGTTCAGTGTCAATGCTAAGCTGCAAGATGGGTGGTGGTTTTATAGCTTTTAACTTTTAAATGACGTGTTTGGGGCTCGAGCAAACTGACACATGAAAATATTGAGAGAGAAAAAATCAGGGCTCAGCGGGGATTGAACCCCGGTCGCTGGATTACCGGTCCATAGTTTTTCCACTGCACTACCTGAGTTCACAGTCGGTACTCGGGCAATCTCAACTTAAGTCCTCATGATAACTCTCTCATTGTGTCTCAGCGGCCAAGTATAAGACAATGCGAGAAACAAATTAATATATGCGTGGATCGGAAATAAACGATGCAAGCATGTATTAATTTGCAGTAAAAGTAGTTGTGAGCCGATTGATTTAACTGTTTTGGTTTGTTAAAGCTAATGACGGTTTCTTTACATACAAAAATATTTGATCAACTTTTCAGAAATAGGACAAAAAAAGGGCACAATGAGGGGCCTCTTTTTTTTTGGGGGGGGACACCCTGTAGTAACCAAATTTGGTCAAAATTGACATATGCATGTGGCTACGATGATAAAACGATTATACGATTGATAAAAACGTGGCAGAATGAAGAACTTTAATAGCCAAACTCGTTGGTTTTAATTTTGACATATTTGTCTTTTATTAGGATATATTATTAGGAAGAGTGAACATAGCTGGTACCTTAATTCTTTTGCAGTCTGTATGTCAGATCTATAGAGGAGTACCAAAAGCTTCAGCATAATAAGCGCAAAAGCGCAATTTGGTGCATATAATTTATATATAGTATAGGGATAACCATTTGCAGTTGATATTAAGGTTAATGCAGAAAATCTGATTAAACGAGCTGCGTTCTATCATGGATGGCAGCCAAAAGTATGAGGCAAATAATAAGTTCGATGTTGCCTTAATTAGGTAGATATCGCACTATATAATTCTTTTACACAACAGTTATCCGGATCAAATAAATTGCAAAATGATATAAAATCGTTCTCACATGTAACTCTGACTCTGACTTTCATTTGTTTTAGTCAAGCATAATAAAATATCCTTGACTTTAAGCTATCAGAAACAAATAGACCATATCCAGATTTTTTATTCTTACTACAAGTTCTAAAGTTGTTGAAGTTCGTGAGGAATATATCGACGAATTTAAGACCCACATCAGCAATATTTCACCCACATTAAGTTTTCCATGGAACGGGAGGAAAACCATCAGCCATCAGAGACCAGCTCTGCCAAAATCACCATCTACCGCAAGTCCACACATGTACACACCGATCAGTACTTGTTCATGGACTCACACCACCCACTTAATAACATAAGTCTGCAGAACGTAAACTGATGCATAGAGCAGCAAGAATAGAACTGCAATGCCGCTTATAAATTGGCGAAACCAAACGCCTCCCAGGAATCAGAATTGCAGGGCATAGGAGGGAGCCATCCTCGGTAGCGGAACACGCTTGAAGAACCCTGGGCACTATCCCAATCGCAGATTATTATCATTATTATTTTATTTTATTTTGCAGTTGATGAGAGTCTGGTGTCATTCATTGCATGAATCCGGACGTTGCTCATGACGAGCTGTATTGAATTGATTGGTTCAAATAATTTGTAGATTAATTGCCAACAAAAGTTTGGACATTTCAAGAGTAACCAGTATCCAATATTCAGTAAACATTAAAATTGAAGGGTACACCCTGTACAGTCAGGCCGCTTAATGTTGAGCGTTACCCTGCAGCATAATATAGTTTTATCTTATTTCCCATGCCACCCGATATTACCCAGGATTCACAGCCATAATATAGGGCATAAATTTTTTAAATAAACTTGATTGGATATGTTTGCTGAAAATCCGTCGGATATTGTTCGATGCTTTCGATTCTTTTGTGAATCATCAAAATAAAACACGGTCCAACAAAAATAAGCTTTGTCTACCGTGGTGTCTTGGCCACGGTTATTTTTCTAATAAAACAAATTATGTCAATAATGTCGACTTCATCGGGTTCATCAGATAGACTATGTGACGTATCGTAAGGATAACTGGAAAGTGTATTTCGGAGAAAAACGATTTTGAAAAAATGCCGATTTGTAATAAGGTTTTGTTGTTGTGTTTTTGCACTAACTAGAAGCTTCTAGTTTGCGTCTCCTTGGGGTTCAGGTATCTGCTGACCTCTCTTGGAATGAGCATGTGTCCAATGTTACAAGAAAGTGCAATAGACCCTTAGGCTTCCTCAGGACTGTTGTTGGTAAACAAAATCAAAACTCACGCTTTATCGTTCTCTTGTTTTACCGGTCATAGATTTTTGTTCACCAGTTTGGTTTGTATATTGTAAAAATCACATTAATAATAAGGAACTTATCCAAAGGAGGGCATCACGATTTATTTTGGGTCAGAGAAGGGGGATCAATCTTACATGGAGCGTCGTCAACAACTCAATCTTGTGGATCTTAATAACAGGAGGAAATATTTATCTATTCGTTTTGCTTGCCAATGTATTTCAAATTCTATGTCTTTCATTTCAGCAATTGGATTGTAAACACTCGCCATCTTAAATTGTATGTTATTGTTGATGAAATATGTGTAATGTGTAATATGTTATGTGCAATATTTAATATTTATGTTTTGAGTTCACTTGTCTCGGTAGGTTGGAGGGGTCACACCCCTCGGGTGATAGTGTTCGCGCTCCTTGCTCCTCCTGGCTAGCCTACCGGGACAATCTTTTATAATTTTTATTTTATTACATGCTTTGTATGTGTATTTTTGATGTATTTTAGCCAGTTATGTCAGTAAATAAATAAATAAATAATTTCGAATTTACTGTATGAAAACTGTTCATTAGTGTTCAAACCACCTTCTTGTACTATTTTTACTTCACATTTTAGCTTTTAAATGATACCAAGTTATACGTTAGTATGTGACACGGAAAGTACCATAAACATAGGATACGCCACAAAGTGATAGACTTTTTCTACTTTTTTTACCATTTTCTTACCATACACCAATTTTTTTTAAAATTAAAACTACTAATTAATTACTTGATTTTCAGCTTTGGGACTTGGCGTAATTGAAGATGACGATATCTAAAGCATTTTATAGGCCTACCCAAAATTGCAAAAATGACCAAAAATCACGATATGTGATGATATGTTTTATATGCAAACAATTTTTAAAACGCCACCAGTGTTCGCATTTAGTTTAAAATGAATCTAGTTACACATGCATTTTACCGGGGTAACACTTTCAATTTAGTTTAACAGTTTTCGTCAATAGTTCGACTGATGATTTGCTCCAAAATTAATCGATACAAAATGTGTCAGACTTACGCTTTAGACTTAAACATTGCAGATCGAATACAACAATTAAATGATGTAAACCCACACTAAAGTAGAATGACAGCGACAGATGATAGGGAGAGAGACGAGAGTTAAGGGGACTCGATCTTTTGTGCGTAATTATAGAGGGCCAGGGGATTCACTCTATCATTAACAAAATTATTTGAAGAAGTCAAAGAGCCCTAGGAATAAAAACTGTAGTGTAATTCACGCCAGATACAAATTCTTTATACGACAAAAATTAATTTTTAAAAAAAAAAAAAAAACAAACGTTTTATATCAATTTTAAATTTAGCCTGAATCCGTAAATATGGTACCTCTCGCCCTTTTTTAGGTCAAGGCTATTTTTACCATTATGCAGCGAACCATTGTTGAAGCTATTTCACATACATGTACAAAACATTCTAGAGAAAGAATGAGGACATATAGTGTTGAAATATCTTTTGTTGATTTCGAATGATAATGTCATGAAGTCGTAAATTTTAATGTCAAATTCCTAAAACCAAAACAAAACATTGCGACGCAGATAATTCCCGACTTACGCAATTTCATCATCACATCAGTGTCTTTATTATTTGTTTGAAACCTTTCCTAAACGTGCGTGCTATTTATGCATAAAACGGCTAATCTATCTTTACAAAACGCGTCTTTTTTTTAGTAAACAAAAGGCTAAAGATGGCATTATGAGATTTATCTTTATCATTACACTCATCCGCTCAACTACCACGGTGGCCGAGCGGTAAAGCGCTAGACGTGACGCGTAATCGAAGGAAGTTTAGAATCGCTGGTTCGAGTCCCAACGAAGCCTGTGGAAACTTTTTTTTTCTTCAAAATTCATGATCGCATTCCGAAATGAGTCACTTGTCGGTAAATCATGTATCGTATCCTTAATGTAAGAGATATAACACGTAGAACACTAGTCAGTCGATGGATTTTGTTAAACAAGACCCAATCAGTCACTTAATTAGGTAGGTGCTTGAAACGATCGAATTCGGTGTTGAAAGTTAGCAAAATGTTTAGTTCCACCTTTTCACTTCATAATAATAATTCAAACCCTGATGTTAAACTTAGGTGTGAAATTTAGCCTTTTAGTGTAAAATTTTCGATTTTCACAGGCTTCAACTTGCCCCGCGAGCTTTTTTGGGGTCAACGTTTTTGCTCTTCAAAGTAACATAATTCGCTAATGAAAGATATTTCCCAACTTTCTAAAGCAATCATATAAAGCTATATGTCATAGTTTTGTCAGAATTTCGAATGAAACGGATATTCTGACAGAACCATAATATATATACCCACACGATGTGCCTTACAGAAGTGGGAAATATCTTTCTTTAGCGAACTATATTAGTTTGAAACGCAAAAAAAAAAATCCGAAAAAAGCTCGCGGGCGAAGTTGAGGTAAAAATCAAAAACCTTACACTGAAAGGCACAATTTCATGCCTAATTTGAACTCCAAGATTTTTTTAAAAAAAGGTATATCCAAGCACAATGCTTTTAACTGACTGAATAAAAGATCGTAGCAAAAAGGCGTGTCTCTGAATTCGGTCGATTCACAATACGATGCGCCTCCAGCGGTCGATGGGGAATGGACGAAATGCGCAGTGCATCATGGGAAAATGTCGACATCAAAAGCCCGCGTAAAACGAATTCAACACAGGAGCATGTCATTGTGTGTGTAAATGTCAATATAATTATGGCACACGCGTATGTACACTAAACAGAAGTTTACAATAATTGTAGCAGATCCATTTCCGATCAATTGATCACACGGAATCCTTTATGGAACTGTTTTCAGCATTATTATTATCACACTCGCGTAAAAACCCAATAGTGGCTATGATGGCGATGTCGACCCTGGAGGTCAAAGTTTGGACTAGCAAGAGCAACCGTTGGAGGCGCATTGTATTGTGAATCGCGAGAATTGTGCTGATTTCAACATTATCGATCAACGTTTAGCGCGACTATGCATAACAGTAGAAGCTGTTCAGTAACGTACTGACTGATAAAGGAAAAAGACGTTTACTGTGTATCAACAATACACTACTGGTGAACAATGCCCCTCAATGGTGTAGTTATTTTTTGTCAAGTGCACTAAAGCACTTAATAAGCTACTTAATGACTCAGACTAATCGTGGGACCCTTTCTGTGAGTTCGTCTTTGCCCTACCACCTTACCCGGGGGTAGCATAGACTGCTTCAAACTTGTGTTTAATAAATAATACCACTTAATTACTCCAACTAGTAAGGTCTAGTAATCATTTATCAGCACAGCGGAACAAGCGTGGGTAAATGTTGAGAAAATTAAGAATTGAGCCAATTGGAAATACTGCCGGCAAGTAGACTGTTTGCATTTAAACAAGTTTGTGTTTAAGCCTATGGGAGCTAGACAAAATTGGGCGACAAAAAATAAGGCAATGATATATAGTTGCCGAAAATAGAGCCCGATAATGGTACATAATTGTTCCCTCCAATAATAAATAAAATAATAGTCTCAACAAGTAAAATGTGTAGTCTACAGGGAGCATGATTAAAAAAGCAAAATAAACACTATCAAAAAGTGTACATTAAAGCTACAACAATTGTAAAAAGCTTATACTTGTAGAAATTTTGTATCCTAAACTCAATTCTTTCGGCATAGATTTTGTCTATGATTTTTGTGTATGGCTAAAATATCCCAGCTAAAATGTCCCTATTTGCGAGAAAACTTAGGTGCACATTATGAAGTTATAGGGAGAATTTCGTATAGAGGAGATCCAGAGATATCCATTGGTATCATATAGAGCAACGTAAGGATTTGGTATATTATAGTTTGTATAACACCACCACCACCAGCCCCACCACCACCACCCACCCCACCCCCCCCCTCCTGACAGAAAAACGTGTAACTACAAATACCAGCATAACCTTTTTGAATTTAAAAAAAAATGCAATTGCAAAACATTCTGTTAAGGGGCTATCTTTCTTAAAAACTAATTCTGTATAGGGCCAAAGACTGTGTATTTGTTCCGCTTTACTACGCGACTTCTCCCCCCACTCACGAATTAAACTTTATATCTATCATATATATTGTTTCCCTTTTCCATGTTATTTGGGTAAATTACCTTTTAGTATATTCCTCTGGTAAATCCGAGCTATAATATTTCCACTGGATTCGACTACCTTCGTCGTGTGTTAGTATTAAAGAGCTGCCATCACACATTCCTTCTTGGGTATTGATAACATTTCCCCTTGAAATTAACTTGTGAAACTTTTTCTGTGAAACACTTCAAGGTTTGGTTTTTATTTCAAGCAGTTTAGTGATTTGCTTCATAAGCAAATGATAAGGGTATATTCCTAAAACACTTTACAATCATTTCATTGAACTGCACGTTTGTCTATTCCATATTATACTTCTTTTCTGTATAATTTACAAGAAAAATGATATTCAATCGTGTATTTTTCATGGATAACACCTGATGACTATACAATTATCAATCAAACTCATAAAACACGGACCCTCAGAGCCTGTAGACATTTTGTCTTCCAGTCCCAATAAGTTTATGAGAAGTTCTCTTTTACCGATTCTGGGTCAGACGAGTTTTCTATATATACTGCGCCAAAAAAGTATCCTTACACTTAGAAAAATAATCACAATTTCAAAACTGAACCATATTGGAATAAAATTGTTTTTTTATTAGATGCACTATCTAATCCGGCACATTATGACACCCCATTTAATCCAATGTGACTTCAAGAAGCAAAGTTAGAAGCATTTGATTAGACGAAGGTCCAATTTTAAAAGTGACAATCTGGCCTATTCAAACCTCCACGGACTAGACATCTGGTTTGAGAGTGTTGAATGGCTAATTTATGCGTGCCTTTAATTTAAAACAAAAGGAACAAAAGAAAACTGAAACAAAAGAACTGACAAATAAAATGAAAGTTATGAAAAGTACAGAGTCCTCAATTACTTGACTGACCATACTTGTTTAAATTTTTAAATCAATTTATAGTTAAAAGCAATGCAAATGTCATGAAAGTGTCTGAATGTTTGGCAATAAATAATTAAGTGAAATTTGTACATTCTTAAAGTTACACCGTCCATCACAGTGTAAAAAGATATAAACTTTGATACGTATCAGCAATACATTTGTGTATATTCTCAGTCATCCATGTATATAAAATATCAAAATTGATAATTAAAATCTAGTTAACTGGTCTTACTATTTTTGACTGGCGACGTTTCACATCCTATTCTGGATGCTTCCTCAAGCCGTCTACAGTTATGCTATCCAAAAGATCCCTCGAGGTCTCAGTTCTGTGACCCCGTCACGGGTCACTGACCAGACGGCCTGAGGAAGCATCCAGGATAGGATGTGAAACGTCGCCAGTCAAAAATAGTAAGTCCAGTTGATTAGATTTTAATTATCAGTTTTGGTATCAGCAATACCTAATCTTTCGTTCGCTACTTCTTCTTCTTTCTTTTATCATTTCTTCTTATATCACTTCACACTCTTTCAAATTTCTCTTCTTGAAAAATGAATATAATACAGTATTACAATTATATAGGGTAAATAATATTTGAAAAGATCTCTTTTACAATGTTTGTGTTAAGTACTATTTGATCACTATATTCAGCAGCGTGTATACTACATATAATTGTCGTAGACAAGCAAATCTTAAGTAAAGCAAGATATTGGGAGACTTCCTGTCAAATATTTAATTAGAACTAATGGTTAATGACTTTTAATATTTTTTATAAAAACCGTAAATGATAGATGGGAAGATTTTTATTAAACTTTTGCTGCGATATTAGGCTTACCTTTATTCTTTTGCAGTGGAAGATGCTAAAGACCTACAATTTTATCTCTTTTTGGAAAACATGTATTATCTACAATACCAAAGGTAAAAATTTGAAATGATGGTCGGCGTTTCCTACCAGCTAAATACACTTTAAGTACATATCAATAGATTTATAAAGTTGACTTCGAGGACTGTTTATGTTAAAAATATACAATTTTAATAATTAAAGGGGTGGGTGTAATATAATCTATAAATATATAGATTGGACAACCATTTAATCCATTTTTATAAAAAGTAATCATTATATTGTAATTATTAAAATAATGTGTAATTTTTGCACCAATATGAACTTATTGGCATGATTACAGCTGTGTTATGTTTCCTGTTTTAAGAAATTAGGGTTAGCACTATATTGCCACCGACTTTAAACCTGGGGTCCTAGATTATCTATAAACAACAATGTTGATCTGGAATCATTGAAAACGTGTTTTTTGCATCAACAACGACTAGATTTGATTTTTTTTTTAAAAGAAATATCCATCTCATAAGTAGTTCTAGAAACTAGTGTGGAATTCTTGGGGCAAAAAGTCCTAACCCAATAAGTGACAAGTAAGTTTACAAGTGACCGGTTTGTGTGGAAAAATTGTACGAATGATTTCAACAAAATAGTTAGTCTGTTGAAGAACTTCTATACTTTATGCTTGTAGAGAAGTAATTCATTGGATAATCACCAGCGCGGTCACGTTAGGAGCCTTATTTCACCCTACAGATGAGCACTCCATTATAATGTCTCTTTGAAGGTGTCTCGGGAAGTATTTCTTGAGCTGCATATCTGCTTGTCTTAGGTAGGCATGAAACAATTCTCTGAGGTCTCTGGACTTAGGACCAGTAGGACCAGACTCTGGGGGGTTAAACCGGTTTTGAGAGATCCCAACCGTCCCGCTTCCCTCAGAGGTAGATGTAATTAAACCATCATCAGAGATTGGGCGCTCCGTCTTACTTTCAGGCTAGGAACAGCTGATATGAGTAGCGTAAAACAGCGTGCCAAATCAATGCCCCTATATTACCCAGCAGACCCTTGAGTAGAGTCAGCTGAGCAGAGCTTGCATGCGGAACTGGGATGTGCAATTAAAGACATTAAGGACACTGACTGGTCACAGGAACTTATAGATAGTCTTACTATCAGTTGGAGTGTCATTTGGCATATTTAGGTCTGAGTGTCTTGTGCTGGTACGTCTTCTTTATCTTCAATTGGAGACGGTTCCCAGCTTTGAATCAGGTCTATCTGTCGGAATGCTTTGTTTTGACGGCATAACCATATCACATAGCTGGATCTGAGAGCAGTTTTAGAGGTCACATACATGATGTTACGTCTCTTTCCACTTGGTACTCCAAGAGCAGCGATGCATTTTGTCAGCGACGTGTAATAGATACCTCTACTTCCAATTTCAATTGGGAAGTAGTGCGTACACCATCCCCTATTTTCACAGTCGGCTACAAGATCTTGGTATTTGCTTTTCTTTCTTACATTGGCATTTGACAGGTTTTCTTCCATTTGGGACTGTAAGCTCAATGATGATAACTGTTTTGGTCATTTCAGAATATATGGTGATATCGACGTTTTGCAGTCTCTGTGATTATGGGAGGAAATACTACTTGCTTATGTTCCTCATCCATCAGGAATTCCCAGTCAGTGGTCTTCTGTAGGAGGTTTGTTGTATCTCTTTTTGGAAGAGGCAGTGCTGGATACCGGTAGGTTACACCATCTTTAGTGAGGAATTTAATAGTAGTCATATAGTTGGTATCTTCTGGAGGGATGTACGACTTCTGATTTGCCTCTTCAATGAAGGGCATTATGCCATTTGCTACAGCTTTCAGTGTCTGATCATGTCTCCAGTTGTATCTACCACTCTGCAGAGAATAGTTGCATCCATTTAAGATATGGAATAGAATACAGTTATTATGATGACATAAATGGCAGGATCCAAGGTTGGTCTTTCCCCAGAGTCTCAAATTAGCTGGTGATGGAAGCTGGTCGTGGATGTCATTGACATGGAATGATAGGAGCTCTGGTGGCCATACATACAGGAGCGTCTTCCAAGATGTATCTCCTTGCATGGCAGAGTCCCATCTACTGTCCTTGCTTGGCGCATCCATAAAGGTACACAAGCATGTTTTCTTCATCTACGTCGTTTACCAGACTAATGAGGCATTTTCTCTGTTCTCGGAGTTTCGTGTTCCTTAATAAAGTCCTACTCTGTCTGTTTGACCTCTTTACAGCTCATTCTCTTTGTTCAAGTTCTCTGACTCCATTCCACCCTAATTGCTTTTCTTTTCTTTTGAAGTAGTCTTTGTAGAGAGTCTGTGTTTTCCCCATATATAGCATAGTGTTGAGATGGTGCTTGGTGACTTGCATGCATTTTACAGAAGTGGTGAGTCTTTTAAGTTGAAGCTCGTACCTCTTCATGCTTCTGAATAGAGCACTGTTGGTGGTACATTTGCTTATTCCTGCCCATCTTTTCAAGTATTTGGTGCAGGTTGCTTCCAAACCCTCGATGTACGTAATTGCGAAGTTGTAGATGTAAACTCCCATGTCATTTTGGGTAGGAGCGAACTATTATATATCCACAGCTTCATGATTCCATTGAGTAGGCTTTTGTATGTCCTTTTCAGCATGTCTGATGTCCTCTGATTTTCTCTGATTTCCTTATCCTTCAGATCTTTGAAGATAAGCTTGCCGAGGAATCGCATGGGCTGGTCGTGGATATACGCAATCTCTTCTCCATCTATTGTCAACTTTGGCACATATTGGATTTTATGTTCCTCCTGCTTTTTTTTCTTATTTGGGACAAATCTCTTCATGGCATGGGATCGACGTTTGCTTGGCTTTGCCTTCATTGAACGAGTCCAATGTAAGTTTACTTATGGAAATTCTAATGTATTTGGTCCACTATAAGTTTACTTATGGAAATTCTCATGTACTTGGTCCACTATAAGTTTACTTATGGAAATTCTCATGTACTTGGTCCACTATAAGTTTACTTATGGAAATTCTCATGTACTTGGTCAAAAAACAACTTATCGCGAAACCAGTAACATGTGTTTTAGGTGGGTTAGGACTTTATTACACCCACCCCTTCAATTTGTCATAAACTTTTTATTATCTAAATTTGTAAAAATCTAATTAATCTAAATACTGTGCATAAATATAGGTTAAATATGTAGATCATTAGAATTGGTCTCTAACAACCCCGTTAGCTAACAACGGGAAGGTCAATTTATACTATTTATAAAGTTGTTTAAACATGAAACCATTATTGAAGATGAATAACAGACCTTTACGAAGTTACCTTAAATTTCATTTTGGTATGGATTTGTAAGCAACGTTCAGCGTAATGATTAAGTCAAATTCGCAGCGAGTTTCTATTGTAACGTTAGTCTTTCGGTAAATCTTTCTTTCATCCTCATTTCTTAGAAGAAGACACATCAACCACCGTTGATCGTATTGATTTTACTCTCATATCAAGTATGCTCATCTACACCGACACAGTTCTTAACCCCAATGTATGTGTACATTCATTCAACTACCGGTGAGTTTTATAGTACAGAAACTCATACGTCACAACATCAGCTCAAATTTGGAGCTATATGCTTTTTCAATGGAGGTCATTAAACTTTGCCATTGTAAATTGGCTCATAGTTTTTGTAGAAGGAATATATCCTTGAAATTTGAAAGTAATATGGAAATCGTGAGTCTGTATCATTCACAGCTTGTTTTCTTGAGGATGTTATTGTTGTTTGTTTAGCAAAATAAAAATTGGAATGACACAGGGGGAATGACGTCAAAATCAAAGAAAATGGTGAGCGAAAGCAACACGGGTATGTCAACAAACTAAGTGCGGTTGCAATTCGTCGGAACAAGATTAATTGTGATGCAATCAAGCAAAATCAGTCGGAACTTGGAAATATTGATTTTGAGATATAGCTAAACATAGGCAATATTTCCTTTTGTTTCATGTTCAAATTCGATGGGGTTTTCTTCAAAATGCAGCTTTGTAAATGTTCTTTACTATCTTATAAGAAAATTAAAATCTAATATTTCCGAGTTCCGAATGATTTTGCTTGATCGCATCACAATTTACTTTCCACTCTGATAACCACAGCCTTTGAAATAGGTGTGAAAGAATCAATTTTCATCAGAGTCAATCAACCATTACCTAACCGCGACAGGGGCCGATAAAAGTTACCAAGAGTGTATGACCGAGTTTTGGGGCTAAGTGTCAAAAATGTCACTAATCTCGTACGTGTATGTTGTTAGTCACCAGATGAAGGTCAAAATTGTGACCGACAATATGAGGTACATCTTAATTTTGTGTTGAGGTGATAAGTTTAAAACAATTAATTATAATGTAGGCAGTAGGCTCCTATACCAACACAGGTGAACTTTTATCCTATACTCTGAGAATCGTTTGAAGACAGACAATAATTGTGTTATATACAACATAATGCGAGCATGCAGTGATAAAGAAGTTGGTACTCATTCCTAACATGAAAAGCTAGGGACAATGGATTTTATACACCCGGACGATGTCTGGGATTTTAAGCACTGACTGAAATCGCATGAACCCTCACGCAGGAATAACGATTTCCGATTTGTGAATTTTAGAACTTAATTTCTTCATTAATAGTTAACTATTCTTTAATTTCGCAAGTGTTTACATAATTGAATTGAAGTAACATACTTTTTGAACGCTGTGTGTGTTTTTACCATTTTAAAAGAACAAGGTCTATATGTATTCGTATTCACAGAATGAGAAGGGGATTTTGATTTAGTTTGTTTAGGGCATCGCGGGAAAAGTAAAGTGAACGCAAGTGTTATAATTGTATTAAGGGAAAGTAGGACAGGATATACAGGTGTCATCAAATGTTTGGTTTTGTTTTTCATACTTGCTATCAAATTATTTGTTCTGACAATTATGTGGTTTATTGGTTCAGTGTTTTCTACACGACCTTATAGTACCTTATACATATTTTATCTCCACAGTTGTTCATCATATTGCTTAAATGAACTCGTGCAACTTCTTATTTAAGCAACTTACTTTTTGACATAGGTTGTTCCTTAACAGGTTTTTGTATATTGGTAAAGGTTGCTGGTGAATATCTGATATATTCAAATATCACAAGCTTCTAATACCGTCCGCCTCAATTTCGTTTTCAATCTATGGAAAGTTGCTTAACATATCATTTTTATTCCTTCGTGTTTTAGATCGTTTTGTGTTTCATTTTGTTTTTCACTTCGAGTTGATTTTAAGTTTGATATTGTCTGCACATTTTGGTTCATCTTTTTGTTTATATTGTTTGCGTTGTTGCTGCTTTGTGTTGTTTTGACGTAAGAAGGACCATGTTCTTGTAATCTGCTGGAATCAGTCAGATTATATATAGTAGGGACTTTTTTAAATTATGGATGGGGGACGTTCTTCGAGATCCCAAACAGGTGAATTTGTACATTACCTCTTGAATCAAAATATCAATTGCTTATTTGCGTTATGATCAAATACAAATTGCTCTTGCGTGTATGTTGTGCTGTTCTCAAAAAGACGTTAAGAAGCAAAATACGTATTCAAGTGACGTTTTCTCGTCCTTATGTTTAAACATTAATGGACATCAATCAATGGTGCACCTGCTGTTTTATCCAGGAACCAGATAGCCCTGATTTGGTAAAACCATCTAACTTGAAATTTGGACATTTTGAGATAGATCCATATCTTGGGTAATGTGAGGGCGCTCTATCCGTTGGTGACATCCTCAAACTACCACTGTACTGCATTTTGAAGATAGCAGAACCTATCTTGACACTTTTGAGTGCACACCAGTAAATACAAGCCTCCTACACCCTGTGAGGAAAAAATCAGTGTTTTAAACGAGGAAACGTGCAATATGACTGAATTAAATCCATTAGAAAAGGCTTAAAACCCAACTATTATGCCCTTATTCATATTTAATCCTCATTTAGGCCTGGGAAATAGATTGTCTGTGAAAAATGAGCAGGATCTGACTTTTTATTACAATTTGGCTAAACTTTCAAAATGTGTTACATTTCAGAAACACCAAGCTATTTGTGTGGTGGCGTACGCTGTATGGGCTATAGGGTGATCTAGTCGGCATTTTCCTGGAAAAAATGCTGGACTCCGTATATAATTTCTACAATAGATGACTTCATCTGACCTTTGACTTGCAGAAAAAGTAAGTTTTGAAGAACTGAGTCGCTCTGGAGTCAAGAAAATGACGTTTTCCTGGACCCTGTTTGTACAGAAAGTCAATGGGAGCTATTTACTGGTGTGCACCCTGTACAATTTTGACCTTTTGACCTCGGTCACAATGTTTTCCTTCGAGTTTTAAATTGTTATCGATAAAATACTTCAAAGCGAAGCTACAAATGACTGTGTAGCATATCAGTTAGGTGGTTTCTAGCTTGTTTAGCAAACTACCTGCAGATTTTTGACTTTTGAAGGAGTATAAAGGTAAGATTTGTGTACAAATAGGACCTAAATCAGTGAAATTCATACTCGGATCACTCAGATCACTGACATAGCATTGTAAGACGACGCATGATCATGCATCGCGAGACTTCCAAATTTGGCACTGCTGTCCTGCTCTATCATAGAATTGCAAAAGCTCAAGAAAATCATTCCCACCATGGTTCGAGCATGCATTTAGAAGGCTGTGATTGGCTGGTTGGAACCTGCATTGGCCACTATGTTGTTTGGTAAGCTTAAAAATTACACTGACCATTTTTGGTCAGCTTTAACATGTTTTAGGCAAGCTAATTTTCATCACTGTACCCAGGCTCTACTCCCAGGGCTTATGTTATGTAGTTACTAGCCATGTACAGTGGTGTAGCATGATATATCCTATGGGTGGGGGGGTCATGGCACAGACCACTATGGGGGGGGGGGAGGGAGCATCACCAGGCCCTAGGGGCACCCAAGCACTTTTTCTGCAATTTTCCTCGGGGATTTTCAAAATTTTAAATCAATTGACAGGGGACATGATGCCCTTTCCCCCCCCCCCCCCACACACCCACCCATGCAACCACCCCCACCCACACCCCTATGATGCTACACCACTGGCCATGTATTTTCTCCTCATTTGCTTATAATGCAATTGGCTTATCTTCGTGTTTGCTTGCTCTTATTTAGAGAGATTGAAATGGGAAATCATGAAATTAGTTAATTTTGTCATTGCTATCAGCAGTAGATAGCAAAATATTCTAAAAAATAGTACCATGTCAATTAGCTGATTTGCATAGTAAAAGCCCCTTCAAACTGAAAGAAACCAGTCTAACTAAGTTTACTAATGTCCAAATTTATGATTTATTATATAAACATAAAAACATAAAAATTGTTTAGAGTGCACACCAGTAAATACAAGCCTCCTACACCATGTGAGGAAAAAATCAGTGTTTTAAACGAGGAAACGTGCAATATGACTGAATTAAATCCATTAGAAAAGGCTTAAAACCCAACTATTATGCCCTTATTCATATTTAATCCTCATTTAGGCCTGGGAAATAGATTGTCTGTGAAAAATGAGCAGGATCTGACTTTTTATTACAATTTGGCTAAACTTTCAAAATGTGTTACATTTCAGAAACACCAAGCTATTTGTGTGGTGGCGTACGCTGTATGGGCTATAGGGTGATCTAGTCGGCATTTTCCTGGAAAAAATGCTGGACTCCGTATATAATTTCTACAATAGATGACTTCATCTGACCTTTGACTTGCAGAAAAAGTAAGTTTTGAAGAACTGAGTCGCTCTGGAGTCAAGAAAATGACGTTTTCCTGGACCCTGTTTGTACAGAAAGTCAATGGGAGCTATTTACTGGTGTGCACCCTGTACAATTTTGACCTTTTGACCTCGGTCACAATGTTTTCCTTCGAGTTTTAAATTGTTATCGATAAAATACTTCAAAGCGAAGCTACAAATGACTGTGTAGCATATCAGTTAGGTGGTTTCTAGCTTGTTTAGCAAACTACCTGCAGATTTTTGACTTTTGAAGGAGTATAAAGGTAAGATTTGTGTACAAATAGGACCTAAATCAGTGAAATTCATACTCGGATCACTCAGATCACTGACATAGCATTGTAAGACGACGCATGATCATGCATCGCGAGACTTCCAAATTTGGCACTGCTGTCCTGCTCTATCATAGAATTGCAAAAGCTCAAGAAAATCATTCCCACCATGGTTCGAGCATGCATTTAGAAGGCTGTGATTGGCTGGTTGGAACCTGCATTGGCCACTATGTTGTTTGGTAAGCTTAAAAATTACACTGACCATTTTTGGTCAGCTTTAACATGTTTTAGGCAAGCTAATTTTCATCACTGTACCCAGGCTCTACTCCCAGGGCTTATGTTATGTAGTTACTAGCCATGTACAGTGGTGTAGCATGATATATCCTATGGGTGGGGGGGTCATGGCACAGACCACTATGGGGGGGAGGAGCATCACCAGGCCCTAGGGGCACCCAAGCACTTTTTCTGCAATTTTCCTCAGGGATTTTCAAAATTTTAAATCAATTGACAGGGGACATGATGCCCTTTCACCCCCCCACACACCCACCCATGCAACCACCCCCACCCACACCCCTATGATGCTACACCACTGGCCATGTATTTTCTCCTCATTTGCTTATAATGCAATTGGCTTATCTTCGTGTTTGCTTGCTCTTATTTAGAGAGATTGAAATGGGAAATCATGAAATTAGTTAATTTTGTCATTGCTATCAGCAGTAGATAGCAAAATATTCTAAAAATAGTACCATGTCAATTAGCTGATTTGCATAGTAAAAGCCCCTTCAAACTGAAAGAAACCAGTCTAACTATGTTTACCAATGTCCAAATTTATGATTTATTATATAAACATAAAAACATAAAAATTGTTTAGAGTGCACACCAGTAAATACAAGCCTCCTACACCATGTGAGGAAAAAATCAGTGTTTTAAACGAGGAAACGTGCAATATGACTGAATTAAATCCATTAGAAAAGGCTTAAAACCCAACTATTATGCCCTTATTCATATTTAATCCTCATTTAGGCCTGGGAAATAGATTGTCTGTGAAAAATGAGCAGGATCTGACTTTTTATTACAATTTGGCTAAACTTTCAAAATGTGTTACATTTCAGAAACACCAAGCTATTTGTGTGGTGGCGTACGCTGTATGGGCTATAGGGTGATCTAGTCGGCATTTTCCTGGAAAAAAATGCTGGACTCCGTATATAATTTCTACAATAGATGACTTCATCTGACCTTTGACTTGCAGAAAAAGTAAGTTTTGAAGAACTGAGTCGCTCTGGAGTCAAGAAAATGACGTTTTCCTGGACCCTGTTTGTACAGAAAGTCAATGGGAGCTATTTACTGGTGTGCACCCTTTTGGTCACTTTCCGTGGTATTTAATGTAGCCATGCAAGTCCATCTAGAGGGCGTTAGACAAGCAAGCTCTTACGCATTAATGATAACATGGCAAAACAATCTATCTGAAGATACATAAATCATTTTACCATATTAATATTAATGTGTCTTGTTGTGTTTATTTGTGTTACGAAGTAAATCAATACAACACAATTTAACTTCCTAAAGATGGTCGTCATTTCCAAATTACTCAACCAAATTAGCCAAACGTTTTACAAATAGTAAGATTTGTATATTTTCCTAAGATAACATCATCATCATCATCAGTCGGCTGCGGAGCAGGCGACTACAAGCTTTCTCCAACTAATGCGATCTTGGGCAAGCGAAACACTTTTGTTTGGCTGCAGCATCCCTTCAGTCTCTCCCAGGAGGTGCTGGACATACTGTAAGTACAGTGTGCGCTGCCGTCCCGGTTTCCTCTTCCCATGTGGTGGAATATAAAGCGCATATTCTTTCACAAGATCGCCATCTTCAAGACGCAGTATATGGCCGAGAAATTTGAGTTGATGAATCTTGACTCTGGCAACCAGTGGAGTGGTGTTGGTCAGGTTGTAGATGGTTTCATTTGGAATCCGATCCACACGTTTGATGTTTAACATGACTCTGTAGCAAGATGTTGCAAATGCATTGATCTTGTTTTCCATGTCCTTGGTAATTACCCATGACTCGCACCCGTACAGAAAGACAGTAACACATGTTGTCAGGGACGGGCTTCTCCAGGCTAGTGCTTTTCTTCTTTTTAGGTCTCCAACACTAGAGCCCATCTTGGAACCCAAATATTTGAAGTCTGTGACATGGTTGATGGTACTACCATAGACTTCAAGTGCTGGTTGGGCGTTACAGTTTGCAGTCATATATTCTGTCTTTATAGGTAACAAGATAACAACTGTGTTTATTAATTTATTTGATGGAGAAAGCAAAACGTCAAGTGTTCAAACTTTAAAGCTCTTCTTCTAGAAACAGCAATTATTGAGTTAGATCATTTTATTAAACCAGGGCCGCGGAATATTGGTTAATATGTTCTACCCAGAAGTGAACCTTTTCTACCGCTAATCAACCCTCGTGAAAATATGATCCCAACATCTAAGAAACGTCTTTTCTGTATAATGAGCAGTAAAATTCTATTACATTGTGTGTTTATATGTTTGTTAACCATAGAACTGTCTTTAAAAAAACGCACGCGAATTACGCCCAAACGACCTAAGCTAATCGTAGATCCATCCTTTGCGCTCATTTTAGTGATATTGTTTTTTACCCCCAGCACTTTACCGGGGGTAGGACCGGCCATCAAAGATGACAATGGAGGGGTTGTTGAGGCCCCAATGATTTTCATTTCGCTCTTATGAGCTACTGACTTTGTACTTGTTACTTAGGTGAATATAGCCCTTTCCTTTCATATTTAGGAGAAAATTGGGTGAAAATCGAATTTTTGTAGAATTTTTAGCCGAAAATCAATTTTTGCCAATACTTTTGTACATAACCAGAATTTCCCGAATTTGCATAGGTGCCCTCACATTATGAACTCGCAGCGACATTATGTGGGGGATATTTGTAATTTGTTGGTATCACTGGTTAGAGGAGACCCATGGCTATAATATATTAGTACCAAATGTAACGGTATAACGTTTCAATTGAAAATTAGGAAGTCCCCCTCGTAGTCCGTGTTACAAAATATGACTCAGTAGTTCTAGGGTGTAAAGGCCAGTAAATACCAGTTGTAGTCTTACTAATTCATTATGCATGGTATGGCCTAGGGAAAGTTAGCCCATATTTCAAGACTATCCATGACTTTAAGGTAAAATAAACCTACTCATATTAGCGTCTTGGTGTGGAATGGCATGTTATCTGCTGTTCTCCTGGGAAATAATAGTATTTCCAATTTGGGCTTTTAATTTATTTTTTTATTGGTGTTAAATCAGCAACAACTTTTATTTTAATAATAGTGCATGTAGAATAGCAGACACATCCCTTGCTGCTTTAAAGGGGGGGGTAACCCTATCGGTTTAGGATATGGATTCTCTTCAAACTTACATACAATGTCAAATATTGTCCCCTTTATCAATCTATGTGAGAAAACGGGAACAATTTCAGCATAAATGTGAATAATTAGCATATTAGATATTAGCAAGCCAATACACTGGTACGCGTGAATTGCATTCTGGTCAGGCATCCTGAAACAACGGCCGAGCGCATGTCCCGGTGGAAACAGGAAGTGTTCGCCTTGGCACTGAAAACCGGCTCGCCCCTGTACACTTTTATACCCTCTATTCATACTGATTAATCTTAAAAAACATTACATATCACTGCGCTCATTATCATTCTTAACAAGATATCCCATGCTGTATTTACTTCGCTTAATTATTTCTTTATTTTTAGCTATATGATGCACATTTTCACATATTTATGATTTTTCTTTGTTTTATTTTTTAACTAATTTTTTAATGGGGGGGGGAGGTGCTCTCATAATTTTTTTCATATTCGTCGTATCATGCTTGACAATATAGGTCATGTTTCCTTATTTATTTCGCCTCTTATGTATTTCTTTATTTTTGTTTTTTGTTTTATATCATTATAGCGCCATCTATAGTTTGACATTAGGGGGCCTATTTGATGTATGTTTGCGGACGAATTGGTACTGGGGTGAAGTCTTCCGAATCTATTCCGATTTCATTCTATGACTACCCAAAACTCCCGTGTCTATTCCCGATTGGACGAGGAAAAATATAATTGTTCATTTTGATCCAGCCAATGTCAGACAATTTGCGTTGCATTTGTTTTGGGATATTAATTGACCATTCAGAGCACCAAAATAGAATTAAAGCTAATGTTGCATTTGATTTTCAATATAATTTGAATATAACAAAAGAATACTGGGTTATACAGTATGAAATAGACACCACACAACAAAGGTATATAACCTTGTAAAAGATACGATTCAATGTCTTTCAACCATGTATGATGCTCTCAATATTCTTTCTTCCGTTTTTTCTAGAACAAACATAATAGATGACAAAGAAGCTGTCAGGTTTGTAAAAATCATCCTCATTGTCACGACAACATAAATCTGTTACTTCTTGCATGCTTACTGTTGCTTGCTATATTTCTTTCCTTTTTTCGTATGTTCTTTTTTTTTCCCTTTTCTTTCCGTATACCATGTATACTGTCTTCCTCCTTTTTCATTGCTCATCTTCCCTTAACCATTTATCACTTCACCCTGTCTCAGTTGTTCTTTTCCTCTCCCTGTCTGATTTACCGGTGTCCTAATTTCTACATATTTTCTCTCACAAAAAATAGGACAGGAATACTTGAAATACAATACAATGTTAAGAATTCGTGAAAAGTACCTTTTAAACAAACCAGTTCTGGAAGAAGAAGCGTCAGTATATAGTACCTCTAATAAGACGCCTTTCAATGTATATGTTAAGTACTATTTGATCGCTACTGAGTACATCGTGTAGGCATGTCTAAGAAATGCGACAAACAAAAAGAAATCAAAAGTTAAGTAAGATACTCGTATTGGCAGACTCCTTGACATAATATATACAGAGAAACTTAAATCGCGAAAGTTGTTCTATCCCTGTTTCTTAAAATGAGTTGGAAGTCTAATTTGTTTGGCTTCTCAGTGTTTTTTGTTTCGATTTGCTTTTAATTTGGTTCTGCTTTTTTTTCTTTGTTTTGGGATGATAAATAAATCGAATGTCGTTGGTGATACCGTGATCATTCATGTAAACAGACCATTATGCTGCAACAAATCCTCCCAACCTACTTCTTAGATCCATTTCCTACCCAAAATGCACAGAGATTGTGATGTCTTTTTAATGTGATTACACGCGTCTAGTCAACAGTATTACGAACATTCATTAAATCTACGATAATTTCTTTTGTATGACAGCAAGAAAAACATTATTATTTCGCCACAACGTATCGTTAACACTCGTTTACCTGTGGCACATTTGTAACATTTCTGCCGAAGAGGGGGTTGTTGCAACCTCTCCCTGAATTGTCTATATGAAACATAATGTGATGTAATCAAGCTAACTGTGATGGAGTTTTCATTGCAATAAATTCTGCACACAATGAAATCTAACAATGAATTTTGATTTTGTTTGATTAGCTTTATTACGCCATTATGTGAGTCGCCTTCAAGAAATATAGAAACTCCCATTTGCACACAAAATACATGCCAAAATCAATTTTTGGCTAAAAATATTAGAAACAAACAATATTCACCAACTATTTGGCTAAATATGAAAGGAAATCACTACTCAAATCTAAATACCACTAACAAACTTGAAGTCAATAGCCCTTATAGCTTTCATAAGATCAGCACAAATTATACTAAGATTTCACCACTATAACTTCGCTAAAATCAGTGTAAACGATGCTTCCATAATTAACCCAAGTCTTCTGGCGATAAATTGTGGTATTTTAGTTCACCGGAAAAATCCTTCCCTTTCAGTAGACGAGGGCTAGCGAAAGAAGCAACAACATTTTGCCCTGATACCTCTGACTATTTTGTTTGTTGTTGTTGTATATGTTTTAGATCCCATCAGAAATCCACTCTCAACTAAATAGAGGTTATGCATATGACGTATCATAACCGTAAATATGGCGAATAACGATTTCCGATTTTGACATTTTAGGACTTAATTTCTTCATTGTATTATAGTTAACTATTCTCAAAGTTCGTACGTGTTTACATAACTGAATTGGAGTAACATCATTTAAGGACTCTCTGCATGTGTTTTAACATTTCAAAAGAACAAGGAATTGCGTTTTTAATATATGAGAGTAGACTGTTAATTTAACATGTTTATGGCATCGGGGGGATAGGAAAGTGAATGAGAGTGTCATAAATGTATTACGGAAACGTAGGACAGGAAATACAGGTGTCATCAGATGTTTGGTTTTAACTTGCTATTAAATTATTTGTTCTGACATTTAGGTAAATTGTGGCATTTTAGTGTACGGGAAAATCATCGCCTATCAGTAGACAATTAAGGGCTAGCGAAAGAAGCAACAACATTTTCCCCTGATACCTCTGAGCTATTTTATTTGTTGTTGTATATGCTTTAGATCCGGATTATCACTCATTTTGTATTCTGATTTTTAAACGAAGTGTTGAGTACATAACATGAGCAAATTAGCACCAAATATAGAAACGTTAGTCTTTTGTTACATCCTTTTTTTCATCCTCATTTCATAGAAATAGGGAAGAAGAAGATTTCAGACACTGGCTGAAATCTAATGAACCTTCACGCAGCAAATAACGAATTCCGATTTTGAAATTTTAGGACTTAGCCACAGTTTATCGTTTCCTATGATTTCACTAAAATCTCAAGAAGATCGACTGCAACGATACAGTTCTTTGCCCGTGTCTGAAACAAAAACCAAATCATGATTTTAATCATTGCTAATTGACACAGGAATATTTCAGTTAACTACGTGCACTTGAAATATATCGGAACAAGCTTTATTAACACTCTGTAAAAAGTTTGAAGAAAGGAGTGTTAAAGTTCAATTGTGTTATATATACAACATATGTAATTGCGAGCATGAAGTGATAAAGACGCTGTACTCGTTCCTAACCTGGAAAGCTAGGACAATGGATTTTATACACCCGGTCGTCGTTTGGGATTTTAGACACTGACTGAAATCTAATGAACCCTCACGCAGCAAATAACGATTTCCGATTTTGAAATTGTAGGACTTAATTTCTTCATTGTAGTTAACTATTCTAAAATTGCGCACGTGTTTACATAATTGAATTGAAGTAACATCTTTTTGGGACTCTCTGAATGTGTTTTTAACATTTCAAAAGAACAAGGTCTATTTGTATTGCGTTATTCACAGTATGAGAGTAGGATTTTTATTTAGCATGTTTAGGGCATCGCGGGAAAGGAAAGTGAACGCAAGTGTTATAATTGTATTAAAGGAAAGTAGGACACGAAATACAGGTGTTGACAAATGTTTGGTTCCTGTTTTTGTCTTTCATACTTGTTGTTAATTTTTTTGTTCAAATGATTAGATAAATAATTGTGTGTGATTTATTGCAAAGGCCAAGTGTTTTCTCCATAGCCCCTTAACTTTCTATTGACCACATTGCTTAAAACTTGTTTATTCAGGTAACTTATTTTTTGATACTCTTATTTATCGTTTACTTGTTATCATTATGGTTAAGGTTGCGTGTCAATAACTGCTACAGTCAATTACCACAGGCTTCTAATACTTTAAGCTTCTAGTTTGTTCTCAATCTATAGAAAGTTACTTAAAATTACTATTTTTTTATTCCTTAGTGTTGTAGATCGTTTCGTGTTTCATTTTATTTTTCACTTGGAATTGATGTTATATTTGACATTGTCTACACTTTTTTGCTCATTGCGATGTCGTGTTATCTTTCGTGTTGTTGCTGCTTTATTATTTTGTTTGTTTTTTGACGTTGGGAAGACTGTATTGTCTACCACTATAGCTCTACCTCGTCCCAACATCTAATACGCGTTCTGGTGTCAAATCCTTTTGAACACCTTGCCACGCCATAAAAGGAGGAAACAAGATTTGCATACATTAAAAAAACACCTTTTCTGTATAATGTACAATATTCTGTTCTATATTGTTTTTTTCCCAGCAAACACAAAACGTTTTCGACATCATTCGCAAAAGGTTATAAAAGGTTGTCAGAAAACGTTTAAATGTCGGGTTATATAAAGGGTATATTAAGGGTATAAAACGTTTTCATAACATTAAAAAACATTTTTTGATAATCAACTGCTCAGCAAACACAAAATGTTTTACAGAAAACGTTTAAATGTCGGGTTATATAAAGGGTATAAAATGTTTTTATAACATTCCAAACACATTTTGAAAACTTGATACAAAACATTCTAAACAGAATGTTATTTTGGGGTTGAAAAAATATTTTTCTAAAAATGTTTGCCCAAAATATTTGCAATAACGTTTTAAAAACGTTTGCATGACCTTTATATAACCCGACATTTAAATGTTATTAAAACGTTTTGAAAAATACATTTTAAGAACATTTGGAAAAAACGTTTGCAAAAATAGTTTACATTAACATTTTTAAAACATTTTTAAAATATTGTTGTAGTGTGTTTTCATACCAAACGTTTTAAAACGTTTTGATGACCTTTATATAACCCGACATTTTAATGTTATTAAAACGTTTTTATCTAAACCAAAAGCCAAAATATAACTTATTTAAAACGTTTTTAAAACGTTTTTGTGTTTGCTGGGTTTGTTGTTGTTTGTTTGTTTTTTTGTGTGTTATTTTTCATGAATTCATTTTGTATTGCTGTTAAATCAGCGTAGAGCACTAGACACAATTATTGTTACTTTAAAACTCGCCTTAAATTTATACTTTATACCACATAATACTAACCCGATCACATTCTGTTCAGTTCATGATGTAAACAGCATCCATAGGGCATAGAGACGGTGGAGAAAATTGGGGAACCCGTGCTGTCAAATCTTACCAATTAGAGAGGCTTCAAGTTGCACATTTATTCCCGATTGGATGAGCAAAAATATAACTCTCGTTTTGATCCAGCCAATTTCAGGTAATGTCTGTGGTATTTTTATTGCACATTAATTGAGCATTCATAGCACAAAATCAAAATTAAAACTAACGTGCATTTGAAGATTTGTTCCTTTGTTCAATCATTATTTGAATACAAACAAAATAAAAGTGATAACAGAGTATGGAATAAATACCTCACAAGAAGAAAGTACCCACTTATTTTACTGGTAAGCATTTTAACACAAAAGAAGCGTAAATACAGTACCTCTAACGAGACCCCCTTCAAACCGCAGCTAGTAGATTACCAGTTGTATTAATTCATGGCATATTGGATGGCACAAGGGAAAGTTAGCCCATATTTACACGACTTTCCATGCCATCATGGTGAAATAAACCTACTCATGTTCCCGTCTGGCCATGGACTGGCCTGTTGTCTGCCGTTCCCCGGGAAACAAGCAATACCAATATGTTACTTTATGTACTAGTTTATGGTTCAACACCACTAATTATGTATTACACTGGTTTCAATGGGAAAATGGCTAATTTCTGGTGGAATTTTCTCATATTCAGAACTCTCACAGTTAAATGCCACTAATCATGCGTGTATTTTGGGGAGGGGGCTTTGGGGCGCCAGCCCCCCGGGGTAAAAGCAGGGGGCGGTCAAAATGAAGGGGCGGCGGAAGAAGAAAGGGCGGCCAAAACAGGGGCGGCAAAAACGAAGGGGGCGTCAAAAAGAATTAGTACATACAAAAGGGCGGGAAAATGTGATAAAGCATAAAAAGTTTTGAAAAAATGGTACTATACATCCAAATGTTTCACCCTTTCTTTTTTTTTTTTTTTCTTCACTTTTTCAAACGGCCGAGAAAAAAATTGGGTCAACCTTTTCGGGCTGTTGAGGAAGGGGCGGCAAAATTTAATTTTCTTCAGCCCCCGGGGTTGGGGCGGCCACGGTACGCCACTGCTAATAGCAGGTGAAACTATATGATTTAGATGCCAAATGATCAAAAACTCAACATAAGTTGACCTGAGACTTTTCTTATCTTAACGCACTGAACCTTAAAAGCCTTAAAATGGCAGTGCGCCCTCGAAGCTGAAAGGGCAATAGGGTAGGGCGAATATTTACTAAAAACCGAAGCCGTGCGTATGAATTTTGGTACTATTCCAACAAAAATGTCATATAATGAGAGAAAATGTACCATTTTGAAGCATCAAACCCTACAAGGTACTGTTTTGGCTATATAGCTTGATCAATTTCAGCGATTTTAATGCAGTCTTTCCAGATGCCATGCAAACAAATAGTTATTCGTTGTATTTCCATATATCATCAAGGCCTATTAGTGGTATATAACCTAATCGCTACTGAGCACATAGAGCTCAGATCTATTTAAGAAATTGGTAAAGAAAAAGAAATCGAAAGTAAAATAGATACTCCTTGACTTTATATATGAAGAGAAACTTTAACCCCGACTTTTATGTCGTGATCCAAATCTATTCTTAACCCTGTTTCTTAACAATAAGTGGGAAGTCACTTTTTTGATATCTCTTTTTACCTATTTCTTAAAGTTGATAAATTATTATAAGACGAATGATCGACTTTTTCTTGTTATTATGTTGAAATAGTCAATTCCTTTCATTCTAGTATTCAGGTGAAAATCCGCTGAAAATCGCATGTTGTAGAATATTTAGCCGAAAATCAATGTGGCATATATTTTTGCACATCGCCAGAATTTCTCAATTTTGTGGGAAATGTTGGTACTTATTTTGGTATCATTGGATAGTACCAAATATAATGGTATATGACATAATTATAATAGAACAATAGGAGGGGCTGTAAAAACCCTTGTATTTTTAGTTTGCGTTACAAAAAGTGTCTCAGTAGCTCGAGTTATTAATACGTACATTTAACGATTAAACGGCTTAGGGTAATCTAAGGACCACCAATTGCACTCATTTTCATTTCTGTAAAAACTATAAACGTTAGAGTATAGGGCGTAAAATACATGTTGCAATGTTCAAATTAAAGAACTATTCTTTGAATAGTAACACAGAACACTGCGTAGTTATTTTTACTACTTGTCACATGTTATAATTATATCGAGGGCTCAGCCAGAACCATCTACACTACGCAAAAAAAGTCTCTTTATGATTAGGAAATTTAACCACTATTACAATCTAGCGACTAATCTTGTACGTTTGCTAAATAATCGCATGCGGGGGATTGTCCTGCGCATTTTGACACCTCAATCACTACCCTACGACACTCCTGAGAAAAGATATGCATGTTTAAGTACCAAGAGGTTGACAAATATAAATGGCAAAGCAGCCTATTCAATGGTTTTAGAGCTGATTCACTGATTCAATTTGAATTTAAAGCATTTTCCTTGATACATGTTGGATAATCCTTTGCTTATTGTGCAGATGAATGATCAAAGACAAAGGTGAGTGGGTACTAAGACATTTACGTTTTTAGAGATGGGTATGGAAAAGGAATTCAAAACAGGTCATGATTACAGCCAGGACAGCTGCATTCCTGGAAGCAGAAGGAATTGAGACACTTGAGTGGCCCTTCAGAAGCCCTGATCTTAACCCCTTGAAGAACCTTTGGAATCAGCTCAAAAGACGAGTCAACAAGAAGATAAAGGCAGATACTCTGGTGAGATTGCGTCGCATCGTTATCAACGAGTGGAACGGGATTGAGCAAGGTAACATTCGACGCCTCACTAGAAGAATAAGACGCCATGTGGCTGCTGTAAGGGAAGCCAACGGTGGACACACAAAGTACTGAAAGACTGGTAAAGAAAGAGATTAATCTCAAGAGAAGTTGGAAGCGGCAGTGTGATGCCTGAATGTGCTCAGCAAGTAAACAAAAAATGTTATCTACATATTTGTTGCTTTTTGTGTTCTTTTATGCTGAAAACTTGAATAGGCCTTACTTAAACATTCATATATTTTCTCAGGAGTGTCGTAGGGTAGTGATTGAGATGTCAAAATGCGCAGGACAATCCCCCAGATGAGATTATTTAGCAAACGTACAAAATTAGTCGCTAGATTTGAATAGTCGTTAATTTTCCTAACCATAAAGAAACTTTTTTGCGTAGTGTATGTCCATATGTTACTCATTTCAGCAACAAATGGACGTTTAATTCTGTGCTTCAGAATAAATGCAAGTGACTTTGGGGTATATGCTTGGTCACTTGAACAGTTAGTTAGACGCAAGTGACCATGCGTATACCCCAAAGTCACTTATTGTGGAGGACAGAACTAACCGTCCATGTGTGTAATTGTGGACAAAGATGGTTCTGGCTCTAAGCCCTATACATCTGCTAAAAAGGAGGTGTACATATGAAATATTTGTGGTGAACAGTTTGACTCTGTTTATAGTCGACGTACAAAAAGTACCACACTTATTTGAAAGCATAAGCGAAGATAAAAATTATAATTATGTATGAATAACTAAGCCGGTCTATCTGAACTGACATTTGAAAGTAGTTGGGAAAATCTTGAGCCTGTATCATGCAGGGCTCGCGATCTTACGGATGTTCTTGTTATTTGTTTAACAAAACAAAATGAAAATGCACCTGGGAATGACATCAAAGATAAATAAACATGCATGCGAAAGGATTCTGTTTGTCAATATTGATTATGATGTCTTAGAAAATGTCTGATGAAAAATAATTTTAATTGACATAAAATTATATAAGGATATTTCAACAAAATCCGTGTGGTTGAATTTCGTCGGAGCAATACAGTATACATTTACACTATCTCTCTGTGAAAAGTTTGAAATAAAGAAATGTGAAATTAACTTTGTAACGACGCAGTCAATAGTGTTTCGAATATAACTGCTCAACTATTCAAGAAAGTTTGAATTATTCGGAAGCATTGACTGACTGGTAGTTCAATAATAGCAGCATTATAATGATTATGAAGTGCAAAAAGAGACTTGCGTTTTACCAACTTGGAAAGCTAGGCCAATGGTTTTTATAGACACCCGCCAGTCGTCTGGGATTCTAGATGCTAAATAGTTAGTTCAAAAACCTCAATTCCATGACCATTCTCTGGCTAGTAAGGTTTGACGATTGATTCGACTTCTATGAACCATTTAGAAAAAATAGGCCCCATGTCCCTCGCAAAAATCCCGGCATTTTTCGCTAGAGGCCAAAATCCAAAATGGCCGCCGCCACCATTTTGAAAAAATTAAGTTTTGAACCAGAGCACCTATAATCATGTACAAAGACACTTTTTCAGGTATGTCGAGCACAAGGATTCCGATTCTGACATTAGTTTGACATTACGGCATCATTTTCACCCAGAAATCGTGTACAAAGACACTTTTTTGGATAAGTCGACCACAAGGATTTCAAATCTGACATTACTTTTACATTACGACCTCATTTTTACCCAGAAATCCAAGATGGCGGCCGCCGGCGCCATCTTGAAAAAATAAGTTTTGAACCATAGTACCTAAAATTGTGTACAAAGACCCTTTTTAGGGTATGTCGACCCCAAGAAATCCGAATCTGACATTCATTTGACGTTATAACATAATTGTTGCCCAGAAATCCGAGATGGCACCCATTTGGTAGAGCGTAAATGTAATTTTTGAATGGGAGCACCTAGGATCATGTATTATCTCGCTTTTTTAACTCCCTTATCTGGGGTTTAGATGCCTTATCGGGGGGTTAGACTGTGTTATCCTATGTTTACGTCCCTCATCTGAAGTTAAGGCACCTTATCTGGGGTTTATATGCCTTATCTGGGTTTTACGTTCCTTATCTGGGGTTAAGGCGCCTTATCTGGGGTTTAGACTGCCTTATCTGGGGTTTGCTCTCTTCTCTTAGGTTTATGTTCCTTATTTATGATTAAGGCGCCTTATGTGGGGTTGGAACTGCTTTATCTGGGGACTACGTCCCTTAACTGGGGTTACGGCGCTTTATCTGGGGTTTAGACTGCCATATCTGAGTTTACGGCTCTTATCTGGGGTTAAGGCGCCTTATCTTGGGCTTAGATTCCTTATCTGAGGTTAACGACCCTTATCTGGGGTTTACGACCCTTGTCTAGAGGTAAGGCACTTTACGTGGGGTTTAGATGCCTTATCTGGGGTATTGTTCCTTATTTAGGGTTACGGCGCCTTATTTTTGGGTTTGGACTGCTTTATCTGGGATTCTACGTCCCTTATCTGGGGTTACGGCGCATTATCTGGGGTTTAGATGCCTTGTCTGGGGTTTATACTGCGATATGCTAAGGTTAAGGCATCTTAGCCACAGATAAGGAACGTAAACCCCGGATAAGGCCGTCTAAACCACAAATAAGGCGCCATATCCCTAGATAAGGGATGTAAACCCAAGATAAGGCAGTTTAAACCCCAGATAATGGACATAAACCCCAGATAAGGCGGAAATGACACACTTATGCTTATGCTCCCATTCAAAAGTTACGTTTTCGCTGTACCGAATGGGGGTCATCTAGGATTTCTGGGCAAAATTATGTCATAACGTCAAACTAACGTCAGACTCAGAATCCTTGGGCTGGACTTGCCCAAAAAAGTGTCTTTGTACAAGATTTTAGGTGCTCTGGCCCAAAACTTATTTTTTTCAAGATGGCTCCGGTGGTCACCATGTTGGATTTCTGGCTAAAATTGGTGTGGTAATGTCAAAGTAATGTCAGATTTGAAATCCTTGTAGTTGACTTGTCCGAAAAAGTGTCTTTGTGTACACGATTTTAGGTGCTCTGGTTCAAAACTAAATTTTTCAGGATGTCGCCGGCGGCCATCTTGAATTTCTGGGTGAAAATGATGCCGTAATGTCAAAATCGGAATCCTTGTGCTCGATATACCCGAAAAAGTGTCTTTGTACATGATTATAGGTGCTCTGGTTCAAAACTTAATTTTTCAAACTGGCGGCGGCGGCCATTTTGGAGCGAAAAATGCCGGGATTTTTGCGAGGGACATGCGGGCTAATTATTTTCTAAATAGTTCATAGAAGTCAAATCAATCGTCAAACCTTACTAGCCAGAGAATGGTCACATAATTGAGGTTTTTGACCTAACTAAAATGAAATCTAATGAACCCTCACCCAGTCAATAACGATTTCTAATTGTTACGTTTTCTTCATTGTACCACACTATTCTTAAATTTCGCACGTGTTTGCACTATTTTATCGAAGTAAGATCTTTTTGAGGACTCTGCATGTGTTTCTGTCATTTTCAAAAGAACGAGGTCTATTTGTTCTGCGTGATGTACTAGGTAAGAGTGGGTTTTCATTTAGCATGTCTAGGGCATCGCTTGAAAAGGAAACTAAACGGTGGAGTGAAATGAAATGTCTGAATCCCATTAATATAATTAAGCAAAAGTAGGACGTACAGGAAATACATGTGTCATCAAATGTTTAGCTCTTTTTTGTTTCTGTTTTTCATACTTATTGTTGACTTCTTTGTACTGATGATTAGTAAATATGTTGTTTTGTTGAAGGAGTTCCGTGGCTTCAAGCTCCTCGCGCGTTTTCTGCACGATCTCCAGCGCTATATTCTTATGAATTGTCTTTAATGTTTATTGAACATATTGCTGGAATAAAGTTGTATCACTTTAATACCGTCTGTACGTTCTTGTCTAAATTTTGTGTTTATAAAGGATAAGAAACGTTCTTGCTGGTTTAAGTTTTTGGTGATTTGCAACTGATTTACTGAGGGGTGGAAGACAAATATCAAAACTAATGGGTATGATATTTTTTCAATGTATATTTACGATGTTTATAGAAGCAGCAATGCTCTAACGTTACAGTGTCATTAGACGGGGGCTCCCTATTAAAATTTATTTTTCACCCGACTTACCCGAGTGAAAAATGAATAAATATCCAAAGCTAACGCTAAATAATGCATGGTGTATTTGTCACGGAAAGCGACATGAAACAACAACTGACTTTTTTTCAAGTTGACACAATGATCTAGTTTATTGCGAACCTAGAAATGTCACTAGGCCCACACACTGTCTCGTGTGTATTTATTAAAAACCCATTTGGACGATAAACATCCGTTGCCTTTTCGTTGCGATCCAATACAATTTGTTATGCATATACAGGTATGCAGTTTTGTATAGATTTTAGTACCAGATGAAAGCTTATATGTTTCTCATTACCCAAGCGACCGAGATATGTTTCTTGTAAATGTTGTAAACAAAACAACGTAGTGAATTTTGGTAACCACATCAGGAAGTCAACATTTATTGCTTGCTTGCAATTCATGTGGTTGATTTACAAGTTTCCACCGATTAAGTTTGGTCTTTTTTAATGAAAGAAATATATCAAGGCAATGTTATGGTTGAAGTGACAGATTACATAAAACAGTTTTTTTGTAGTATATTAAAGATGTGTACCTACTTACGTGCTGGTTACCCACGAATCCACATTAGTTTTGTCCATCCGATAAGGCGGGGCCTAGAAGGGAAATATAATGTGAAAATATGAGATTAAAAAGTATACAAGTAGGCCTGTGTGAAGAGAGGATAATGTTGATTAAGTAGAATGTGGGGGTACTGAAAACTGAAAAAAGAAAATATTACATCATAAAGACACATATTTTTCATTTCCCTCCTGGTAGTTAACAGCGTCTGGTTGTGTGGTACGGAATCGCTTTATCCAACGTTACAGCGTGTTTGTTTCTGTATGAACTGTATCTTCCGAAACTTTTTATTTCTGATATTTTAGTGTCCAAACAAAACAGTACTAAAATAATAATTAACTTGTTTGAGAAATAAAACAGCATTACATACTTTTGGATTCTTACAATTGTCCTTTCAAGTTCTCCATTTTAGTTTCTCTTTTGTTCAGAAACCAAAAATCAAGGGATTAAAAACAGGACCAGATCTTGTTTACAATCATAACACCGAAAGCTTAATTAGGGATTCAATCATGTTTCACCGTTGTTCATCACCGATTAACAACGATGCGTCCGCGTCGTCTGAGTGGTTTACTTCGCGAGGGCATAGTATCCCTTTCAACGATCAAGCTAAAGATGGCTAATTCACATGATTCTTTCATTCGGACTGTCCGTTTGTCATTTGCCACTCAACCTTACAAGAAGATCGCGGTATTTCTCTGTTGATATCGGCAATAAAACTAAAGAATAAAGCGGTAAAATTTAGCTGCTACCGCCAACATAAGAGAGTTCATGTTTACGCATACGTTCCAGGCATGACGAATTTTACGCGCTCATGCGTAACGAGTTCGCGTAACCTTGCGTTCGCGTATACGCTACTGGACTGTGGATTCATCACCGATTAACAACGCTTGGCTCCTGTACACAGGTATAGGAAGGGTTGTTGAAGTAATACTTCATCACTGAGCGATAGCGATAAGCCAATGAGGTAGAGCGCTTTTTGTTGCGTTGGTCGAATAATGAGAAAAATAATTGCTACTTTAAATCACACCTTAAGTTACTTGATGCTGCATACTACTACGCCCTCTAGCCAGATAACATCCCAGCAAACACAAAACGTTTTCGACATCATTCGCAAAAGGTTATAAAAGGTTGTCAGAAAACATTTAAATGTCGGGTTATATAAAGGGTATATTAAGAGTATAAAACGTTTTCATAACCTTAAAAAACATTTTTGATAATCTACTGCTCAGCAAACAAAAATGTTTTACAGAAAACGTTTAAATGTCGGGTTATATAAAGGGTATAAAAACGTTTTAATAACATTCCAAAAACATTCTTGAAAACTTGATACAAAACATTCTAAACAGAATGTTATTTTAGTTGAAAAAATATTTTGCGAAAAATGTTTGCCCAAAATATTTTCAATAACGTTTTAAAAACGTTTTCATGACCTTTATATAACCCGACATTTAAATGTTATTAAAAGGTTTTGAAAAACATTTTAAGAACATTTCTGTGTTTGCTGGGTTCAAATATTTTAACATAATGTTATTTAAGTATTGACACAATATTTGGCAAAAATGTTTGCAAAAATAGTTTACAATAACATTTTTTGAAAACATTTAAAAATATTTTTGTAGTGTGTTTTCATACAAAACATTTTAAAACGTTATCATGACCTTTATATAACCCGACATTTTAATGTTATTAAAACGTTTTTACCTAAACCAAAAGCCAAAATATAACTTATTTAAAACGTTTTTAAAACGTTTTTGTGTTTAAGGATTCTTACCGTGTTGTGATTTAAACGTCATTCCCATGGCATACAGGCGGTAAAAAAAACTAAATTAGGGAACTGGTGCAATAAACCATATAACTCAAACCGCTTTGAATTGCGAATCTATTCCCGATTGGAAGAGGAAGGGTATAATTGCTCATTTTTATTCAGCCAATTTCAGGTAATTCCCGTGACATTTTCTATTGTATATAAATTGACCATTTAGATTGCATTTGATGATACTTGAATACAAACAACACATACTGGGTAATATAGAATGAAATAAACATCTCACAAAAAGGAAGTCCACGTTTATTTCCCTGGTCATATCTTTAACACAACTAATTCAAAGCAATAACAATAATGAACGTGTGAAAAATTTATTACCGCACCCAATTTGCTCTTTGTTCTCTCGGGTTCGAATCCTGACCAGAGCAAATAACTTCTTTGTTTTCTCTTTATTCCTTCCTTCTTTACCATCCAATCGTCAAACACCCTTGGGGCGTTATAGGATTACTATTATTTTGTTATGGCGTGGGAGATGTTGTATTGCTGTTACCTGTTACAACCCGATGACATAAACTAGAGACTTGTTTTTGTTTGTTTATCATGGGTGGTTTTAATAAACATAGAATGGCAATAGATTACATACATGCTTTGTTCGTTTGATGCCGATTAGATTTAACGACAGGCTATTCATAAAAGTGGTACCATTGTTTCGAACAAAGGGGTTCCGCCATTAAATTGGTCACTGTTCCGGCATCATATTAACGGTCTACACAACAGGCGAGTATCAATAAGTGACCACAATACAGTCAAGTGGTACCATTGTTCTCACGTATCCCAAATGTGTGCTTATCTATAAAGGAGGCTTTAGTCGTCGATGTCATCATCTTTATCACCCACCTGACTTAAGGCGCTTCATTTAAATTGAATGCTCTTGCTGCCATTCCCACATATTACTCTATAATGGTAATCGCTATACGTATACATGTAGGTATAAGTATAGGCCTATAAAGGTTGTTTTTCACAGATGTCCATTTAATTTTATTTTAAGAAGAAGATTGGTATAGAAACAGTGGCGTACCCAAAGAGGGGAGGAGGGTTGGTGAGGGGCAGATTCAACCCTGTGAGAAGTCTTGGGAGGGGAGGAGGGAGGAAGAGGGGAGGAGGGGATATGGAGAATTAGAGAGGGCTGGAGGAAAGGAGAAAGAGGAAGAAATGAAGAGAAGTAATAAAGACAAGTAGATAAATAGAAAAATAAGGAAAATGATGGTAATGAGAGAGGGAGAGTGAGAGGGGACAAGGAGAGGGAGGGAGTGATAAAGTGTAGGCATTGGAAAGAATAAGTACAGAGAAGGGAACAGAAAGGAATGATGAATACATTTAATTATTATTATTAGGCCTAACTAAACACATAACAGCACTGGGCAGCCATTTGATGATGTCAATGCCTTTATTCGTTACGTAATTAAAACGCCCAGTCAGATGTATTTCACACCTGTCAAACACAAGTCACCCAATTTCGAAAACTGGACGTTGAATGTACGCTCTCATGAATATTGATTGGCAACATTTTCCAATATGCCAGCGCTCTAATCGGAAATAATAGAACAATAGACCCTGCAAAGCGTTGGGTGGGCATACTTTCGAATACAATTTTGGGAAAAAAAGGAAACAAAGCATTGCAAGGTACCAATTAATTTTTTATTCAAAAAAATCTGTTTACCCACAGCATACTGACTTTACCTTTTTATATTAAATGTTTAAGATCTGAATGGAATTCATTTATATATACTGTGTCTTTCCAATTATCAAACATATAGTTTGGGAATCAATGTTCATTTACCATATTTACCATATCACAGAAGCGCAAGTTCTAACCCAAGCGCAGTTATGTACTTAAGGTCTATGCATTCATCTCAATTTAGCCATCTCAAAACAGTCACTTTCCAAAGTTTCTTAATGTGTTATTTTGGTCACGTCTGTTTTTCACGAAAAACGACATTCAAGTTTCACACTATGATCTGGTTTATATAGCACCTTTTGAAATGTCACAAGTCCAAAACAGTGTCTCACGTGTATTTATACATTATTTAAACCCATTCTAACGATAAACATCCGTTACCTATTTACGTCGTGGTCGGTATTTGTATACATGTTCAAGTAAGCGGAAACTGTCCCTGGCTAAAGAAGAAATAAACATACAACAGAAAGTAACAATGCAACAATGGAACAAGCATTGGTTATAGCACTACTTTCGGCTCTGTTGCTATTTAGTATATTATCCAGAGAGGTTACTTTCGCGCTACGCGCTTCGGTTGAACGCCTCGCGCTACGCGCTCGCTAAGTCCGTGAGGGCCACAGACTGCGGCTACATTGGTTAGTGATGTATCATGTACATGGATAATTTTCGAAACATTTCCCAACTATTTCTTTTCGTTACATATTGACAAGTACACAGAAATCCGTCTCTTGGAAAGTCAACATTAGTAGTTAATTTTGTAGTTGATTCAGTTGTTTATTAGACGATTTCAAATATTGTTAACTGCAATAATGTAATGTGGCGTGAATTAAAAAACATCCAAACATCCAAGAAGTATTGTGTGGTGTCAGGGACGGGCCATATTGTCTTCGGACGTGTTATTTTCCTAACCAGCCCGTCTGATAGACGCCCTGACATTTTGCCACTATAACTAGTAGTGGCGTACCGACCGCCAAAATATTAGGACAAAATCGACCAAATTTATGATTCTTATATCCCGTTTTGGCTTTTTAGGCCGCAATTATCCGTCTTTCAGCCCATTACAGCTCACGTCCTGGTAAAGTATCTTGTCCATTGACAACTAGCCAAAATAAAATAATATGGACAGGTTACTTTCAGGTTAGTCTTCGTCAAAGACTGACTCGCGATAGTGTCGGACCGCGATCAAGGGGGGTGAGCGGCGAAGCCGCGATGAGCCGCGAAGCGGCGAATTCGAGCCACGAAGCGGCGAGTTCCGAGAGTGTGTGGTTCACAGTAGTTTCTCTCCCTATGGATAATATAGGTACATGGTATGTAACAAAGACTACTTTCAGGTCGGACAGGTTACTTTTAGGAGCAACTTGTCCTATGGACTAGTTGCTTTTGGGCTAAATTTTACACATAATGGTGTCAAGCCTTGTACAACTGCAGATCAAACACTTTTAAGCACATAATTTAAAGTTTAACTTTATTGGATCATGGAATTTTTATGTTTCAGTATTTTTGTTGCTGTAAAATCAGTGAAGCTTGCTTTTATTTGCTTATTGCAGCGAGAAGACGTATTTTAAAATTTAATTTTTTGAAAATAAAATAACTAAAAGTACTGAGTATTACCAATTATCAAACATAGAGTTTGGAATCATAATTTAATGTTCATTTCACATTTTTACAGAAGCGTGTGTTCTAACACAAGCGCAGTTATGGTCTATATATGAATTTTTTTAAATCTAAAAACAGTCACTTTTCAAAGCTTCTTTATAACAAATTTTAGTCACGTCTGCTTGACACGGAAAGATGTACGATACGATTTAGTTTTTTGTCAAGTTTGACACTATGATCTGGCTTATTTCGCACCTAAAATGTCACATATAGTATCTCTTGTGTATTTTGTACACTATTTAAACCCATTTGAACGATAAACATGCGTTGCCTGTTTATGTTTTGATCTAATACCAGTTGTTATTGCGTGCATGTTGAGAACTGGCTCCGTTTCTTCTGATCGTGATTGGAGTCGGAGTGTCAATAATGGTATCAGTACAAGTGCACGGAGACCTCACCTTAAAAGTTACTTGATGCTTCATAACACTACGCCCTCTAGCCCGATTACATTATTTCCGTAGTGTAATTTTAAAAACATCTTCCTTGGGCATAGAGACGGCGGAATAAACAAACTTGCGCTATACAAATCTTATAAGTCTAAAAGGCTTTGGATAGCGAATTTTTACCGATTGGCAGAGGAAACATTTTATTGCTCATTTTGATCCTGCCAATTTCAAACAACTCCCGTAGCATTTTCAGTGAATATAAACTGACCATTCAGAGCACCGAAAAAAATTACATCACCTAAGGAAAGCACCCACTTGACATATTTTCAAACATAAATAATTAAATGCAATGTAATATGAACGTGTTGATACTTTGTACAAGTTTGTTTGGCTTATATTTGGCGAAAATTTATGGGTTTTTGTTAATACTCGCGTCAATAAAGTTCCAACTCTGTCTTTCTTTCTTTCTTTCTTTCTTTCTTTCTTTTGATAATCTGTTTTTCTGTTTTTGAATTAAAGTTAACTGCTTAATCTTGACAAATCTGTAGGTAATGATGTATAAAGTATGAAATAAATACCTCGTGGACTAATTTTAACAGTCATATTCGATATTAAACGCATTGCAAGTGATACGAACTCGTTGAAAACTTTGAAAGCTGTAGTATAATACGGCACTTGTGTTAACATAAATCGAAAGAATTGAAAGTTTGAACGTTAAAATGTTTTACTTGTTACCCTTTCTTTCTTGAACTACTACCGGTGTCCTCATTTCTACATACTTTCTCTCAAACAATGTGACATAATTTTTGAAACTGAATGCTATAGCTTGGATAAGAATTGTTGTAAAGAACCTTTAACACAAACCAGTGCTAAAAAAATGCGGGAAAGTATGGTACCTCCTACGCGACCCCTTTTAATTTGTATGTTTAAGTACTATCTGATAACCATTATACTCAGCAACGTACTATGTATAAGAAATCTGTCAAAGAAAAACCTTAGGTAAAAAGATATTCAGTGAGACTTGACATACATGTATATAAAGATAAACTTTGATCGATTAAAACACTTTTGTTTAGCACGGTGGGTAGACTCCTGATTTGTAACCTGTTTCTGCTTTGTTTTGTTTGTTTCTTTGTTTTTGTTTGTTTCTTTGTTCCAGATTATAAATAAATCGAATACCGTATTTGGTGACAATACGTATACAACAGCGTATTATGTTAAAACAAACACACACAACCCATTTCCCGGCCTAGCTCCCATCAAAATGCATAAACGTTGTATTTTCAGCGTTCCAACATATATTGGAACTCCATAAGTTACAAGTCCTCACCATGGGAGTTTCCAGCCTCAACCCTATCGGGTTTGCGGTCTTGATATTTTTTTCTTGATACTGTGCCCCAGCCCGGTAGGTCTGAGGCCGGAAACTCCCATGGTTAGGACTTGTAACTTATGGAGTTCCAATATATTTTGGCCCAGCAGGGCAAGAAAGAAGTTGAATGCGTAACCTTAAGGAATGTGTGACGGGCTGTCTCTACGTAAAACGGAATTCAATTTTTGTAGCTTTACCCTTAATGGCCATAATTTTCCAGGCCCTGTCCTCTACCTGGTTCCAATTTATAGTTTATGCTTGATCGCTATTGTTTTTGAGCAATAGTGTTTCTTTGTAGCCCTGCGGGGCAACCTTGAACAATATGCGTAAATAAGTTCATCAGGATTGTCGATTGATATCATTTGTAAAATTTCATGTAAACAAATCCAATTGATTATTTGGTAAAATGATGTTAAACATACCTAACAATGACGTTTCGTGCTACATCGTAGCACTTTCTCAAATCGACTGACCAATTCTCCCAGTCCTCCTCGTATGCTTCCTGTCGGAGCTTGACGAGGAAGACAACACACTTAACCGGGATGTAGGAAATCACTTCCTGCCGCACATCTATGACCAACTCCTAAAACCATCTAAAACAGCGCCACCACCGTCAAGTTCCGACAGGAAGCAGACGAGGAGGACTGGGAGAATTGGTCATTCGATTTGAAACGTCATTGCTAGGAATGTTTAATATCATTTTACCAAATATTCAATTGGATTTGTTACATGAAACTTGAACAATATCGTTTTTGAGTTGGGGGATCCGTACCTCCACAACCTTTCCTCATTAGCAACTTAATAGTTTATATGTAATATATTTAAAAACGTTTCAAATATGTAATAATTCAATATATATACATTAGATGCTATTACACGATTCTAAATATGAGATGCTGAACAGTGTCCTATGTATTTTTCAATGTTCTGCTACTCAAATCGGGTGTCACTTTAGTGGGAATAATACCACCTTACAGGTAGTATCGTGGACGATCAAATGTCGATGGTAGAAGGTAGGTCAGTGGAGCCCACTTTCCTTTAATTGTGGTTTTACCAAATTTTTGATATTCCAATTGATATTGAGTTAGATTTTCTGTTAACATTTTTGTGTAAAAAAACACATTTTATGTAAACATGAATGTTTGGCCTGTATGTATTACATTCCAAAAATGTTTCATCACCTGATTTTAGACTTTATAGACTATGAATACATTCGCAATGTATCGGCTACAAGTTTCACCTCGAGACATTAATTTGATGAGTTCAGTTAAGAATACATTCTCAAACACTTCATCCTCTAACTTGATATGATGTCATATGAACACAGTTGTTTACTTTGATTGAAAACACAGACTCATCCTGGTCCATTTCTGTCAAACATTAAACTATTGAGCTTTTAAGCTTATAAGGGGACAATAATAAAGATATTTAAATTAAAGCAATAAACTTTGCTCAGGAACTGTTGCTTTAAAGTGTGAGTGTACAATCATTAATTGTAGAAGTGTACAATCTTAAAACGGCAAGGTCCTTTTTGTGTAAAATATGTGTAAAATATGAATTATAGTTTTGCCTACAAACTTTAAAACAGTTCATTCCTGTTTACAACATATCAATCTGCGTCATTGGTTAATCTTCAGACATGTATTTAACTTTATTACATGATGATAACATTTTGATTTAAACGAAGCTTAGAGTTAGGAAATAGGAGAAGAATTGGCGTTAAAAATTAAACCTTCCCTTAGTAACTTTAGTTTTTAGTACATCCTTTTTCCATCCTCATTTCATAGAAATAGGGAAGAAGACACGTCTTTATTAACCATAGTTGATCTCATTTCTTTTTTCATTTCATTTCTATGTGTTGATTCTAGTAGGATCTCACACAAGCTTATCTGGCAGGACGCAGTACCCAGTATGTTTGTCAAATCATATAATGGCCACCAAGATTGATGGGTACAGAAAGTCGTCTTTTACATCAGGTCAAATTATGAGCTATACTTTTAGATTGGACGTTATTGGACTTCGCCACAATAGTGTTTATAAAATGATACAAATATGGCTCATGGTTTTTGTAAACAGTGTATAATATATCCTTGATATTTAAAAGATCTTGTTATTTTGATGATATTGTTGTTATTGTTTGTTCATCGATATAGCTATTACGATGTATGGAGTAAAAAAATCGTCGGAACCTGAGTGATTTGAGTTGCACTTTGTGAATCGTTTGATAAAAGAGGTGCGCAAGTTCAAAATGAATTTTGCAGTGACACGGTCAATAGTATGTCGAATACAACTCTTCAATAATTCAAGAAAGTTTGAATCCCTCGGAAGTGCTCAATTTAGTTATAAAGCATCGACTTATTTGTTAGTCAAGAAAGCAGCACATGTTATAATAATCATGAAGTGGTAAGGAAGCTGGCACATAAAAAAAAAAACTACTGCCATAGATTTTATACACACCAGCCCGTCGTCTGGGATGTTAAGCGTTAACTGTAATCTAACAAACCCTCACGCAGCAAATAACGATTTCCAATTTTAAAAATTTGGGATGTAAATTTTGCATTGTAGCTAACTATTCTTAAATTTCTCACGTATTTACATAATTGAATTGAAGTCAGATCTTTTTGAGGACTCTGAATGTGTTTTAACTATTTTAAAAGAATGAGGTCTATATGTTATGCGTTAATAATGCAGAGTATAAGAGCAGGCTTTTGATTCAGCGTTTTTAGAGCACCGCGGGAAATACTAAAGTGAAAGCAAGTATCATAACTATATTAAGGGAAAGTAGGGCAGGTGCCATCAAATTCTTGGTTTTTTGTCTGGTATTTAATACTTGTTGAATTACTTGTTCTGATGATTAAGTAAATATCTGTCCATTGTTAAGCTCCTCGTGAGTTTTCTCATCGGTCCTTATTATAAAACTCGTTATTCAGCCAATCTATTTTTGCTGATATATCGTTTACATGTTTATGTATATGTGTATAGATTGTTAGGCCCCGGTGCTCAATCTCGCCGATTAACTCTGCGACGTCTCGGAGCATTTCGATGGCTCTCCTGCGGTTTGCAGTTTCAAGCCGCAGTACGCCGACGAATTAATATAGTGTAGCCATATCCCTGGTTGCGAAATCGCGAGCAGTTATGGGCATCGAGTTCGCAACATCTTGCCATCTTCTTGTTCTGCGATTTGTTATTCATTACACGAAACCTGTATATTAATGTTTATTGTAGTACTTACTCACCGTGAGCAATTTGCGGATCAGTCGACATAATCCGGCAAAGAATCAATGAATTCAAGGTCACTTATTTGTAAGGGTATTGTTGTCAAGTGTTATAAGCCGGTTGCGAGAAATGCAGGAGTTGGGCCGATGAAGCCGATGAACGGGTGACTGAACATGGCTTTTCATCGAGCAGACACACATTTTGTTAGTGCATATCGCAAAAGTATTTTATTTCTCAGCATATGTGCATCGGCGTGGGTCTGCGGCTTAGGTTCCGGGCACGCCGAAGAGTTAATCGGCGAGATTGAGCACCGAGGCCTTAGTCAATCCATGCCATTGTCAAATTTCACCAGCATCTGATTCTTTTCGCATTTATTGGCATGCTCAATTTACGTTAGGATGATTATTGTCTATATTCCTTCATTATTCTGCCCTCCCATGGCAAAGGGGCATAACTAATACTTTGAGTTATGACAACTGGTAGGACCAGGAACATCATATCTACTCACAGAATATCTAAAATGTTCCAATTTTAATTCCAAAACCATAAATGTTAGCCTTCCGAAATTGGTTTACATGTACAAGTCAACCATTTTTGTCAATTATCTCAAAACGTTCAATATGTTAGTTATGCCCTTTGCCATGGGAGGGCAGTATAATCATTATTGTAGTTTGTTTCGTGTTTCATTTTGTTTGTCACTTAAATAAGTGAATGTTGGTATTTATACAGCGCTTTTCACATGAGCATATGTACCAAATCGCTTTAGATTTATTCCGCTGTCGTTAGAATATGTCAGATGACATACAATGCACAAGGCGTGCTCATACCTTTAGGCGGCGCTCAATGGACTATATTCATAACAGCTCCCCATTTCACCCCTGGGTAGAGAGAAGCAAGTAAGGTAAAGTGCCTTGCCCAAGAGCGCAACACGTTAGTACCGCCGGGGCTCGAACTCGCAATCCACCGATTGCAAGGCAGAGCCCGTACCGCTGCAGAGCCCGTACCGCTGCCCTATTAAAATATATTTTGACATCATTACAAGTTTAAATCTGTTTACGTTGTGGTTGATTTCCGCGTTGATGTTGTTGTTGTTACTACTGTTCTATTTCCTTTTACTGTTAGTTCATGTATACACACAGTTAATGTTAATCTGGGGACCTTTCAGCACATTGCACTGATTTGTAGGGTTAAAAAGGGTTAACCTGTGTCTCTAGTTAAAATGTGACGTTTCATGTGGCACCATTTGCTGCATATTACTTAAACCAAGACCATCTTTTGCACCACATGCCCGCGTCGTTCTTATTTTGTTCCCAATCTTTCGTGCTCTCCCAGAAAGTTTGCCCTGCGCAGAGCAAAGTGAATTCGTGGCAAAATCAAGGTGGAAATGCGCGCCGTTCGTTGGACAATAAAAACACACAAATGTACTGGTGATGGACAGATGGCGCTGTTTAACAACCCTAACCGTAACAAAATCCTGCAAGACTGAAAATGTCATAGTCCCGTTAATGGTGTAAGGGTGTGGGAGAGATAAATGTAAGTTAAACATTAGAAGTGTTTCCTTTGGTTATGAACTACAATATTCGAAATTGTCTATAGACAAAGGGGCCTTCATATAAAACTTGGTTGGTGCGAGATAATGATGTTTATAATACAAATTATGTTGAATTTGGGTTGGAAAATGTTTTACACTACATATTTTCTTGTTTGTAATATTATGTGTCAATATGGATAGCTTTAGCATGAATTATTAAGATAGCACCTGTGCACAGCATGTGTTTATGGATTTCGTCAACAGTCTTTTATACAGTATTGTGTCACATAGTCACATTGCCGTATGTAAAACGTTTGCAGAGTGTCGTCATGTGCCCGGAGCGTTACTCTTATACTATACACCGGTCCTTTTTAAAATTTTCTATTCAATCATTGGCAGTTGTTTAACCTTGCTACTTCGCTTAGACGATAGTTATAAATTAGTCAACAAACCTTTAGATATCACCCATGGTCAATCTATCGCTTGAGGGTGAGCTTATGGTGAGTTCATTGTACGGTCTTTGCTTAGACACAAGCTATATATCGTCCTTAGGGACTACGGAGATGATACTTTCCCCGATGAATACTTAAAGGGTGTTTTGCACGCATCAAATTTGTCTATAATATATTATTAACTTTAGCGTCACCTCCATTAAAACGTTAGTAAAAACAATATATTTTTTTATTTTAAATGTTTACTTTATCATTTTCCATTAAATCCTCGTTTTACCAGGTAATCCCCGAATAGCCTTATCCGTGAGTGGGACGATCAAACTTTGAGGATACTGGTATATGTATTTCTTCTCTAACAAAAATTGATATTCAGTCCAAAATTTATATTTTATATAGATTTTTACAAATTTTACAAGGTCAAATGTCAGGGTCACAAAAACTACCTATTGTATTCCTCTACTCATAAGGAATCAGAAAATGTATAGTTTGCCCTACCATTCTCGAGTTATTACGGACAAGGTCAAAGATCACATTTTTGGCTCTAGGGGATTCAAAATTATGAAAGTGTTCCGTTTATGACAAAAGAGGTGTGAAAATATTCGTTTTGTTATAACAACTCGAATAAAGATAAGATTGCATAATCTGGGATGTTTCGTAACTTATGAAATGCATCAAAATATGTCAAGGTCAAATAAGCCTCAATGGTACTTGACCTATTTTGCTGTGTTACTTAGAACATCCTAGATTCTGCAATTATATCTTTATACTGACGTTGAGAGCTTTATTTATTATTAAACATCTTGGATCCCTTGTTACGCTGATCATTATGCGGATAGGATAATCACTACCTCCTAGATCCATGTTGACAGTTGTATATCACTTACACATAAATTCTTGATAGCTCATTGGTTGATTCACTTTCAGTATGTTTGCCTACTTCGCGCGATATATTCTGAATCTGTGTGCCTTGATATCGTTTCGTGCACGTGCATGATAGAGACTGCCTCCTAACATAATTTGCGCATGCGTTGGATCTTGGAGTCGCTGATTTATTTGTGGGTATATATTGGAAAAATGAATTATGTAATAGTATTCCGTCAAATGAGTATAAATATTCTTGAAGAGTTATAGAATGTATGTATGAGTGATGACAGTGATAAAACAAATTCTTAAACACTTGAGAACGTTCCTGCAATCTTATTAGTTCGTACCCGTGTGATATGACACGATATCACACGGGTTAGCGCGTAATGCAACAACGCGACACGCGTACCTGCTATTTGAACCAGTCGGGGCGCATAGCAACAACGGGACTGATCAATTTTAGGCCTAGATATAGTTCCTTGTAAAATGTGGGATTTAATATTATTTGATTACAATTTGTAATACTTATGATATTTCTATAATATGAATTGAAGTGTTTAAGAATGAGAATAAATGTGTTGTTTTTAGCCGCTGTCGTGCATCTATCGTTTCATATAACACGGGCGACAACATTATGTTTGGCGTAAAACAACTCGGCTCCGCCTCGTTGTTTTACCCAAAATAATGATGTCGCCCATGTTATTTGAGACGATAGATGCACTCCAGTGGCTAAAACCAATACCTTTATTCTTTAAATATTAACTGTCTTAAATGTGGGCAATGGTCAAAATATAATCATTATATTTCCACCATCACACACATAGACTCCTAATACGTGTATACTAAAAATAACAAACAAACAAAATCTTGCTTGCATTGCATTTTGTTTTTAGGTAACTTTTCAGCTATTGCTTCCTCTTATTAGGTAATATAATATTTACGTTCACAGGGTTCTCTTAATTGCATCCAAGTGCCATATCACCTTTTTTGAAACCTAGAGACGCATTTTCTTGGAAAACAAAATGAAGATGAGGTACAAGGAGGAACAGCCTAAAGAAGTAAAGTGAAATAGGAGTGATATCTAGAACGAATATTGTGTGTGAAGTTCATATCGACTGATCAGTGCCAGAAGTGGGTAAATGCAATAGCTACCCTGGGAACATTTGAAAATTTACACACAGTATATTGTACTCATCTACATATGGCAGCTACACATGGCAGCTATTGCAATACCCACTTCTGGCACTGAGCAGTGATATACAAGGAGACAGAGAATGCAAAGGCAACAAACGAGATCTCTAATGATAACTGATTGTAGTTTATTATTATTAAGTTGACTACGAAGAATATCCAGAACACATAAAAGATTCAGAAATCTTCCCGATTTTGTTGTTGTTGAAGTTGTTGTAAATTATATAGTAATATATGAATTTCAATTCAGCCTCACCATTAATAGTGTAATACGCAGGCGCGGTTACATGGCTCCTAATTATTGCTGGACAAGAAAGGTGTATAGACGAAAGGCTGCGGAGGTAATTTGGGCTAGACAAAATTGGAATACCAATGGTTTGCCTGGTAGTGACTCGAAACATCCGAAAAGGAGGAAAAATGAACATAGGGGGAAATTGTAATTAGCATTATATTCAAAATAGCCACTAACGCAGGGCTAAAATTTCAAAATTGGGCAAATATGGATAAAACCATATAATAAAAAAAAAGTTTGACCCATTTCCAATGTACAGCTCTTGAGTTATAGGCATAAAGGTATTGTGTCAGATTTCGGTCTCCACCATCGTCCACAGGGTAAAAAAATAAAAAGTACTCCTTTTTTTCAGGGTGTTTAGAGTCACTTGCAAACAAAAACATTGGTGTTCCGATTTTGTCTATATAAGTTCACCCATTATTTTAATTACATTGACTCCTCCAGTACCAAAACCGTGTGTATTCACTATTTTGCATGGCGGTGTAGAGCTGAAGAGATGTGTAGTATGATCAAATCACGGCACATCACGTAGTGACTGTGATCCCATTTCACCAGATCAGCTATATAAATTGAAAAAGATTACGCACAAGTGCATCTCTGTGTTTCTTTAATCAGTTTGTTTAATATGATCAAATTAGTTGGGTACGTGTCGCAGTTTTGTCATTAACATGGAGCATATACAACTGGATTAGTTCGAATTTCAGTAGATTTGCGAAAAGCAAGTTTGGGTTTATCTCCTATACTGGATCCGCCTCTGAGTCGGGATTCTCGAGATTTAATAAAAGAAATACAAAACAGTGAAAGCGATCCGTCAAGAATCAGTACACCTTAGTCACAGCCATACCCACTCTTCATTAACACCCTAACACGGTTAAACCAGATCGGACTGGACTCGGATTCGATCGAAACATCTGAGTTTACTCAGATAAGTCTAATACTGAGAATGTGTGAGCGATGCAAGATTACCATGTTAGATAGCTTTTTAAATCATAGGTTTCACTTATTTTTGAGATTAGAGAAAAAAGAAATCAGTAGTCTAGCCAACAACTTTAAGAACCTATTCAGTGATTTTCTTATCCGGGCGATCGCAAAACCATCAAAATTCAGATTTTGGTACCTTTGTCATTGTCATAGATGTGTTAACATACGGTAGCCTACTAGTGGTTCAGCCGAAAGCCGTGTATGCGAAGTTTATTTGTGGAATGTCTAGGGTGTGCGCTCTTGAAGCAGCAAAGTCCCTGAATTGTTGTTTAATGGTTTAGTGGTCAGCGACAACCTGTAAAGTGTGCTGAGGCTTGTGGATCAACGTAGAGGTGTTGTGCCTGTGCGTAGCGCACTATAAATCACTGCGCTTTTTAAAAACAATTATAAGGCATTTTACACGAATCTCTAATTTATATACTGACAGTATATAAATTAGCTACATGTACCGTATTTGAATGGGGTTTCAACTTTGTCAATACTGCTGTTTTCTTCGTTTTTTTGCCAAATGAATTTTTTTCATTTTAAAAATATCAAATGACAATTTGAATAACTTTCACTTTTAGACAATTTATAAAATTTTAAAACTTTTTACACTTTCGTTGGGATCACTGAATTTGACGGTAAATTAATTTGGTTTAATTATGAAATGAAACAAGTGTGTGGTTTGTTTTAAATAACTATACTACAAACCAATAATAGTGACACCATGCATCGCACTTCTCAGCAACAATTGTATTGATTTTTGATTTAACAATATTATTACTGTTTATACAAGTTTTTCTTATTAGCTATTTCTTATTTATTGACATACATTGAAAAAGGTATTCCCTAGTCTTCTATACATTGTTTAAATGCGGGCATTTTGTAAACAAAAGCACACCTTTTTAAATTATTAAAATAATTAAAGGACAAGGTATATGTTTGGATATTTTTAGATGGTATCTACGTCAGTGTTTACATGAGTCTATAGACAGGGTGGTTATTGAGGGCGCTATTACTTCCGTTTCTATTCAGTTTTAGGCTTGTAGTATATACACGAGCGTTTTGTGTTTCATAAATTCCACATTCCGTTATTAGTTTAACACATAATTTGCTTATAAGAATATACAATGTAAAAAAAAGGAGAATAACAACCCAAGTTGAGCATCACTAAGTCCTGCTACACGTGACCCCAAAATTGAGCTTATATGCTCTCCATTGATTTCCACAAATTCAACATCCTTGATTGGAATGCAAAGTACTTTGAAACGGTCAAGGGTGCAAAAGAGACAATAAGAGTCAATGGATCACCACTCAACTGCGATAGTGGCCGATTCAAGTTACCAAAATTTTATGACCCAGTTTGACGGTCAAGTGTCCATATGGTTACTGGTTCAAAAACTGTATCACCTGTATCTCCTGCAAAGGTCAAAGCAATGATAGAAAAAAAAATCAAGGTACGTCTTATATAAGCTCATTCATCGTTGTTGGACATGTACGTGTGGCCCTTGAACATGTTTAAAACAAAATGTCACGAGGTTTAATACATAGGATGTTTTGCTTTAAAAATGATCAGGGGCAAACATGTAGCTGTAGGTTAAGGCATTATTTTTACAGACACCGATAACTTTTTATTCTAATTTGATAATTTAAACGGGCATTTCGTGATCCCCTCACTTTTCTCAAAAAAAGTTTAGATTTTTATACCACTGGAAATGTCTGGCTTCATAATGTTTATGTACAAAAATTCCTTATAGATTAATTCGTTTAGCAAAAATTTAAATTACGTCCTGGTACACCATTACACCGGAACGAAATTACAACACATTGTCAACGGAGCAGTGTAATACACATAATTATGCATAAGTCGCATACGAAAAATCAGAATCAACTGGAAGCTTTTTTCGTTGATATCTACTGAAAAATATCATAAAAAGAGCATGCTAGGATCACGAAATACTCCTTTAATACCATAATTTTAAAATCTGGAAAAAATGCAAATTGTTTCACGAGACCTTGGTTCCTGAAACTAACAAGATTTAATCAGTCAAACATTTGCATATGTAACAAGTGCTACCGGTTTGTTTGTTTTTTCAAATGTAAATTGAGACCTTGGTTACTGAAACTATACAAGGTTGGTTATCATTATTTAATCAGTAAACATTTGTATAGGTAACAAGTGCTACGTTTTTTTTTTTCGAAATGTAAATTTTTAGATTGCTAATTGCCCACCCTTCAAAATGTTTTGAGATCGAGCTTTATAGTTCGGTCTGAATAAGTTTTAGTAATTTAACAAGAAATTCATACAGGAGAAAAAACAACCACACGTCGCACACTAGCACAATTTAACATGAAACTACAATGGAAACATAACATGCATAGCAGATAAAACAGAGAACAAAATCCGGACATACCTACCTGGACTTGAACCCCAGACATTTCGCTTAACTACACCAGGGAAGTGAGACAGATGGAAAGTGGTCAATCCAACATCTATTGAATTATTTACGTAACATTCTATAGAAGGTACGACCCAAGCTATTGTGCTAACAATGTAGTCAGCGTGCCTTTGAAGTGGATCAGATATACCGCTCCTATTGCCAGTTTGTTTATATACAGGTTTATTATTATCGACAAAAATTGTGTTTTTCTTGATTAATTTTCAAATATGTCGCTTTATTTGAGAAAAAGTAACAGTGACATTAACTTTATAGTCCATAATTACAGAAATCAAACAAAAATGATCGTATTCGACCATATGCTTACAGATTTCTTAAAAAATTAAAATATTGAAAATCAGTCATTTACGTTTAAACCGCCAATTATCGCTATAAATTGATATGCGCATCTGACACATAAATTACATAGTAAAATTAATCTCGCATCTATTTGTGGGCCCAGGCCACCCCAAAATTGCTGTTGACGAGAATGTTCTAGAGTCGGGTATTATCTTTACATTCTGCGTAAAATACATTTTATTTCATTTAATTTTCTGTTCTTTCACTGCTATCTGAGAGTGGACTTAACATATACATTTAATTGGTAGCTTTTCACATAATTCAATAGCTTTAATAAAATTGTATAAATGAAAATGATAGCATTTTGAGCTTTGCGTAGGGATTTTGTTAAATCTGTTTGGGTTTATAATACTAGTCACGCTCTGCGGTAATATAACATAGCCCATTGTCGGGAGTTAGCGAATGTCTTGGTACTGCTATTGATTTTTAAGCGGGAACTTTGATTTTCGATATGCTACGCGTTGGCTCAATTGTTCCCCTCCCACCTGTACTTCTTTTGTTCAGCATCGCGGTAAGTCTGATACTCACTTTGATGTACTCTTTGACCGGCTTCCATCTGTTTCACTTCCCTGACTACACCGACTTTCTGTTATGTTTCTTGTTTATGTTTAATGTTAATGATACGCGTCTTTCTTCCTTTTATTTAAACAATTCTCTAACTGTTCTTTATGCTGATGATACTACTCTCTGCTCCTGAAGTCTTGGTTGATTTCCAATCCGACATTGATTCCATCAATTCTGGCTTATTTTATCATTTATCTGTCATTGCCTTCAAAACGAAAGAAGGGCCATTTTCCGGATCGCGTTTTCACTCTTAGCAGCCTGCCCATTGAATTTGGAGTTGTCTGGCTGTCTGACAAGCTTTCCCGGAATCTTCACATCGATCATGCAAAACAACTCGCAAAATCTTTGGTTTCATCCATTGATCTTTCCAATCACCCTCCTTTAGAATCCCTCTCTCTTTGATCTAGCCCAAGCTAAATTTCCGGTTAAAATGCGAGCGAAGAGCGCGAAAATTTGGACTTTCACTGTCTGGAGGCGCCTCAGAATCATTTGAGGTATATTTTCTAATAATTTTTTGTTATTTTTTATATCGTTTTAAATTTTTGTTCCTCTCAAGTCCAGTCCCACGGTTGGTAAATTTGAATGCAAAAGAGTGTTTGCAAACGCAGCACTAAAAACCATCTTGACGGCAGATCTGTTATTTTTTCTCATCGCATTTTTTCGATTCTCATATTAATCACGTCTAGGATGATGAAGTTGTAGCTCTAGTTGCAGCTGCAAGGTCGTAGTTTATTTTCAGTGTTAATTGCCTAGATCTTATAAGTTAAGTCGTTATTGTTATATGTTATGTTATCTCAATGTTTTGTAGTAGTGATGTTGCCTTTTGTGGACTATAAATTATGTCACATACAACATCTGACAAGTGCTAAAGTGAAGCAAAACATTGGCGTAAAGAGCAAAACGTTGGTTTGCTAACAGAGTCTAGAATAATGGTTCTATCTGAAACTATCACAATAAACATGATAAAATACTAGTGAATTAGTAACTATGGTAACTTCGTATAGAAAAGTTATACCTACTTCGATGCTTATTTTATTATTTATGCATAGATTCATTTAGAAATTATTTTAACCTATTTCCCAAATATCCATATAATAATACGCAACGTCGGTCTGTGTGCCCGTCTGTCTGTCTGTCCGTCTATTTTCTATAGGGTCCCACGTTCCTCAAACTTGGTGAGTTTGTGTTTTGGTTAGTGGTTCAAGGTCACCCGATGTCATCCAGGGGTCATCTGATGTCAAATTAGTAAAAACTGTCATATAGGCACTTCTCATACATTCAAAACACATAATTACTACAAAATATCAAAAACACAGTATAACTGATGAAGCTCTGCCAATTATATATTACTAAGTGCCCCGTGTGTAGTTAGAGTTATGAAGTCTAATAGCTTGTGGAACGAAGGAGGAAAGATATCGGTTTGTCAAGGCTAAGGACAAGCGCAACCGACCGGATGGGCATGAAACTTGGTGGATATAGTCACCAATTAGAGCCACATTTTTGGAAGCTCATTTCGGGGTCACCAGGGGTCATCTGAGGTCAAATTAGTGTAAATTGTCGTATGGGCATGAAACTTGGTGGCTCCCCGTCTAGAGCCACATTTTTGGAAGGTTATTTCGGGATCATCTGAGGTCGAATTAGTATAAACTGTGGTATGGGTGTATCGTGTTGTGCAGTTTGTTATTGCAACAACCAGGTAATCGCGACAGCCGAGAACCGCCAAATACGGGTGACCACCTAGTAATAATTATTTTGCCAATTCTTTTCTCGGAAAGTTTTTGTTTCATTAACTCTCTATTGAATGCGTTTTGTGTTTCTTTTTTGTTTCGGTTTTTCAAACGTTTAAATACATGAATGTCTCTGGTCATCCAGTATAATAGTAGACGAGACATATAAAGTATCGGCGTGGTAAATTCTGGATCAAAATGCAACGGTCATCTGGCACTAAGCTCAACATCATGTTGTGTGCGTGCCAAATGTGTATCAGATGTATGGTGACCAAATATTTACAGGATTTCTTAAATGTTAGTAGCGCGGTATTGTTATATGGCCGATCAAGAACTTACTTTAATTAAAAAAAGACCAAAAATATCCCATCAAATGACGGTCGATCTACATTGTACAAATTGTAGTCATTTCGTCAACTTCTTATAAAACTCCTCTAGGAGAAGAAGGAAATTGTCCGAAAACGGTAAAAACCGAAGAGATACAAGTTCCAGGCCGTACTAGGGCTGGACAAAAACAAGCAAACTACACTCTAAATATAAAAAATAGTATAAAAAAACCCCTCAATGTTGAGTAAAAAGAGGGAACAGAGTAACAAGATGAGTCAAATGGGACTCAATATATACATACTAATACAGGGTGTCCCAGAAAAAAATTACCGAGCGAATATAATTGATCGTAAGTCGAGATATCGACATCAGAATCACAAAATTTAAAATGCAGCGCATAGCTTAGTTTGTTGTGCACTACATACAAAAATTTTATTTGATTCAAATGACTGGTTGCGAAGAAATGAACGATTACATAAGGCGTGCATCAATTCAGTTCATTCCAAGTTTGATCAACAGGCACTTTTTTCATACTCGCTCACCGCTTCCTAAAGTTTGTGTATATCATTAAATTTAGTCCATATTATCTATTATTTTTATAATCGGACGGTGTTATGTCATTCATGCTTTCACTGAAGATGAATAACAGTTTGTCCGAGAAAACTTTGGTTTCTGCAATTGGAAGCTTTCCAACTTCAATTCTTTATATTCTGCAAATATGTTATATTTTAACTTTTCAAAGAACATTTTGACCCAAGAATAACAATGATCAAGTGCTTACAGCTTTACGTGTGATTTTTGATACCATGCAATATTAATGTTGAAGTTTTAAAAGATTTAAACTTTGCATTACAATTTCTTGGAAATATTCCAAAAACATTAATATGTGTGAGAAATTTGTTAAGCCAGCTGGAATTCTTTATGCAATAATTCTTTATGCAACAATTATATCAACATTAACCATAAAATATATTTACAAGTACAGAGTATTATCTTACATGCAAGCTTTCCTTTTTAATATCGTGCAGGTTTTCAAATTTGAACAAAACATAATTAACTGTTTTGCAAGAAACATATTGTTTAAAAGAACAAAAAGGGTTTCACAGAACAAAATATGAAGCACAATGACAGTTTAAACCATTAGTGCGCACTGTGTTGTGAATAATCTTTCTTTCAAACTTGGAATGAAGTGAATTGACGCATGTCTTGTGTAACCGTTCATTTCTTTGCGATTAGTCAACCGATTCCAGTAAAATTGGCGTATAAGATGCAGAATAAGATGGGCTACACGTTGATGTTTAGATTTTTGGATTCTGATGTCTAATTCTCGACTTGCGTCCAAATTTATTCGCCCGGTAATTTTTTCTGGGACACCCTGTATAATATTGGATGGTCTGAACTCAACACTGATATAAAATTGGATGGTTTGAACCCAATAGTACAAATTTATTGGTTTCGCTATGAGTTTTAAAATATTGGACGAGACGTATTTACGTCTTTTCCAATATTTTAAAACGCATAGCGAGACTGCACAATATAATATAATACAATTTGCCGACTTTAGCCACATATACTTTGAAAACGTTCTTGTAATGATTTATTGACGTTAATGAGTTATGTACGTTTTACCAAAACGTTGGTGTTTCAGCCCTCTTTACAGCATAACTCAAAAACCACAGGACCGACAAAACTTGTAAACTTCTAAAAGAAGGAAAATGCCCTGGTTCTGATGATATTGACCCAGCATAGCCACATACGTTCTTTCTTACATTGCCAAACCACTCTGTAACATCTTAAACCTGTCACTCACTGATGCCACTGTTTAAATAAACTCAAACTAGCTTAAAGTAATTCTCATCCACAAGAATAACGAATCATTCACTTTCACCTATTTCCGTTCAATATATGTCCTTCCTGCTTCTTCCAAACTTCATGTCGACTGTCCAGTGCCAGAAGTGGATATAAGTGAACATTATAAAGGCAATTTACACATGTACATGTGAACAGCTCCAACAAAACCCAGAACAAGTCGTCAGGCATGTTTTTGAGTAATAGATGACATTCCCATAAAAAATCTAATTTTGGAATTCTTGATTTCATGGCATTTGACCTTGGGACTGAGTGGACTTTAAATTCCTTGAAAGTTCTTGTTAAAAAGAGGTTTATTTAGTCAATTGACAGGTGAACTATAGTAATCCCTATTCAATCTTGTGTTAAGCAGGAAACTAATTAGCACATTTCTCAGAAAAGCAGTTCGGCAAAAATATCAAGGTATCATTAATAAAATTGTGAATATTCATGCCCTTGCATGCTTTTTTTGTCATTTTGCGTTTAGTCAGAGCATTGACATGTTCAGGGCATGTTCATGGGTAACTCATGGGCATGAATCGCGGTCAATGTCAAATTCTCTCTACTTCCATACCCATAGATTCCTTATTCATGGGTAACTCATGGTATGAATCATGGTCAAGGTCAACTTTTCTCTACTTCCATGCCCATTAATTCTTTATTCAAGGGCGTCAATTACAATTTTAATGGGTTCAAAATTAACCATCCATGAATCCTTGATAGAGGATTTTCATGCCATATACAAAACAAAAGAATCAAAATGTCTTGCCATGTTCATGGCATGAACATGCCATGTTCATGGCATGATTTGCATAGCAACCAGTAGCGAATTTTGGGAATACCCATGAATTTTTTTGCCTGATCGATACAGCCGGGTGTGCAATGCTAGTTTTTCCTATGGAGGTTATCCACTTCACTCATGTGCGACTTCTAACAAAAGGAGCTGGTTCCCGTAGTATTCCTCACGTAGTAATGTCCGCACGTTATAGTCGTCCGATAGCCAAAGCCTTTTCCTGTCACATCATTTTTGGATAATATGTAGCTGACCATTCATGTTCACTCAACCTGTAAAGTTGACGGCCGCCCACTTTCATAAACAATAAGAATCAGTGATTTCACTGAAGCAAATCGTGACCGTTAAGGTCTGGCTCTGGCCAGGTATTTGAATATCCAACCAATTATGTCATTTCATTCACCATAGAAATTCTGATGCCTTCATAAGTCCCGGCAATAGAGTACAATAGGTCTGCAAGCTCCTTAATTGGGACTAAATATCATAATAGGTGTTTCAGGGTTTCTCATGGTTTTGAAACAGTCATGGTTACACATGCACGTTGTTTTCGATTTTCTTATTCGGTTTCGCGCTGATGTCCGTGTTGCCAATATCGCTTATCAGACGACCTAAGCGCCCGTCCAATGTGTGCAATGTGACATCACAGCACCCCGGGTATCTACTGATGATTTTAATTTCATTATTACACTAATTAGCAAAAGTGTTTAATTCTTACAAAACTGTCATGTAACTAGAAAGACAAGTCCTACAATATGTCCTTTTAAAAAATCGTCCGGCTGTTTCCTTTAAGTTTTACGTTTTGGTTGTAGTTTACGTGTTTTGATCTGTCTTCGAATTGTCACGGGTCACATATATTCATTTAACTATTATCTATCTTTTCTTTTTTTTCTTTTTATTTTTGTTCCGGCATATACAAGTATTCTAGTTTAGGTTTTATCAAGATTTCCTAGCATCGATTTTGTATATCTCATAAATTAGAGTTAACTCTATTCAACAGTCGGTGGCAGCTCACCTCTTGCCTCTAACAGACACGATGAGTATCACTCAAAACTATTTCCATTTTACAAATCAACTAAAATATATAAAACTCAAGATACATAATTCACATGTCTAAACAAACCAACCACGAATTACTCCCTCGCTGAGTGCTTGAAAAATGATAAATCAATGTTGTCTTGAACATTTAGATTTGTACATAATGTATGTTACTAGTAAATCACTCACTTTACACTGCGTTCATTCAATCAGTTACATTAGTGCGTGCATTTTCTCGAAACTATATTTGATTGATACATTTTGTTAATGTGTTATTGGTTTCCTACCACGCAGTTGTTCTAGATGCATCTGATATCTGAACCGTTAAATGTATTACAGTTTTATTTTTAACATTTGTGCCCTGGGCATTACACCTTTGTAGTGTTCGTGAGGACACAAAGAATGTGATTTACAATGACAAATAATATTAGGCAATACTCTTGAGATCTCTCTTGCAAACAAGATATGTTTCAGAGTGATTACCCTTTGAAGCGGGAAATGTCAACAATCTTATATTGGAAATTAAAATATCGACAACAAAGCTAATATATATACGAGTATGTAGTGGTAGCTAAAAATGATTAAAGAGTTTAACTTCAACACACATTTGTTTTGTGCTCACGCAGAATAACCAAATGTCTGGGGCGTAACATTAGAAGAAGCAATGCAACACCACTTCGTGTAGGCAATAATTATAAAAGCCATACATGTAACACCACTTCAATAATAATTCAATAATTAATCATAAACATCTCAAAAAACTAACTAACCCTCTTAAATAATGACCAATATTCAAAAACGGGTGATTGTATTCCAAATCTGTAAAATGCGTTGGAAGCAGAATTTATTTCTGCTGATTTTGACACCTCATTTGTAGCCCAAGATTTGAAAGTTGCAGTAAAAAAAAATTTTTATTCATGCTGTTTGTAAGTGTCTGATAAGTTTCAACATCGTATCTTAACTTATGAGCACAAAACGACTGGTGTCAAAACGGACTGCAATCGCACAGCGAATATTGAACGTATTAAGATCGCTTTAATTTGCATATTTATTGCTTTTTTATTTTTTCTGATTTTTCATGGTTGAACTTACTCCATTTCAAAAAAGAAACACACTGACAAATCAAATATTACACACCCGAATTTAAAATAAAATCAAAACTGAAAAGGCTTTATTGTTGTCGTGCCATACGCTCTTAAATTATCCTGATAATTTTGACTAATTTATTTACCCCTTTCGACTTTTAAGGGTAGACGGGGTATTGTTGGTCGAAGCAACCTAAAAAACGATTTTCATTATCTAGATCCATATATTTTTGAAAATTAACACCTTGGTGTTTTGCAAAAGTTCATTCTACAAATCGTATACTTTGTAAACTTGCTTAATTTATTGTTGTTAATGAGTTATGAACGTTTTACAAAAGTGTTGTTGTTTCAGCCCTCTTTACAACATAACTCAAGAACCGCAACACCGCAAGTATATCTGTGATATTTTAATTCTTCTACACACTCGCTATAAATTGAGCAGTGCAGTTTTTGCCAAAGCTCACTACTATTCGTAATAATTTAATTTGTTTTAATAACCTTAAAAAAATCTACATTATTAAGTTTTCCTAGCATCGATTTTGTATATCCCGTAAATTAAAGTTAACTCTATTCAATCAGTTACATTAGTGCGTGCATTTTCTCAAAATATATTTGATTGATAATTTTGTAAATGTGTTATTGGTTTCCTACCACGCAATTGTTCTCAATGCACCTGATATCTGAACCGATAAATGTATTACAATTTATTTCTAATACTTGTTTCAGCTTTTTCATGCTCTTGAGGACATGAAGAATGTGATTTACAATAAAAAAATTAATATTAGGCAACACTCTTGAGAACGCTGTCGCAAACAATGATATGTTTCAGAATGATTAACGGGAATCCGTCTCCTAACATGTCAACACTCTTATATTGGAAATTAAAATATTGATGACAAAGATAATGTATATACCAGTATGTAGTGGTAGATAAAATGATTAAAGAATTTTGTTTTGTTTTTGCTCACGCAGAATAATCAAATGCCTGGGGCGTTACAACATCGTAACATTAGCAGAAGCAATGCAACACCACTTCTTATAGGCGATAACGATTAATAGCCATACATGTATAATTCAATATTTAGTGATGAAAATAGTGCAACTGCCCGGAAACCAACTTGTTAAAGCTCTGTATCCGCATCATCTTACTAACACCTTTCTTAAGGTCAGCCTTAATTATGGTACAAGTGTATATCCTCTAGTTACATCACAGATAAGATACAGTGGGGAGATGAGGCTGTCGATCTGGTCACACTTTCACAGGCTAAATCCAAACCTTCAAGCATAAATCGAACTATTTAACTTACCTAACCTCCATAAATGACTTACATGTAGAAAATGAACCGCATTTTGCGATAGTGCAATTAAACGATGTCATATTTTTCAGGTACTGTTTATATATTATATCTGTAAATGTCTGATAGTTTAAAAAAAACCATCACTTATGAGCACAATACGACATGAGTGTCAAGAGGGAATAATCATCAATCGCACAACACCTCAGTTTTCACACTGTCTTTATTATTTTTTATTTTTCTCTCATTTTTCATGGTTGAACTAATTACATTACACAAAAGAAATACATTGACAAATTGAATATTGTACACCTAAATGTAAAATAGAATCAAACCTGAAAAAGTTTTATTTTTGTCGTGCCATACGCTCATACAAAATCCTTATAATTTTGACTAATTGATTTACCCCTTTGAAACATTTTGACTTAAAAAATCTACATCCATGTTAAACAATAATACAGTGCCATTTTGACCCAATTTCAAATACCTTATCCGCTGCAACAGCGTATAAGCTTATATAGCTTACAACTTCAATTGCTTCGTAAAGGTTCTTTCCCTATTTTATTCTCACTAAGTTATATTATGTTAAATTTATCCCTCTGCGATTTAAGAACACACAAGTTTGTCTACGACGATTTGAGTTGTATTCTACTCAGTAATACAGTCTTTATCACCTCTAGCGTGTACCAATCCAAATGCGCAAGTCAATTATATCAGAGTTGATCAAGTGGCGATGGAGGAATTTACATTGAAGCGATGATATAAACTACCACCGCCGTAGCAGACAAATTGATAGCATCATTGGATGAAATCAACTTATTTTTACGTCACTGCTGTCACAACAACAAAACCTTAAATCGTGTGCCTACAATGATACACATTCAACATACAACTCCCCCACATGTTGTTGTAAAACATAATAACGTCTTATAATCGGACTATTTTTGGAAGATGAAATTTTATCGTTGTTCCTTTTACTGATAAAGCGCATCGTGGATTGAATGACATGTGGAGCTGTTGAGAGCTCCGAGCACGCATCCGTTTAAAACCATTCATACTGCTGGGTTTTTACTACGTCGGACCATCACTCACAAACGTATGGATTTCAGGACATATGCCAAGGTACGTTGTATATTAGATAAAAAATTTGAACTGTGTTTAAAAATCGTATTTTATACATTTTTACTGTGATTTGTATTTAGCGAAATATTGGTATGACACTGTTAATGTCTTATAATATAAAATAGCGATTAGTAGTATTTAACATTATATTTCTATTATATCTTCAATTATATTTGAAACCTGAAAAACAGTTTGATAACTTAAAATGGTCTCTGATATGTATTTGTGTACATTTATTTCACTAGGAGACAATTTTCTGTGAAAAATCTGTGATCGGTTACAAAATCTATGTTGGATTACAGATATTTCACGGATTTCCCAACCGATCACAGATTTTTGTCTCCTAGTGTTTGTGGGCATGGTGGGTTTTTACTCTCCAAACTCAATAGTATTCTGTCAGTTAACTAATTTTTGTAATTAAACCATTCTGAAGGTCTGGTATCATTCGCAAATGCTAATTTATATATTAAAACATGTTTAGAATACACCTTCATTGTGATGGCAGTTTATAGTTATTGTTTCTGTTTTTCTTTCCCTTCTCGTTTGTGTCCTGGTTTTCATTGGTTTGTCCTACTTGCTCTTGTCCTCCTTCACCTCATCTTCCACTTCCTCCTTTTTCTTTGCCCTCTTCGTCTTCCAATACAAGTGAGCAATTACAGTTGTTTTTTCCAGTTAGCGTATCTCCGCGTGCACTTATTCTTAGCGCAACATAATCTAGAAATTGTACTTATCGTTGCACAATGTCTTATTGTTTACAATCATTCGTCATTGATTCATCTACTGACCCACGTTATCGCTATTACTTCTTCGGCTCTTCTCCGTCTTTTGTCAGTCTCGCGTGTCTTTTAAAGTTTAAAGACTTTATTGAGGTATAGATGACTTTATTCTATGTATTTATACTAAAGTCTGCACAAAAAGTAACTCAGCTGTTATAAATACGCCTATAGATTAAGAACTAATAATAATTGTTTTCACAATATTTCAACACAAAAAGAAGGATGATTTATTTACGCGCATTTTGATACCCCATTTGTCCAATTTTGTTCAATATTGACAATACAGCAGTGTTTTGAAAGAAAAATACCCCAATTTAAAAGTTAAATACCCCAATTTAAAAGTTGCAGTTATTTGTATTGATTTGAAGTAAGCGCGAAGATAATGGCGGGCTTTAAGTGTTTACAGTGCTGGTATTATAACCATTGAACTTTTCAATTCGGGTATTTTTCTGTAAAGGCACTACTGTGTTGTTAATTTTGAACGACATTGACGAATGGGGTATCAAAATGCGTGTAAATAAATCATCCCTCTCTATGTTGAAATATTGTGAAAACAATTATTAGTTCTGAATCTATAGGCGTATTTATAACAGCTGAGTTACTTTTTGTGCAGACTTTAGGTTAACTCTAAGTAGCCTTACATAGAGGTAATGCATTCGTTTTAACAAAGTTGCAATACCAAAAAGTATTAAGAAATACCAAAGTAAATAACCGAAATTGGCATCTGTCAATCTACTATGCACAGAAGTATCCTGAACATCTGAAGCCTTTATCTGAACACAAAATGAACTCCAATTCTGTATTTCTAATACGGAACGCTTATGGGGTATTATTGCCCAGAACACAGTCGCTTGTTATTCTAATACGTATCCCCATGGATACAACTCATTCTGTTCAACACCTATAAAATTGTCCAAACACGGTCAGGATATTAAGTCTTGATGTCTTCGTTTCATCCGAGATATTCGCGCCAGTGTCTTATACAATATCAATATTTATCATTATTTTAGCATTCTTCCTTGCCTTTAATACAACTTAAAGTATTCGTTAACAATAATACTTCACTGACCTAACATTTTTTTATCGGTGAATGTTTTTGCTAAGTTTGGGATAGTTATGGTAATTTTAATATATCTTGGTTTTGTTCATATTAAAACTAGTAGTCTTAGTTACAACATTGTACCATCTTATAAAAGATATTTAAGACAATCAAATTGTTGTTTCACGGATTTCCTCCTGAGATATATCGATACAAATGTGTAATAATAACTATCAAAAATGACTGGAGTAGTTGGCCTATGCTATAAATACACGTACTAATTTCTATCATTTTTTGACCATCTAAATTTCGTGACCAGCAGCGCAACGTTCAGACCAATTAAAGCATTTGTTAAGTATGGTTATTCTTTTTTGTGAAATTGTGTGCGGGTGTGTGTTTGCTTGACCTTGCATTATAAAATCTTATTCAGTCATATTTGAGAGTATTTTTATTTTATTTAACGAGTTGTTTTCTTTTCTTTTTTAACTCAGCTTGATTAACAACGATGAATTTTCATATTTTATATATAGGTTGAGTTTGGGCCAAGTTTGCTGTTTTGTGTATCGTCATCAAATATTCATACTTAATAGCTTATTTGCATATTTGTTTTACTGGTGTTAATAACAACAAATTTTCATGAAAAAGCGTGAACTTATAATATTGCATACTGCAGGTCCAACTTCAGGTCACAAATATCACTTACATAAAAAGCGTTCGCCTTTACGCGGATTATCGTGTGGCTAAGCATTAGAATGTTGCCTTTCGAAACCATCACAAAGCCTTGACCACTAGCTCGTATCAGTACTAAATTCTATGCTCGGTCTCCAGAAGTTTTAGGGCACAGTCTAGAATATCGCCGAGTAAGCCATCGTCGTCTCTGCGCAATTCGTCGGCTCATCGGCGTCTTGAATATTCAAGACGCAGTGAGCCGGTGAATTAATATACAGTAAGCCAAAAAATTAAGGTATCAGTTGTGTTCACACCTGTATATCCTAAATAAAGAAAAATGTGTCAAAATGAAAACAAGCAGCTATTACCTGTACTCTTTGGCTCTGATTTAAGACCTCATGTGTTGAAATGGGTTGAGAATTAAAGAAATTACTTATGTGAGCAATATGTGGATCAGTCGATAAAATCCGGCAATGAATGTTTAAAAATGATAAACATCAAAGCACTCAAGTACACTAATTTGTTTGGGTATTGTTGACAAGTGTTATAATCCGCCTCCGTGAAATACAGGAGTATGGCCGATAAAACCGTTGAACGGGTGACTGAAAATGACTTTTCATCGGCAGACACACATTTTGTTACTGTAAATTATAAAGCAATGCTATATTTATTTCTCAGCATAGCTGCATCGTCTTGGGACAGCGTCGTGGATTCTGGGCACGCCGACGAATAGTCGGCAAGATCTTCCATTAAAAACACTGTCTAGTATTTTGTACTAAATGAATCCTGGATATTTCAGCTATTGTCAACTTTTTAATGATTACTCTGTTAGAGCTATTGAACTTGGAGTATTTTAAGTGATATCCGCGACTACTAAAAATGTGTTGACCTAATTTGAGTGCGTATACTCTTGAAAGCGCTTAGTCATGCATTTTCATGACACCTGTCTAGTGAATGGCCAAGTATTGGGATCACCACCAAAGTCGGCGGAGGAATTAAGAAGCGCTACCTTACACACACCGTATCATCATCTCGCAACTTCCGATATTACCGAGCTTGTTTCGATAAATCACCAGGATTTCTATTATGTCAATCTGCTAGTACACAACTAGTACTTTGAGCATATGGTACATGAATTGTATATAACTTAGCCACTGGGAATGCGACAATTTAGGCGTAAAATAAATGGAACGAATGGTTTCACAATTAGTGCAAGTAATTTGGAGGAACATGTATGCGTTTTAAGGGTAGACGAGGTATTGTTGGTCTAAGCAACCTAAAAATCGATTTTCATTATCTATATCAATATATTATTGAAAATTAACGCCTTGATGTTTTGCAAAAGTTTATTCTACAAATCATATACTTTGCAAACTTGCTTAATTTATTGTTGTTAATGAGTTATGTACGTTTTACCTTTGTTTCAGCCCTCTTTACAACGTAACTCAAGAACCGTAGCACCTATAAAAGTGTATCTGTGATATTTTAATTCTTCTACACGCTCCCTATGAATTGAGCAATGAAGTTTTTGCCAAAGCTCACTACCATTCGTAAGATGCTTTGAACTACCAAATCACAACAGTTTAAAATAATTAATAACCTTAAGTGCAAGGGATTACAACATTCGAGGGAGTTGGTATTAAAGGACTCAGATTATTCAATAAGACAATTAGGTTTAAAACGAATGGACGCAGTAATTTGGAAGAATATGTATGCGTTTTTAAATTAAGTGTGAGGGGAGTTTGTACATGTATATTACAGGACCCACATTATTCAACTTTCAGGTAACTTTCTGTTTATTTGATCTTCATTTGTTTGATACGGTAAATCTTAACCCTAGAACTACTGAGCCAAATTTTGTTACACGAACTACGAAGGGGGGGGGAGGGGGTTATTGCGACCCCCTAATTTTCAATTATAAATGTCATATACCATTATATTTGGTACCAATGTATAGCTATGGGCCTCTTCTATCCACGGTTGTTTGATGTATATATAGAATTGGCTTAATTATTAACTAAATGCAAACTATAGATGACGCTATTTATCCTAAATCATGTTTCTTCTTTTGCAAGGGTTAGGTGAATAATACTGCCATTAAAACATATGGAATATGTGAAACAAGCAACAACCAAAGTTTATAAACATATTTTTTCAAACTGTAAAAGGAATTATTTGTATTAAAAGCTTGAAAAAGTAATTTCCAAAACTAAATAGCGCCACCAATTTTGTCATTAATAGATACATTTTATATCCGAAAAAGCTTTAAAAAATACTATAAAGGTGAACAATTTTGTAAAAGAGAGAAACAAACAAATCAATTCTTAGAATTATGAACAATAACAAGAAAACTATAAATGCTATCAGTTTTATATCAGGTTTTATATCAAGTACAAAATCCAATATTTTTAATGTTTCTTTTTCTGTTTTATTACAAGTTGTCAAATGCATCTCCAAATCCTTTTAACGAATTATAAGCAAGTTAATCAAATTGAAGTGTGTGCAATAATTGCACTTGTTCCATGGTAAAATATTTTGTCAGCCAGAATGTTGGAAGTAGATAGTCATATAATTATATAACACTTACGACCTTCTGGCATTGAAGTGTCGATTTGTGACCCAAAAGATATCCTAAATATAGAATCTTTTAGTTTTAGTTGTATAGTATTTTAAGTTAGTATATGCAGTTGCAAACTTATGCCTTGTCAATGGACACCTTTCTCGCCATCATTCCAGATTTTTTTGGTCGTTGTTGTAAATTATAAAAACAATAACATCACTAATGAAACAGGTTTGCTCATTTTTGTCCAGACAGAAGTACGGTTCAAGAAAAGAACGAGAACGTTAGTTATATTATTAGGGATGAAATCAAAACTCGACTGGCGGTCGACCGCCGATTTCGGGCGGTTTTGTCCGGTTGGAGCCGGTTTCTATTGTTCTAAACAATGGAATGCGGTTGAACCGCGTTCAATTTTTTTTATTTCGAGTTGTGTTTCATCTCTTTTTTGAAGAAATCGTTTACACCTAACCACCATGTTACCATGCATATTGTAGTCTTTGCCGCAGTTTACCTTTGCTAACATTTCGTTCGCTCGCGATTGTGAATTTTGTAGTGCTAGAGCAGCAAAAACACTCGGCAAAAACTGATATTTATATTAACATGCACAGTTTGAAGCTTGTTTAAATAGATTGATTGGAAGATTAAGATTTCAAGCCAATTTGTCTCCAACACTTTCTAAGCTCTATATCAATGCCCTTGTTTCTCCATGTTGTGATTTTTGTTTAGAACACAATCCTGATTTAGAGGTGTCTTTCCGACAGACCTCATTCAATAATAACCTTTATTGTTTCAGAATTATGTTTTAAGTGTGTGACGTATTCCCTGTGTATTGACACCTAGGTTTCATTATCATTGAGATATAGGACTTTTTATTTTTTCGGAGAAGAGCAGGTAGGGCAACTACTTGATTATATTTCTACATGTTCATTCTACATACTCTGAAAATTTTAGAAAATTCGCACGGGTCCGGTTTTTTTAAATCACATTTTTGTTCCTAAAATGGGGTTATAGCGCCCTCAACGGGCACTCTCTCCATAGGGCTACATGTAAAGACCAGTTATAGACAAATGGCCCTAAAATAAAACGGGCTCGTGCGAATTTCCTCAAATTTTGCATATGATGTAGATTTAACATCTGGAATGTAATGCAAGTGATGTCGTTGCTGCTCTTCTAAACTCATTTTTTAAATGTCCGCCCCAGACCAAGGTGTTGAGCATACGTAGGTTAAATGACTATGATGGTGATTTTTATAACAGTTTGTCTATCTGGAACGAGCAAATAGATGATAAATATAAGTATAAAATAGAGGTGGCATGAAAAGTAATATCCGTGTGTTCCAAGAAGAGTTGTTTCCACTGTTACCGTGCCATGCCCGAGAATTTGACCCCTGCCTCACTGGATGCAGACATTTTTGCTGACTTTGAAGTTTTGGCGTGTTATGTCCGCCACGCGTGTTTATTTTACCCTACAGGTTAGGGCATTGCGGCCCATTATTGTTACAGCGGTCCATTATAGTTGCAGAAAGAAATTAGTGTCTGAAACAGTATTTTATTTCAAGGCCTATGGCCTTATTTTGCGGCATGTCTCCGAAACAATGGAAGAACCTCTATTTATGGAACCTAATATTTAGTCAATATAAATATACTACATTGTCTAGACGGACTTGCTGGACATTATTACAGGCATCGCTAAAGATTGACCCGAAGGTCAACCAATCTAGGAAATAGAACATGGCAATAAACAAGGTGTTTTTGGACACCACATTATTGTTTAGAACATTTGTACGGATACAGTATTCTCGCATTCTCGGAGTAACGTTAACAGCTTTTTGAGGTCACTTTTAACTAGTTTAACTATGTATAAATCTATTCGGATTTTATCTTCCATGAAAATAAATCCCTTTTTTCAAAGAAAAAACATTTCTGATAACTTTATATGGATTCGAATTTGTAAAAGTGACCTGCAAGAAGCTGCCAAAATTACACTTTTACGGTACTCCAGAAGACGGAACAATATTCTCACGTGTTACTTCCTACATCTAAGTATATGTTCTCATCTTTATGTAGGTTTTATGCGATGTTTGCCATCCTTATCACGTACATACCATTCATACGTGTTCAAGTGAGGAACGAATAATTGTAGCTGGCCATCTAAAGAAAATCTACAACTTCTCTAGAAAGTTTTCAACAATATACGAGACGTGTTTTCTAAAGAACACGTTTTAAAATAAAAGTAATATATACTTGATACTCTTGTCGACAAAGTTCTGAGAATATCTACAATCAGCATGTAGGGCCTGCCCTGGGGGTTATGAAATGTATTCTCACTTGAATAACACACCTTTGAGATTGAACAACGAAATTGAACATCTATCTGTAACGCCCCTTGCATATCAATTCTGCAGAATTTCGGAAGCTACTTCGTCATGTTCGTGAAAACTTATTTAAAAAAAAAGCAATGGCGCCAAATCACGTTTTATGTAAACACAGAGAGTTTTAACAAAACAATACTCCATAGGCTTTGTTATCCCTCTTATAATTTATATATCAGTCCACACATTCCATGCATCTATTACGAATTAAATTAATCTCAAGAAATGCTCTGTTTTTTACACCAGATTTGATCTGATTTCAGCAAGAACACTTATGAAATCTAATATTTTCAATGCTTCTCTGTTTATGTAATAGCAGAAGTTGTCTCAAGAAATCCTTTAAACGAAGTCAAGGCATTTAAATGAAATTCCACCGTGTGTTATTGCTTTTTCTAGTTGGAAGGGGAAATATTTCGTCGGGTGCAGTAAATCGTAAGTAATCAAAACGCTTCATAGGACCTGCTACATGTTCAAGCGTCGATTTGTGATCCAATGTGAGTAGGTAAAACTGATCTCGAAAATACACATTGAAGCTTTGGTATCACAGTAAAAATCAAGCAGCCTTAGCACACATATTACAGTACTTCGCTGACCAATGTGGCTCCTCCAGATGCCATATAAACATTTTACAACCATTCAGAGACTTGCAGCTAAGAAACACACACCATATATATACCAAAATATACCATCGCAACCAGGATCAGCTTTCCGAGGTATCGTACTGATAATCTGAACAAGATTAACAGTTCAAAAGAATCTATCTTACCATCACTCCTGTTACATCTGAAACACGTTGTCCTGTTGTTGAACATTTGAATCATTAGATTTACATTAAATAAACTTTTTACCAAGCCAAACATACGGAACAAGATAGAAAATAAGAGATATTTGAAGATTTAACTTTAAAAACATACATATCTTCTATACCCCTTGAACATCCATATTTTGGTATCTTTTGCAAAAAAACTAGCATCTATTTAAATATAAATATACTCGCGATGATGAATTCTGTAGCGTGAGAGTGGTAAACACTTAAAGCAAAAACTGTTCTCTTCTTAATATTAACATGTACATTTACATTATACACGGTTGGAAGCTTGTTTAAATAATAAATTGAGGGATCAGGATTTTAAGCCTATTTGTCTCCTTTCACTTTCTAACCTCTATATCAAGGGCCTTGTTTCTCCAATGTTGTACCTTTTGATTAGAACACCATCTGGACGTAGCGGTGTCTTTGCGACAGACCTCATTCAATAATAACCTGTATTGTTTCAGATTTCCGTTGTAGGTGTGAACTATTCTCTGTGTAATGAGCATACGTGGGTTAAATGATTATGTAGGAGATTTGTAGGACAGTTTGACTATCTGGAACGAGCAAATGGATGGTTCATATACTGCTCTGGCTAGACGGATTCGTGGACCTAATTATATGAATCGCTATTGATGGACCTTTGGGCTAGCCAATCTAGGTATTTCCTAGAACGTGGGAATAAACATAGTGTTTTGTTCATCACCTATTTAGCGCGTTCTGTAATAGAACATTGTTGACATGCTGGGTGCTGTATTCAAGATGACGGAATGATTGATAGCGTATAAGAGTATAACTTTTACATGTAGATCTGGGATAAGTTTGACAACCTTTTAAGGTAATTTTCCACATGTTTGAGTCTGTATAAATCTACTTGAAATGTATTTTCTTTGAATATATATTCTTTCTTTTCAAACTGATAAATATCTATATTGATCATACTTGCGAAACGTAACCTGCAACCCGCCAAAGTTTTTTTTACTCCAGAAGACGGACCGATCAACATTCCCATGGCTCTTACCATGTGTCACTAATTCCCATATGTATTATGTTCTCATCATGTTGGTTTATTCGATTTTACTTTGTTATCACATACATAAGGGATGAAGGTAAAATAGTGGTTGGCCATCTATGCAAAATCTATAACTTCCAGAATGTTTTCAACAGTATACGCGACGCTCTTCTAAAGCACAACTTTTAAAATACATATAAAAGTAATACATGATGCTACTATTGACAGAGTTCAGAGAAAATCTAAAATCTACACCCAGGGCCCGCTCTTGAAGTAATGGAATGTATTCCCTCTAGAATACGGTACCTTTGAAATTGAACAAGGCTATAATTCCTCATGCATAGAATTTGTGCAGAGTCTTCACTTTTCATAGCTTGACGGCATTGATAAAGATGGAAGGATTTCAGTGAACTGGTGATTTGATGATTCAGTGTTGGTTCTAATCAAAGTTATTATCAGGGATAATAACTCTATAATATAAAGATGCACATAACGCACCAAGACAATTGAATTCTGTGGTGGTCATATGGGAGTGTCAAAATTCTATTATTGTTTTGGTCACGGAATAAATCGAGTAACATAATATACGGGGCTTTTATATATTGTTAAACAAATTTATCAGATTTGTTGATTAACTATTATTTTACTCTCGATGTGATATTTCTTCCACCTTATCTGAGGATTTCATCAGAAATAATCAGCTGATCCACTATCCCGGTAGAATAGTTCCTTGTTGCAACTCTGGTGGAGTATCAAGAAATTTCCCATATCGCATAAATCGAGTAACATAATATACGGGGCTTTTATATATTGTTGAACAAATTTATCAGATTTGTTGATTAACTATTATTTTACTCTCGATGTGATATTTCTTCCATCTTATCTGAGGATTTCATCAAAAATAATCAGCTGATCCACTATCCCGGTAGAATAGTTCCTTGTTGCAACTCTGGTGGAGTATCAAGAAATTTCCCATATCGCATAAATCGAGTAACATAATATACGGGGCTTTTATATATTGTTGAACAAATTTATCAGATTTGTTGATTAACTATTATTTTACTCTCGATGTGATATTTCTTCCATCTTATCTGAGGATTTCATCAAAATAATCAGCTGATCCACTATCCCGGTAGAATAGTTCCTTGTTGCAACTCTGGTGGAGTATCAAGAAATTTCCCATATCGCATAAATCGAGTAACATAATATACGGGGCTTTTATATATTGTTGAACAAATTTATCAGATTTGTTGATTAACTATTATTTTACTCTCGATGTGATATTTCTTCCATCTTATCTGAGGATTTCATCAGAAATAATCAGCTGATCCACTATCCCGGTAGAATAGTTCCTTGTTGCAACTCTGGTGGAGTATCAAGAAATTTCCCATATCGCATCCTTTTAAGGACATGATAAATTATACAGCTCCTTGTCCACCCCAAATATAACAGAGACAAAATGAAAATCGGCAATTGTATGTACACCAATTACTTCTGGTAGTAGTCTGTTTCTCACCATAATCTGCTTCCTGGATCAAAAGTCACCATCTTTTCTCATACATGTTTGATCCCCAACTTTAATATATAGAAAACGTCAAAATATGGACAATATGGACGCTGCTTAAAGATACTATGAATATAAATGATACATTAAAAGTGTAATAATAACAAATAAAAAGGCGCACAAAGGAAATTGTAAAATCAGACCAGAAAAGTCCAGACGAGATAAGTAAAGAAGCCAAGGGTTACGACAGGACGTAGTCTTATAATCAGTCGTACGGAAATAATGACAAATTGACGTAACGAACAAGATGGACTGCTAGAGCAAAAGAGCTAAAAAGAATATAAGCTGTGATTGTGCTGCTCGTAAAGCACGTTGTTAATAAAATATTTAAATGAAGAAAGTATAAAAGAGAAAGATTATAATGTTAAACAAATCTCCTGAGTATTACTTTAAATTGTATACAAACATTGAATGTTCATGAGTATTAACGTTGATAATGTTTTGATGAGGTGAAATATGAACTGTTCCATTCAACAAGGTTTTGTCAATTTCAATGGAACAGTTAATTTTTCACCGAATGAAAATATTCTTTCAATTGAACGAATAAAAACATTCAATATTTGTTTTATATAACTCATATATGAATTTATTTTCTTCAACTTAATTTGATAAAATCACTAAACAAAATAGATTAAAAATATCTATATTTATCTTAGAAGCAACACACACAGCTATAAGTGGCGAGTCGAGGCGTTTAAAAATGAGCGCTTTTACGTTCTCGTTTGTCAGTACTGCCAGGGTAGCTCCGCGTGAGCGCAAAGTTGAATATTGCAATCGCGAGGATTGCAATAGTCTAGTTTAGTTTAGTCTAGTCTAGTTGCAGCTGACACAAAATATAAATGCAATTGGCAAATCAAATAAAACGGGCTGATTATAGGGAGAATAACCTGGTATATGTGATGCGATCAAGCACAATCAGTCGGAACTGGGAAATATTGATTTTGAGATATAGCCACAAAAAGGAAATAGTTCCTTTTGTTTCCTGTTGTTTTGGAAACTATTTAATTGCTCATATCTCTGGAACTGGTTGTTCAATTTCAATGGTGTTTTCTGCAAAATTCAGATCTGGAAATGCTTTTTACTATCCTATAAGAAACTGAAAATCTTATATTTCCGAGTTTCGACTGATTATGCTTGATCGCATCACATATAGATAAATTGAAAAATACCCAAGTGCTATATTTAGCAGAGACACACACACTATAGCACTAACGTTAGTTCAATCCATAGGGCGTTAGACTATGATGCGAGACGCTGCTGGTTCGAATCCTGGTGGTGGTTAGTGCGCTTTCGTGAATCGGCTTGAAACTCCCCTGGACAAGGAACTTAATGCTATATTGTCTCGTTGTAACAATGTTCAAGGTGCGAAGATCAATTGTGGAATGTCTAGGGTGTACGCTTCTCAGATGTAAGTCCATGTGTTGTTGTTTAATGGTTTATGGAATGATATGGGGCCGTAGTGGCCAGCGAAAACCTGTAAAGTGTGCGGAGTCTGATTTTCATCACTGTGTTTGTTGTTGTCGTTGTTATTGTTGTTTCGGTTCTTTTCTTAGCTTTAAAAGCTAAGTTAAACATCCACTCAGCAACATTACGCTTTACGCTACAGGGTCCTTACATGTTTAGCGATTATTCCAATTATTCCACTCTCCGTTTCCAGTTTGTCATACAGCTAAGTGGCAATATTGACCTAGAAAAGGAATCGCTTACATCATATGACCTTGATACGTCCAGCTTTCCAGAAAGTGACAGTCGCAAGGTATTTTGCTATCAAATGTTGACAGTGAATTGGCCATGCTTTTATTAAGTGGGTTTTCGTATATTCAATTTGCAACAAAATAAGACTGGTAAATTGACAGAGTGTACATCGGTGAATAGAAACACATTCTTCTTAATGGGTACAGACGAAAGAAAAATGCATGTGTTTGTCGAAGTAGGATAAGAAGATACAAAAGGTGATGAACAGCGAAGTTTTTAGACCATGAAATCGCGGCATGAACAGGCTGCGGTTTGTATTTATAAAACGTAAAGATCTACCCTTGATGAAGTCGACGATGCATGATGCTCAGTTACCTTAGTTGTTATTTCTCTCGCTTTTTTTTTAAATGTTTGTTACTCTTAGTTTTTCTTTCTCATCCTTCGTCTTTGAGTGCGGTCAGATAAACCTATCTACATTATAGATAAAATAATATAGTAAGAAACAGAGATTTTTGAACACCAAACAAGAGGAATGTTTCACAAAGCTACTCCAATAAGACATGAAAGACTTTGGGAATACAAATCGGTTTCCATTCATCTCAGCAAGAAACCTTCTAAATTTGTCTTGACACTACTTTGGTGTTTTTGTCAACAATAGCATTCAAAGTGTACTGTTCAAATTCTCAATGCTCAAGGTTATTCAAGGTCTAATTTCAGCCATCAGATTTGTTGGGTTTTTTCTGTGTGGGCGTTCATATGGCATAGCAGCAAACTAGCATCTTGTAAGGACTATATAACAACTATTTTACACCCAGATATAATGTCGCATTGAGAAACTATTCATTTCATCGGGTGGTGTTTGTAACCATCTTATAGGGAGCGATGCCCGATAATGTGTACCATTAGATTTCTAGCATGGCAGCCCATACATCTATGTTTTATGTCTTTTTTTTCCTCAAATTTCGACGCTGCTTCCTCTCTCCACTAAAAATAGGCTTTTTGAAAATCGATTTATCATATGCCTGATATCTTCCTTTATAATAATGTTCAAATGATGTTATGAACATCCTTTCAGCGTGAACATGAATGCCCATAACGGTGAAATATGATATTTATATAAATGTGAAGGATCGTGTTTCTTAATATAGGTAGTCATCGTTCAGACAAGTTTAAACACTTTGCTATACAATATTACACCATCATAATATTAGATCCTTAAGATTTCTCCGATATACTTTCTTTGTATAAGCAATATGTCAGATATTATTACCATCTTAAATAAAAGATAATGCGTAACGAAATATATCAAAATATTGTACCATTAGTTCTGGAACAAAATGTTTTTACGGTCAAAGTTGTAGAACCTGCCCATTGCCCTATCTATTAGAATAAAATATTCCATACGATAAAAATGCAGTATTTTCGCAAAAGAGAACAAAGATTCAATGATGAGATCTCTCGTAATATTGTTATGCAAATTCCAACTTATTTCAACAAAAACATGGCGAGAGCTATACGCACTGCTTTCGTTTGTCAGCGTTGCCAGGGTAGCTCCTCATGAGTGAAACATAAAAATTGAATATTGCAATCGCGCAGATTGCAAACATCTTTTTTCAGCTGACACAAAAAATAGCATAAATAAATGTAATTGGCAAATCAAATAAAATGTGCTGATTATAGGGGAGAGCAACTTGGTAGACTAGAACACAAGTAATATTTTAGCAGACACACATCATTGGCAGTCAAGTTAGTTCAATCCAAAGGGCGTTAGACTATGGTGCGAGAGGCTGCGGGTTCGAATCCTGGTGGTGGTTAGTGCGCTCTCGTGAATTGGCTTGAGATTCCCCATGGACAAGGAACTTAAAGCTATATTGTCTCGTTGTAACACATAAAATGTTCAAGGAGCAAAGGTCAATTGTGGAATGTCTATGGTGTACGCTTCTGCATCTCAGCTGCAAGTCCATGTGTTGTTGTTTAATGGTTTATGGAATGATATGGGGCCTTAGTGGTCAGTGACAACCTGTAAAGTGTGTGGAGTTTTTCGGGTTTTTTTTTCTTATCTATTCAAACTATGTTAAACACCCACCCAACAACTTAACGCTTTACGCTACAGGGTCCTTACATGTTTAGCAATTCTTCCACTCTCCGTTTTCAGTTTATCATACTGAGTGGCAATATTGACCTAGAAGAGGAATCGCTTACATCAGATGACCTTGATACGTCCAGCTTTTCAGAAAGTGACAGTCGCAAGGTATTTTGCTATCAAATGTGACAGTGAATTGTTTACATGTTTTTTTTATTTTCGTGTTTTCAATTTGCAACAAAATTACAATGGTAAATTAATATAGTGTACATCGATGAATACACGTTCTGCTTAATGAAAAAAGACGAAAGCAAAATGACTGTGTTTGTTGGAGGAAGATAAGAAGAAACACAAGGTGATGAACAGCGAAGTTTTTAGACCATGAAATCGCGGCATGAAGATGCTACGGTTTGTGTTTACAAAACGTCAAGATCTACACTTGATGAAGTCGACGAGGCATGATGGTCAGTTACCTTCTTTGTTATTCCTCTCTCTTTCTTTGAAATGTTTGTTACTTTTAGATTTTCTTTCTCATCCTTCGTCTTTGAGTGTGATCAGATAAACCTATCTACATTATAGATAAAATAATTTAATAAGGAACGGAGATTTATGAACACCAAACAAGAGGAATATTGCACAAAGCTACTCCAATAAGATATGAAAGACTTTATGAATACAAATCGTCTTTCCTTTCATCTGAGCGGCATAGCAGCAAGACACTTTCTAAATCTGTCTTGAGACTACTTTGATATTTTTGTTTTCAACAATAGCAGTCAAATTGAATTGTTCAAATTCACAATGATCAAGGTTATTCAAGGTCTAAATTCAGCCATCAGGTTTGTTGGCTTTTTTCTGTGTGGGCGTTCATAAAGGCATAGCAGCAAACTAGCATCTTGAAAGGACTATATAACAACTATTTTACACCCAGATATAATGTCGCATTGAGAAAACTATTCATTTCATCAGGTGAAAATATAATTGTTTGTTAACGATCTTACAAGGAGCGATGCCCGATAACCTGTGCCATTTGATTTTCAGCATGGTAGCCCATACATTTATGTTTTATGTCTTTTTTCTCAAAGTTCGACGCTACTTCCTCTCTCCACTAAAATAAAATAGGCTTTTTAAAATCTATTTATCATATGCCTGATATTTTTCTTCATAATAATGTTCATATGATGTTATAAACATCCATTCAGAGTGAACATGAATGCACATAACGGTGAAATATGATATTGATATAAATGTGAAGGATCGTGAAGGTAGTCATCGTTCAGACAAGTTTAAACACTTTGCTATACAATCTGACACCGTCATAATATTAGACCCTTAATATTTCTCCGATATACTTTCTTTGTATAAGCAATATGTCAGATATTATTACCATCTTCAATAAAAGATAATGCGTAACGAAATATATCAAAATATTGTACCATTAGTTCTGGAACAAAATGTGTTTACGGTCAAAGGTGTAGAACCTGCCCATTGCCCTATCTATTGGAATAAAATATTCCATACGATAAAAGAATGCAGAGTTTTAGCAAAAGAGATCGACGTCTCAATGTGATCTCTCGAAATATTTTAAAGCAAATTTTAACCAAATCAAGCAACAACAAACCTAACAAACAGATTAACAAACCAAAGAACAAAATAATTAAGGGTATGTGAATGTGGTTATTCAATGATATTGTATATCAATATATAAACATATATGTTTTGCATTTTAATCAACAGGACATGGTTATCAGAGATTTACAGTACCTATAAGACCTACCTAAATATTGAATTTCCCCATCGCTGAGAAAATATTTAGTATAATGAGCAAGGTATTTTTAGACTTCCAATTTCATGATCTAGAAAGAAACACACGTCAATCATGACCTGAAAATGAATGCGTTCATTTACCTATTTTCATCAATGAGGAATTTTCATCAATGATGAAGATGATTTTATCTGTATATTATAGTTATTTAATATTCATGGATTCCCTTCCTTTTCTCCAACATTCATTCATGCAACAACAAAAATAAGGTATTTTATATAGTAAGGACATATAATTTCAAAATGAAATTCATCCTCCACCTCATTTAAATTACAATTGCACAAATTCTATTCTCTATATTAAATTTTAGAGAGAAGTGACGCCCCTTTTCGATCATGAGATTATGGACGCTTATTCTTAATTTACAGAATAAAGCTCTGGAAGATCTAGCAAAAATAGTTCACAATAGCATATTGGTATCTGAAATTCCAATCGATTTTAGGAAGCAAATTGTAAATTCAGACATTCTCTTATTGAAAATGTGCTCCTCTACAGGGGGTGTTCACTAATTGTCTGGAATATCCCATTGTTTAGCGTGCTCTTCTAGAGGGGGTGTTCACTAATTTTCTGGAATAGCCCAATATTAGTATGTTCGGGTTCGGCAGGTTTAGCCTCAATTGGTACCTTTTTGGTGTTTCATATTATATTGCATGCAATTCGATATCTGTTAAAGCTAAAGAGTATTAACTAGTTAGAAATTTACATACATCTAGCTACAAAATATGATTTTTTTTAATGTTTTGTATTTTTTTTAATCTTAACTTCTTACGTAAGTAAGTCATTACTTCATAACTCATGTGCATATGACACATTAAGAAATCTGTTGTTGAGTGCTCTGCAGCAAGACGATCCCATATTTAATTATTAAAGTACCATTTGACTTCATCATGATATTTCACGATGCTTAAAAGTGTGTAAACTAAACCAGGAGAGATGTGTTATCTGTGTTACATTCTCTCAGGGAATAATACATAGTTAATGTTCAAAACAGATGTGACGTAAACAGATGTGAATAAACAATACACACTGTTCGATCTTAATAATCGTATATTTTAAATTGTTGAACACCAAGTAATAAGATTTATAAGAATTTTCTCCCAAAAATTGGCTGTTTGTATTTTTACCGCTTCTGAACCGCTTGGATCATATGCAGAAGACAATTACTTCCCTTAAGTATGTATGGTTTCATTTACATATAAATGAGGATTGATACTGTAATAATATCGTTTGAGATGCAATCATGTCTACTCTAACTAAGTTGCATTTTGCATGATCTATTCTGCGAGACATTTCTCGAGAAACTGGGTAAACCGCTCTAGTTTTTAAGTTTTTAGTGACAAACAATGGCTTGTTTTGGGATTAGTTAAGACAATGTTCACATGAATACTATTACCGGGTCTTTAGGCGACGCTTTCGTTTTCTCCAAAGCGTGTCACCAGGTTTTACCTCTCAAAGTAAATTGTCAATAGTATTTCTAGCAAATTAATTCAACGACGCCTTTCTTCTAAAACGATGTATTCTTCAAACAGTTCATTGAAAATATAAGGAATTCAATATGCCTATCAAAGTGTACGCGGAGCATTCATGAGTAGTTGTCTACTTTTGTGCAATTATATATGGCCACCCTGTGAAAAAAAAATCCTCAAATGCACATGAGAGGGAACAAGTATGCCACATTGTAAACCATACAGTATTCTCTAATGTTTATTGACTTTGTAAATAGCGACGTAACATATGTAAAACATCAATTGTTTAGTCGATTATGTGATGAGATCAAGCAAAATCAGTCGGAACTCGGAAATACTGATTTTGAGATATAGCCAAACAAAGGAAATATTTCCTTTTGTTTCCTCTTGTTTTGGAAACTCTTAAATTGCTCATATCTTTGGAACTGGTTGTTCAGTTTCCATGAGGTTTTCTGCAAAATCCAGCCTTATAAATGTTTTTTAACATCACATAAGAAACTGACAATTTAATATTTACGAGTTCCGACTGATTTTACTTGATCTCATCACATATGTGGGTTGCTTCTGTATAATCCTCAACAGATGATATGGTCAAATAGTGAATTTATTCGGTAAAATACAAACTTGACTTCCTGTTTTACTTAAGTCGCATTTTGACTCAATGCTTTTTACCATCGATTCTGACAAAATGTCCACATGTAGTAAATTTACTACAAAAGACTACTTCTATAAATATAGTGCTGAAGCCACTAAATTCTAACTTTTAAGGATTCCTCAATTCCGAAAAGATGAACGTGGACAAAGTTGATATTATAGCAAAATTACTTGAAGCAGTCTTCCGGTTAGAAATGGCTTGATGAGAGGCACGACTCATTTGAGCATATGTATCTTAGCTTGTGTCTTCAGTCGATACATTTTTTGTGAAGTTTCTGTTGCTGAAGGCAAGCCTGTTTGCCAGGCAGCATTTGTTGTGCAGTAGTCATATCGAGTTATATTTACATACATGATTAAATACATGATTGAATGTTTCATAATACGTTAAATTGTTATTAAATCTTTATAAAATCCGCCTATTCCAATATATTATTGAAAGTACAGCGACTTTACCAGTCATCATGTAAAAGCTATCATAAATAAATAAACAAGGAATGTCACAATGATGAGACAATCATTATAACATTCCAACATTTAATACTACATGACTATAAGATTCTTTCACAAAGGTTGCCTTCACAAATTACTAAACCAATATTTGGGACTATCAGTATGAGGATTGCATGCATATAATAAATATGTCTTGAGAAGCTATGCGAGTTATTACTCCTGTTTATCGTTTGTTGAAAAAATTAGTATTCGTCAGCTGTTCACGAGACCCGTTTCCAAATGGTTAAGTAAACAACGCAGACATCGCTCAATCATGGAATAAGGTTTGGCAAGGACGAGGAACCATGTTAACCTTTTTCAATGATATGCATGTGGATGTGCGAACAGAATGCTATCAGACCTGTAATATATATTCAGCTTGAACGGTTAGATCTTGCAAGCGGCATTATTAGTACGTATAGGGTCGCCAGATCTAGACTCAATTGGTACCTTATGGGTGTTTCATATTAAATTGCATATAATTCGATATCTATCAAAGCTGCGTCTGTGGAGCAAAGTGATAAACCCAGATTATACAATGCGAAATACCACAAATCTAGTTTCACGCTGATGGTAACACTCTGGAATTTTCAGCATACACTTTGGTGTACTGTTGCTCCACTAAGGCATAATTAATTGAATATCTACTTACTGAATATATCAATGATATATAAATATAGCATTTAACATGTTTAAGTAGTCAATGGTGAGTCCAACAGAAAAAGAAAAGAAAAACCAAAAAAAACCAAAACATCAAGGATCGAAAAATGATACAAGAGGATACCATGAAAATTCACACAACTAGAATGTGGGGAAACAAGTAATACAAAGACGGTATGCAGACGGGGTTGAGCAAAATATATTGGCAAAAAAGTAGTTAAAGTTCAATAGCCAATAGTTTTCTATTTACAAGGCTCACAGAAGTGTTAAAGCTCCAAAGGTTACTGACACCAACAAGAATCAACTTGAGGAAAACAGTACAAAAATGCAGTGAACGTTGTCTTTGCGACAGACCTCATTCAATAATAGCCTGTATTGTTTCAGATTTCCGTTGTAGGTGTGAATCATTCTCTCTGTAATGAGCATACGTGGGTTAAATGATTTTCTCCTTGTTTCAACTCGGGTGGAGTCTTTTGAAATTATACACATCGCACCCTTTTAATGATATGATAAATTAGACAGCTCCTTGTCCACCCCAACTATAACCATGATAACAGAGACAAAATCAAAATTAGCAATTGTATGTACACCCATTACTTCTGGTAGTTAGTCTGTTTCTCACCATAAGGTGCAAGTCACCATCTTTTCTCATAAATACGCCAAAAACTTTAATAGAAAGCGTATGAACAATATCGACGCTGCATAAGATACTATGAATATAAAGTGTAATAATAACAAATAAAAAGGCGCACAAAGGAAATTGTAAAATGAGACCGGAACAGTCCAGACGAGATAAGTAAAGAAGGCAAGGGTTACGACAGGACGTAGTCTTATAATCAGTCGTACGGAAACAATGACAAATTGACGTAACGAACAAGATGGACTGCTAGAGCAAAAGAACTAAAAAGAATATAAGCTGTTCTTGTGCTGCTCGTAAAGCACGTTGTTAATAAAATATTTAAATGAAGAAAGTGTAAAAGAGAAAGATTATAATACTAAACAAATCTCTAGAGTATTACTTTAAATTGTATACAAATATTCATGATGTTTTGAGTACAAGGGTATGAATGTTTTGATGAGGTGAAATATGAACTGTTCAATTCAACAAGGTTTTGTCAATTTGAATGGAACAGTTCATTTTTCACCGAATGAAAATATTCTTTCCATTGAACGAATAAAAACATTCAATGTTTGTTTTATATAACTCATATATAAATTCATTTTCTTCAACTAAATTTGATAAAATTACTAAACAAAATAAATTTAAAATATCTATATTTATTTTAGAATCAACACCCACAGGTATAAGTGGCAAGAGCTATACGCAATGCTTTCGTTTGTCAGCGTTGCCAGGGTAGCTCCAAGTGAGTGCAATGGAAAATTGAAAATTGCAATCTCGCGGATTGCAATCATCTTTTTGCAGCTGACACAAAAAATAGCACAAAAAATGCAATTTGCAAATCAGATAAAATGTGCTGGTTATAGGGGGAGTATCTTGGTAGATTAATTGAACATGTTGAATAGAACCCAAGTACAATTTTTAGCAGACACGCACATCGGATGTCCTAATGTGATCAAGCAAAATGAGTCTGATGTCGGGAGTATTGATTTTGAGATACGGCGAATAATTGTATTCAACTTCCTTTGCATTTTATTGATCTGAGCAACACTAAAATGACCGGAATGATCATATCTCTGGAACCATAAGGGACCGTTCACAAACACTTGTTAGGGGAGGGCCTGATGCAAAAAAAAAGTAAAAGCGAACATTTTTCGCCCCCCCTTCGAAATCTCGAAAATTTCATGCCCCCCCCCCCCCTTTTTGACATGAAACTTATGGGTCAACCCCATAGAAAAGCATATAAACTCAAATTTCCCAATTTCCCAAATTGGTCATTTCTTTCCGCCCCCCCCCCCCTTAGGAGGGTCAAAAATTTTAATGGTCCCCATTTTTACATCAGCCCACCCCCCAACAAGTGTTTGTGAACGGTATAATAATATGATGACGTTTGCAGTCAAATTAAGGTCTAAGATTGGCTCATGTAATGAAATTGAAAACAGAATTTTGTTTTTGATCGACATCAGACTCATTTAGCTTGATCGCATCACCTATTATCAATAACAGTCAAGTTAGCTTATTCCATAAGGCGTTTGACTATGGGCCGAGAAGTTGCGGGTTCGATTTTTGGCTGTAGTTAGTACGCTCTTGTGACTTGGCTTTAAATTCCTCTGGACAAGGAACTTACTGCTACATTGTCTCGTTGAACCCATACAATGTTCAAGGAGATAAGATGCATTGTGGAATGTCTAGGGTGCACGTTTCTGCGGGTTCTAATTCTGGCTGTATAGTTAGTTCGCTTTCGTGGTTTGGCTTGAAATTCCCCTGGACAAGGAACTTACTGCTATATTTTCTCGTCAACACCCTGTGTTGTTGTATAATGGTTTATGGGGAGATATGGCCGCAGTGGTCAGCAACAACCTGTAAAGTATGCTGATGCTTGTGGATCAACGTCTAGACGTTGTGCTTCTGCGTATCGCACTGTACATCACTGCGTGTTTATTTTTATCTATATCAAGCTAAGTTAAACATCCACCAAGCAATATTACGCTTTATGCTACATAGTCCTTACACTTTTAGCAATTCTTCTAGTATCCATTCCAAGTTTGTCATAGCCCAAAGGCAATATTGACCTAGAATTGAGGAATCGCTTACATCGGATGACCTTGTTTAGTCCAGCTTTCCAGAAAGCGACATTCGCGAGGTATTTTGCTATCAAATGTTGACAGTGAATAATAGGTTACATGTTTTTATTGAGTAATTTCTCACAATGATTTTCGCATTTTCAATTTGTATACAACAACACTGGTAAATTGATAGTTTACCTCCGTGGATAGAAACAAGTTCTGCTAAATGGAAAAGACGAAAGCAAAAAGCCTGTGTTTGTTGCTGGATAAGAAGATATACAAGGTGATGAACAGCGAAGTTTTTAGACCATGAAATCGCGGCATGAAGAGGCTGTGGTTTGTGTTTATAAAACGTCAAGATCTATTCCTGAGTTGACCAGGCATGATGGTCAATTACCTTCTTAACGGTTGTTATCTCTCTCTCTCTCTCTCTATCTCTATCTCTCTCTCTCTCTCTCTCTCTCACTCTCTCGGTCAGATAAAACCTATCTATATTATAGATAAAATAATATAATAAGAAACGAAGATTTTTGAACACCAAACAAGAGGAATGTTGCATAAAGCTACTCCAATAAGACATGAAAGACTTTGGGAATACAAATCGGTTTGCATTCATCTCAGCAAGAAACTTTCTAAATTTGTCTTGACACTACTTTGGTGTTTTTGTCAACAATAGCATTCAAAGTGAACTGTTCAAATTCTCAATGCTCAAGGTTATTCAAGGTCTAAATTCAGCCATCAGATTTGTTGGGTTTTTCTTCCTGTGCGGACGTTCATAAAGGCATTGCAGCAAATTAGCATCTTTTAAAGACTATATAACAACTATTTTACACCCAGATATAATGTCGCATTGAGAAACTATTCATTTCATCGGATGAAAATATCGCAATTGTTTGTTAACCATCTTACAAGGAGCGATGCCCGATAATGTGTACCATTAGATTTCTAACATGGCAACCCGTACATCTATGTTTTATGTCTTTTTTTGTTCTCAAATTTCGACTCTGCTTCCTCTCTCCACTAAAAATAGGCTTTTTGAAAATCGATTTATCATATGCCTGATATTTTCCTTTATAATATTGTTCAAATGATGTTATGAACATCCATTCAGCGTGAACATGAATGCCCATAACGGTGAAATATGATATTTATATAAATGTGAAGGATCGTGTTTCTTAATATAGGTAGTCATCGTTCAGACAAGTTTAAACACTTTGCTATATAATCTGACACCATCATGATATTAGACCCTTAAGATTTCTTCGATATACTTTCTTTGTAATGAGCAAAATGTAAGCTTTTATTACCCTCTTAATAAAAGATAATGCGTAACAAAATATATCAAAATGTTTTTTATGGTCAAAGTTGTTGAACCTGTCCATTATTTACTCTACCTATTAGAATAAAACATTCCACACGATAAAAATGCAATATTTTCGCAAAAGGGAACAAAGATGTGATATTCCAACTAATTTCAACAAAAACATACCTAACAAACAGATTAACAAACCACCGAAACAAAATAATCATTACGGGGGTGTATGAATGTGGTTATTCAACGATATTGCCTATCAAGCTATGAACATGTATATTTTGTATTTTAATCAACAGAATATGGTTATCATAGACTTACAGTACGTATAAGATCTACCTAAATATTGAATTTGCTCATTCATCGCTGAGAGTCTTATGCTCAAGATATTTTTAGACTACCAATTTCATGATCTAGAAAGAAACACACGTCAATCATGACCTAAAAGTGAATGCGTTCATTAGCCTATTTTCATCAATGACAAATTTTCATCAATGATGAAGATATATATTTTGTATTTATTTAATATTGATGGATTCCTCTCCCTTTCATTCATGCAGCAACAAAAATAAGGTATTTTATTACAATAATCCAGCTATAGGAAGCACAGTACACCAACATTAGCAGTACAAACTGTATTTCATGCTTTATGTTTTTAAAGGAAAACTAATTGGTACAACACGCGTTTTATGTTTTAAAAGAAATAACAGTCTGAGGGAATTCTTCAAAAAGTTAAGCAGCATTAAACTAAAATGAACAAAGACCATACCGAGTCGATAGTGATGAGCTGGTTATTGCAAAACGCCGGAGAATCGAATACTACGCGGAGGCATGTGAAGTTTTATAAGGTCTTAAGGAATCGGAGAGCAATGTATAGTATTTTTGTAGGACCTGAGAGCATTGGTATATACAGACTTGACATTTAGTATGGAATTTTTGTTGCAAAAATCAAAGACTGGTTTGCAAGGGGTCTGCAAAAACCGCATGGAGTAAATATTAATCGGGGTGTGTCGGGAGATGGTGTAAAGTAATTGTTTGACAGAAATTGTGCTTTCCATTAGTTTACATTATGGCGCTCATTAATGTAATTAATTAGCCTAAACTGGCAGATTTAAGGAGACTGAATTTGAATATTTTATATTTGATTATACCTGGATGAATGACAACCTTCACAAATGTGAGACTGAATTAGATGTTTGTGGGGTAATATTTCGGAACTTGAGCAACATTATTCTGATATTATCACATTTATTGAGATTTGAGGTGAGTTTACTGAACCTAAATACCAATAAGTGTTCCTCAGAACTGAAATACACTTGTAATCTGCCAGTTTTGAAAGCGAGACGAGCTTTAAAAATATGGCTCTAAAAAGTGGTACGCACACAGAAAGTTTGAATGGTCCCTGGGCTAGGTGTTGTAAATCATCGGAAAACCAAGAATCAGCGCAGTTGACCTGGGGGGGCATTCAAACTTTCTGAGTACGTACCACTTTTAGGAGCCATATTTTAAGCTCCTCCCAAGTTCAAAAAATTGGTATATTGCAAGTGTATTTCAGCTGTGATGAATGGCAATTGCTGACGAAGTTTGAGAAATATCACCTCAACCCCCGATATATTTGATAACAGAATAATGTTTAATAAAGTCTGAATTGTATCCTCCACAAAGCTCAAATTCGGCTTCCCTAAATCCACCATTTTAAGCAACATCGCTAAAATATGAGCACACTCATGGAAAGCACAAACAATTACTTTGCACCATCTCCCGACACATCCCAATTGATACTTAGCCCGTTCAGTTTATGCAGACCCCTTCCAGTCCAGTCTTGGAATTTTGCGAAAAAAATATTCCTTATTAAATGTCAATTCTGTATTATTCAGAGTCGTCAGATTAGGGTCAATTGCCACCTTTTGGGTGTTTCATGTATATTGCATATAATTCGATACCTGCTAAAGCTAAATGGTATTAAATAATTGATTTTAATCTACAGATTTCCATACGTAGATACAAAGTTATGATTTTTTTAATGTTTTTGCTGCGCGCATTTATTATAAGTTCTAATTCGTTTTACGTTAGTAAGTGATTACTTTATAACTCATGTGCCTACGCCAGATTAAGAAATATGTTGTTGAGTGCTCTGCAGCAAGACGATCCCATATTTAATTATTAAAGATAGCGTACCACATCAAAATATCAAGTACCATTTGACTTCATCATGATATTTCAAGATGCTTAAAAGTATGTAAACTAAACCAGGAGAGATGTGTTATCTGTGTTACATTCTCTCAGGGAATAATACATAGTTAATGTTCAAAACAGCTGTGACGTAAACAGATGTGAATAAACAATACACACTGTTCGATCTTAATAATCGTATATTTTAAATTGTTGAACACCAAGTAATAAGATTTATATGAATGTTCTCACACAAATTGGCTGTTTGTATTTTTACCGCTTCTGAACCGCTTGGATCATACGCAGAAGACAAGTATGTATGATTGCATTTACATATAAATGAGGATTGATACTGTAATAATATCGTTTGAGATGCAATCATGTCTACTCTAAAATCTGACATTGAAACTAAGTTGCATTTTACATAATCTATTCTGCGAGATATTTTTCGAGAACCCAGGTAAACCGCTCTAGTTCTTAAGTGTTCAGAAACAAGTGATGGCTTGTTTTGGGATTAGTTAAGGCAATGTTCACATGAATACTATTACCGGGTCTTTAGGCAATGCTTTCGCTTTCTCCGGAGCATGTCAGGAGGTTTCGCCTCTCAAAGTAACTTGTCAATAGTATTTCTAGCAAATTAATTCAACGAAGCCTTCAAAACGACGTGTTCTTTAAACAGTTCATTAAAAATAAGGAATTCAATATGCCTATCAAAGTTTACGCAGAGCATTCAAGAGTAGTTGTCTACTTTTATGCAAAGTTGTCTACTTTTGAGCTACATTTACATACATGATTGAATGTTTCATAATACGTAAAATCATTATTAAATCTTTATAAAATCCGCCTATTCCAATATATTATTGAAAGTACTGCGACTTTACTAGTCATCATCTGAAATCTATCATAAATAAATAAACAAGGAATGTCACAATGATGAGACAATCATTTGCAACTTTCCAATCTTTACATACCTATATAAGATCCTTTCATATATTTAAGGTTCATATATTTGGGAATATCTGTGCTTATTTTCGTGTGAGGATTGCATGCATATAATAAATATGAGAAGCTATTCGAGTTATTACTCCTTTGTATCTTTGGTTAAAAAAAATAGTATTCGTCAGCTGTTCACGAGACCCGTTTCGAAATGGTTAAAGCCTTAATGTACGATCTTTTTAAATTTTTAGATTTTTCTTTTTTTCTTCCAAAATTATAATATGCAATCATTATGAAAGTTCCCAATACATTTGGACGCGAAAAAACATTGGGAATTTGCAGAAAAAACAACACCATAAACTTCACCTCTATCACTCGAAATATCTTGCACTTTTTGGATTAGGACGGCGAGTGCGGCTGAGAGTTAGTCTCCTACGCAGCCAGTTTAGTTACGCTCCCTCAACATGTGGAGGGAGCGTAACCAAACTGGATTTGTAGGAGACTACGATTTGTGAGTCGTTCCGACATATTATCATAATCTAAAAATTATGATAATATGTCGGACCAACTGAAAATCATCCCGTTTTACTACAAATATGGCGAATTTGGCAGTTTGCTCATAGATTTAAGTTGGAACATGTGTAAGTATTACAAATATGCCAAAATATTGGTTTTGAAAAAAAATAAAGGTATATTCTGAAAAAAAGATCGTACATTAAGGCTTTAAGTAAACAACGCAGATATCGCTTAATCATGGAATAAGGTTTGGCAAGGGCAAAGACCCATGTTAACCTTTTTCAATGATATGCCTATGGATTTGCGAACAGAATGCTTCAAAACATCTATCAGATCTGTAATATATATTCAGCCTGAACGGTTAGATATTGCAAGCGGCATTATTAGTACGTTTAGGGTCGTCAGATGTAGACTCAATTGGTACCTTATGGGTGTTTCATATTAAATTGCATATAATTCGATATCTATCAAAGCTGCGTCTGTGGAGCAAAGTGATAAACCCAGATTGTACGATACAAATCTACTTCTACGCTGATGGTGGGTAATCCTCTGGAATTTTCACCATACACTTTGGTGTACTGTTGCTCCACTAAGGCATAGTAAATTGAATATCTACTAATTAAATATATCAACGATATATAAATATGGCATTTAAGTAGACAATGGTGAATCCAACAGACAAGGGCACAACAACACATCAAAGATCGATACATGATACAAGAGGATACCATGAATTTGCAAACAATTAGAAAGTGCGGCAACAAGTAATACACATACGGTATGCAGAGGGGTTGAGCAAAATATGCTGGCAAAAAAGTAGGTAAAGTTCAATAGCCAATATTTTTTTAATTACAAGAAGTGTAAAAGCTGTAAAAGTAACTGACATCAACAAGAATCAACTTGAGGAAAACGGTACAACAATGCATTAGACCAAGCAGTAAAAACTATTGTGCACAAGAGCACATAAGCAGGCAAAATTATCCAAACAAGATACAGCAAATGTAGGTACTAATTTTTGAGTTAAAGAGGGAATCGAGCAACAAAATTAGCAATTAAATTTTTACTCAATAGGAATACAATTTTATCAACATTGAGTTAAATTTACCCATTTTCTTGCTCTGTTTCCTTTTTACTCAACAGCTGAATAATAATTATTTACAAGATGCAGCCTGTCAAATGCAGCTGCTATATCGGTCACAATTTGAGACATACTTTAACGATTGAGTTTTGCCATTAGTTTGGGAAAGTGAGCGTAAGTGTTGTAAAGTATCGCATAAAATTGGGCCTCTTTAACGTTTAATAATATTTAATTGTAGATCATTTTTATTACCTTGTTTGACAAATGAACACTTTTCTGGTGTTAGACACTGTTTCGCTATATTATATGCCCTATCTTGCGCATACATCGGCAATGTAAAGCACACTGTACTAATATGAAGCATCATGTCATCAACATGATCAATGTAGTTCTGTTACAGTAATTGGCAAGATTTGCAGCAATGCTTTAGTCAAGAAATTGGAAACTCTAATTATAGAATGTACTTTATCGTATAACTGTCACGCCTTACACATATAAGGTGAAAAACAAATAAAATGCATCCAATTCCACCACGAACAAAGACACCATTAGTTTTTGACGTTTACTTGTTTTGTAGGCTGTTTGATGTATATAGAATTGGCTTCATTATTAACTAAATGCAAACTATAGATGGCGCTATTTATCCTAAATCATATTTCTTTATTTACAAGGGTTAGGTGATTAATACCGCCATTAAAACAGCTGGAATAGGTGAAACAAGCAGCAAGGAAATTTAATAAACATATTTTATCAAACAATAAAAGGAATTATTTGTATTAAAAGCTTGAAAGGGTAATTTCCAGTAACTAAATAGCGCCACCAATTTTGGCATTAATAGATACATTTTAAAGCCAAAAAAGCTTTAAAAAATACTTTGAAAGTGAATAATTTTATAAAAGAGGGGAAATTACTGTTGAGAACGACTCAAAAGCATCTGTATATATTAGCACGATATCACTTTTAGCTGTTTAAGCCTAAATTTGGTTATACATGATGTTTTGTTTGAAAATCTAATAAATGATCCCATCAAACAACCGTGACTTTAATCACTTGTTTCAATGTACTCTTGTTTTGTTTGTTTTGTTGCTGATTGCTGCTGTTTTATAGATTATTGTACTTGCTGCAGACGTTCCATTGGCATCTTCACAAATGAAACTAAGTGTCTGTAACTTTGTTCACCTACATCTGTCCCGCATTTGTTATTGAATTGATATGTCAAGCTCTTTCTGTCCATATTGGTTGTTTTAATACCAACATAGTGCTTTGTGGATGTATCTGACTAAGGGGGTTGTTTTTCTTAAAGAAGTTTACTTGTGAAGGCAGTTAAATCAACCTTGTCTTGTTGTTTACGCCGCTAATCAATCAATGGTTTGGTTTGCAGGGTCTTCAAATGTATAATATGATGCCGATTATAATGATTATGATGGGTGTGGTGGTGGTAGTATCACCACTATGATGATGATTGATAACAGTGATCATTAACGTAATTATAACGAAATATGAATCCTATAAACTGAACTTTTTTACACATTGTATTGTTACAAATACATAAATACAAAATAGTGTTCGATAAATGCTGCGCACATTTAACAACCAATGCCTATTACACGTGTACAAATTCCAAAAATGATCGTATATTAATTATTAAAGATAACGTACCAAACCAAATAACTATAGTACCGATATTTTTGTTTAACTTCATTCTGATATGTCAAGATGCTCAACAGTTTGTAATGATACGTAAACCAAACAAGATTTATTACCGGTATTAAATCCTCTTAAGGCATAATACATAGATGGGAAGAGAATAGCTAATGCACATCATTTGATCTTAACAATCAATAGTATTTATGTTCATTGTTGAGCACCAAGAACAACGCTGACTATTTTTTTTTGCAACTACACTTTACAAATTGGTTGTTTGACACTTTTTCCGCCGCTGAAAGCTAGGAATATGTTTATCCCGTTTTTTATCCTTTTTCGATACAATATATAATTGATTGGATTACTTTAGCGGAAGACAATCACTTTTATGATGACTATATGGTTTCATTTACATATAAATGAGGATTGATGCAGTAATATAAACACATCAAATGAGATAAGTCCCCCTCTGAAAATTTCGTCATAACATCGTAAAGTAAAACTTTGTACCAATAAAACTTACTTAGAAATAGTTATATGATTGTTTACTAAGTGTTTTGTGAAAATGAAAGATGTCCATAGTCATGGACTATTTTTGCATTTTTCTCAAAAACTAATAAAATACTGGTAACAAAGGTTATGTATATTATAGGGCAAGGAATCCAGTTACTACACTGGAATTTCAGTGACTCAAGACAAGTAGTTATTGATTTATTGATCAAATATTGGTTTTCCTCATCTTTGACTGTAACTCCTCAACTGTTGTCTGTGCTGAAATAAAATTTCCATTGCAGTAGTTGTATAGTCCTTGCCCCTATAATATACATATCTTACTTGTCATCAATGCGCTATAATTTTTGAGAAAAATGAAACAATGGGCACAAAATTGGCCAGGGGTGTAGTACCACCTTAATCGTGTTCCAAATGATCGAATGTCAGACTAGGGACATCAGACAAGTACGATCTTTTCTCACAGCGATATACTATTTTCTAGCAACTTTGTTTTTCTTCATTAAAAACTAAAAATACAAAAAAAATGTACGAGGGTTGGTCATGCTGTAATGAAAGTTGACTTTTGACCCCTTATATATATGTGGTTTGAAGGACAAAGGTATAGTCATTTTAGTATTAATAATCTTATGTCCACTTGCTGGATAATTGCTGTTTTATAAAGAGTAGATTGATTGGTGAAAGAAAGACCATTTCGGAAAGTGTCATTTGTGAGAATGTTTACATGAAGGATATATGAATTCAAACGTACAGTGGACTTAGCTGAACAGTGATCTTCGCAGACAAGTGAATCAGGATATACATCAGTCGTCCGGAATTTTGAGTGCAACAGAACTTTGTAATCAACAAGAAGACTGTCGGTTAAGTAGTAATAAGCTTATTAGTGTGAATATATTGTTTGTGCATTTATTGTTCATGTGTACACACATTCAATCATATTTTACTTTTCATTAAAGATTCAGATATTGTTAACTTAATCGAACATTGTGTTATTGCTGTGCATTCAAGTGAGAACTGGGAAAAGGTGCTTTTGGCCTTGAATCATTGCGGCTCGTAACAGTATTAATGTAGTTTAGTTTAACCAGGACTCGACGTGTATTGATATACATCATTAAGGTAGTTTTTCCGGGTTATATTACTTGATAACTTTGATAACAGGTCTTTAGTGAACGCTCATGCTGAATAGAGTATCAGGAAGTTCTACCTGTCAAAGTAAATGTGGCATTGTCAATTGATATTCCTAACACAACTTCATTGAAGGAAGTCGTTTTTCACTAAGCGCTGTGCTCTTCAAGCAGTTCATTGGGGCTAACAGATTCAATGTGCCTGTCTAAGTTTACATACAGCTTTCGTGAGTGGTTGTCTTTTCTTGTTCAAATATTTAATATGGCCACCGTGTGAAGAAACTCCTTAAATGTTCGGAAAAAGTATGTCACATCGTAAACCGGACATAATTATCTAATGTTGACAGGGCGTCTTAGTAAAACATACCGCGTAAATAACAAATTGAACATTAGCCGAGAAGTAGACATCAGAATCAATATATGGTCAATTCCAGCCAAAGCGGGCCAAAATTCTCTCTGGGGGCCATTTTGAAAATGTTTCCTTTTCAATTCTAGACTTATCAAATGAGACGATCATGTCTAGTGAATCATCAGGTGGAAGTGCCATCGGATTGAAAAATAACTTTTCTTGCTAGACCAAATAAAGTGTTAAATGCGCATATGCATGTTACCCACGAATTCAAGCATTTTTCACCTGTTGTACGCCATAAAATTTCACTTTCTTTAATATCTTTCAATATTTTATGTGTGACTCATATACACTAGAAATCGGTGAAGACTTTGAACGTAAAATATAATTTTATTACATATATCTACAAAGAAATATTTTGGTTATTACAAATTTTAAGAAAGAACCAGGTGTACAGTTAAGATTGTGTCAATTCTTCGAACTCTTTCCAAAGTGGCTGTCATTTAACATTACTGTATTATTTTGAAAAATTAGAATAAATGCTTCATATAAATATAAAGTTAGATTTTGTATCTCGTCGCAGGATGAGTATCTCGGATGGATTCGTGGGTAACAGCGTCTGGAAAATAGCAATTCCTATTAATTTTTTTAATAAAAATAAAAAATACTTTTTCGTATGTCAATAATTCAGGCTGCAATGGCACTAAAATGAATTTTAATCAAAATACAGACTACATGGAATATTTAGAATGGATCATTATGGCATTTTGGGTATAAAAATTTTGAGAATAATGAAGTTGCCAAATTCAAATAGACAGAGCAAACAGTTTTATATTATTATTTTAGTCAAATCCTTCCATATTTTTAATGCAGCAATATTCTATTAACTCGTGTTTGACAGTTCCTATGAACTAAAACACTATCAATACATTGTTAACTATAATTTAAGTAGGGATTCGTGGGTAACCAAAATGTTCGTGGGTAACACATATCTGAAGGCATGTATTGGTAAGCGGCAAAATAGAAAATATTACAGAAGGTTGGAAACCACCATGCGGTTATTCCTCCATTGTGTTTCAATGATTCCCGTTTCTCTAACCAATTGCATTTACCCAAAAAATGGTAATTTAGGATAATCAATCAAAACTTCATGATACAGCTTCAGTATACCTTCAAGAGGACGCTATTAAACAGGACTGTTTTGGAACCTATTTCGCATGTTTTCAAAATGTTAAGATGCATAAGAAACATATAATTTACGAGTAAATCCTTGGATTCGTGGGTAACGCCGAATTCGTGGGTAAAGCTATAAGTACTATAGTACCGTTTGGGGTTTGCGTTTCTTAGGTGTATAAACTGTAAGTACTGTCAAAATTATAGCATACACATGGCTTGAATATGTGCTGATTTAAACTTAAAATAAACAATCTCCTTATTTTTCAAGGTTAGCATCTATTCGGGATTCGTGGGTAACAAAGGTTTAAGCCGTCGTAGATTATTTTTTAAAGCGGTGAACGTATTTTTACGATTTGCAATTTTAAGCGCTTGTCAAACTAAATTCAGTGTCCAAAGTCATTAAATGTTAATTTAAGTTATGGCATTTATATTGGCTGGACTCGTGGGTAACAGTTGATACGTGGGTAACGTCAAATTTGATTTTATGGAATTTTATGGGTAAAACCTATTTGCATAAAATAATCACTTGGACCTCAGCATTATAGAACGAAACTTCATTTCATGATATAGTCATTTATGGCATATTCACTTAACATTTTTCAGAACGATCATTTTATTTTTGATACGCGGGTAACAAAATTATTAGCCAAATTGACTTAATGGCCTCTAGAGTCCACAAACTTTGGTGGAATTCAATCGTTTTACATATGATGAGAGATCATGCAAACGTCTTTCTAACGGTAATAATTTCATTTTGATTGAAGGACATTCAATGACATATATGGTGCGTTATCTTTGAATTCGTGGGTAACGCCAATTCATTTAAGCTATCATAACTTGTCCCCTGGTATGACTTGCTAGTAAAGACCTATATGCACAAAGAGAGCGCATTGGACGTGACATGATATGCTCCATCAATAACGTGATTTCCTTTATTAATGACATTTTAAAGTGGAAAGTTAACATAGAGAGAATTTTGTCCCGCTTTCGCTGGAATTGACCATATATATATATATATTTAAAAAACAGCGCGTTGCACAAAATTCTATTTTATTCGGTTGACTGGTTGCAAAGAAATAAGCGATTACATAATGCGCGCATCGATGCAATTCATTCCAAGTTTGATAAACATGCGATTTTTTTCATACTCACTCACCACTTCCTAAAGTTTGTGTATCTCAGTAAATGTAGTCCCATAGTTTTTCCAGCTGTTTGATGGCCATAATTTTTAGAAATAATTATTGACTATTAAGTCGTATTATAAACCAAACAAAAAAAATATCAAATCAGACAAAAACATTAATACCCCAAGCAAACTGTAAAAAACAAAAGGAAAACAGAAAGCATTTATTTAAGAAGAATATTATTTGCAAACAATTGCGTCCTTTTACTGCAATCAAACTAAAGATCCCTTCAAGCGGTAAAGCACAATTGATTGTACCGCTAGATTTTTAATGGATATTTTGAGGGCATTGTTATGTCGGGCTGAACCGGTTTATCGTATTTTAACTGGAGTCACTACATCAGGTACCGCAACATATGTTTATGGCAAGTGCATTCCAACGACGTGTGGTACGTTATGTTTGCATTTTCCTATTATTTTCCTTAACTGTTTACTTATTGTCAATGTTGACGAAAAATCTTGCCATTTTACATTTTATTGATGCATTATAATTGTGGTCCATCCAAAGTTCTATCAGAGAAGATGAGTGGTTCTATCTACAGTATTGCTTACTAATAAGCTACCTAATTTTACACACCTTTAATATCTTTAAACTTTGTATTACCTTGAACATGCCAAGACAAGTTGATAAAAAGGGCATTGTTTCTAACTGATGAATAAATCATACTTATAGAGAAGAGGAATAGTCGCCACAAACAAGTGCATTTCTACTGTAATCAAACCAACCCCTTCAAGCTGTAAATTGTAATTGAGTATACCGCTAGATTTTTAATGAATTCTTTGGAGGGCATTGGTACATTTAATCATGTTAATGCATTATAAGCTTCTTTCTGCAAGGGTGTCGTCTTTTGATTCGTAATAATAAGGTAATGGCTTTAAGCTGGATGTGCGATTGGAATGATAAGGATTTAAGGAGCGCTGATGAAGGCAGTTAAATCAACCCTGTCTTGTTGTTTACGCCGCTAATCAATCAATGGTTCGGTTTGAAGGGTCTTCAAAATACTTTATGATGCCGATTATGACGATTGTGATGGGTGTGGTGGTGGTGGTGGTGGTGATGATGATGATGATGATTGATAACAATGATCATCAACGTAATTGTAACGTAATTTTGCTCAAACATTTCAAAGCCAACATCTATTCAATAGACTTACAACAATAGGTGCATGTGCGAAATAGAGCTAGCTTCATAAAGGCGTTAATAAACTAGACATTCAAACAAAGCGATGGTAACAAATGTTTTGTGAGTCTATGACCCTCAAAATCACCACAAAATCACCCCATCCATTGTGTTTTAAAGGGGTGAAAAATAAACATGCTACGATTCCATTCAAAAGATTATCAAGTTGTCCGTCTGATCGCAAGAATCACATAAATATACATTTTGCCCATGTACAACATGTGGTTGCAGAGTCATGTGGCAAAAAGGGTCGAAGATATATTTTCAAGTTACGCGGGGTCAAAATATTAAAGTTGCTCTGATTTTCAAATAATTTGGACGAAATTGTTTGTCTAATTTCGTGGTCAACTTGAGGGTCATAGACGACAAATAACGCTTGAATCGCTTGAATCGCCAAATTAGTAAATATAGCTAGGTTTTAATACAATACTACTTCAACTATTTTATACAAGCACATATTTGAGATTTTCCTGTGGTCTTAAAGAAACGCAAGCTTACCTGAAATCCTCCTGGACAGATTATAGAGTAAAAAATCCAGTAATTTATTTTCCCGCTAAAAATTGATACGTTAATACACCTCTGGAATGGCCTGAATCACAATAGCGCCTAGATAGATGATAGTACCAAGGCTTACAAATCTCGGTGTCGTTTTCTCAAAACAACATGGTCCATATTACATACTCCGAAAAAAAAATCGTCTCTTGGGGTGACCGGCCACAAACAATATTCCATTTAACGAAATGTTGGTGTTGTTACCTGAACCACGCTCTTCACGAAATATAATATGAAAATAGCAGAACATGCTCATGTAAATTGAGGTTGATGTGATTTGGAATTTCTCGTTAATATTGTTAATAATATGTTTATAAAACACATTGAATGTCACTTGTACGGTAGAAACAGTCACATTAATCCTTATTTAGTATGTATTCATTAAACGCGAATACTGTAATTTTGGACATACCTAATCACGTTACAACGTGCCGCCCCAATTGGCTAGTAAACACTCCTCCGTTGCACAATATTGAACTTAAATGGCGAAATTATAGACATTCATACGTGCCGTCAAACTGATTTTCAACCAGTGGGTATTTGTGATATAGTCACGCCTCAGACAGGACGAAACTTTACACAAAACAATCAATTAATAAAAGAGCATGTTATGTTAAGAAACATGGCAAGTTCAAATTAACCTGAATAATTACATAGGCGTGAATGAACACTTACGTTATGAAAATAATTCAATATATTTATAGGTGCTGGTGTTTATAGAAAACCAATCATCAAAGTCATGATTATAAGACGTTTATTGGTTTAATTTGTCACGTGCTTTGCACAAAATATTCAAACAACAATTTCTGTCAGTTTTAGTTTTCACGGGGTTGTTGAGAAGTTCTTTAAAAGATGTATCAAAATATATAATGTTGGTACTCTTCGGCTCTCACGTATTATATTTCTATATTTATAATTGATAATTAAATGATTTTATTTACGTATTTTAACATCAATAATTCTTATTAAATATCAAAATTAAACATTACATTTTTAAACAGAGTTGATGTTAATCTTCATTCTTAGGAAAGTGCGCTTCTAGTTTGACTGTATGAAATAAAATAAAAAACTCAGTATTAATTTTGATAACAACCAGATACGGCATTATACTGTGGGAGCAGACTGCTTGAAGATATTTCTCTCAGGAATGAAAAAGGAAGTATTGTTGTATGATTTATTTACGTACAGTGCTATTATACTTGGAAATAGGAAATTAAGTAACATACATGCATGTGGCAGTTGCGAGCACTGTTGTTGCGTACCGTATTAATCTAATAATTCCATGCAGATTGAGCATATGGTACCAGTGGATTTAGTAAATTTGGTTCAATTTCTTCATGTACTTTTCCTAAAAAGACAATAAATTATTTATTGTTACCCGGGGACAGATCATATCTTCGAAGATTACAAATTAATGTCTTCGTTCTTTTTTGGACACGTGAACAATAAAGGTGTTATCATGATTGAGCTTTTGGTTAGAACTGATTCTGCAAGGGGTGTCGTCGATCATAGAAGTTCCATAGTATCATGATCATACCAAAGAGGTGTCAGATGTCATAACCTGTGCTGTATAGTTGACAAGGCAAAGTTCCAGCACGAATAGCACGCTCATGAACAGACATGAAACAAATAAACATGTCACGTATGGATAGGGTTCATAATTTCAAACCATGTCAAACACTGTGCACTGTAACGCTCCAGTTAGCCACTAGATGACTTATGCCAAGCATGTGAACATTCTTAGGCGATCATTTCATACAACATAAACTGGCCTCAAAAAGAAACTTATAATTTTTCACAAGGTCATATCTTAAAATCCACTCCATAAAAATGAACAAAAATTGCACACAGGATTACTTCAATACTCTACTCTAAGCACATGTCCGTAACCAAGCAGTTGTCCAACTGACACAACAGCAAAATGCACTGACATGGAAGACCTTCCTGGACCAAAATTCATATCCCAACCGGTATCTTTTGTTGGGTTCCAATTATTCGGCCTGTACATGAACAAAATAAACACACAGGATAACTTCAATACTCTACTCTAAACACATGTCAGTAACCAAGCAGTTGTCCAACTGACACAACAGTAAAATGCACTGACACGGAACAGCTTCCGGGACCACATTCACAGGCGAATAATTGGAACCCAACAAAAGAAATCTGTTGGGGTGTTAATTTTGGTCCAGGAAGGTGTTCCATGTCAGTGCATTTTGCTGTTGTGTCATTTGGACAACTGCTTGATTACTGACATGTGTTTAGAGTAGAGTATTGAAGTAATCCTGTGTCAATTTTGACCTTGTAAACAATTATAAGTTTCTTTTTGGGGCCAGTTTATGTTTGACCAGTCCCTCATCCCCACCTCTGTCTGTCTCCCTTCATCTCTTTCTCTCTCTCCCCTCTCCCACTCTCTACTGCAAATGTTAAGCACGGTACAACAGTCTTGAATTTTAATGGCGAGCGATAGCGCCCTCTGTTGTTGGTGTGCAGTTTATTCCATATATTGTGTAGCTTATTTCATAGTAAAACATAGTTTAACTAGCAGCGTAGTTTTGACGATGTAGCTATATCTGCTGCTAATATTGATATGGATAATATAGCTATTTTATGTTAGTTTAACTAGTTGTTTGACACCATAGAATGTATATTTTTGAAAATAATAACATCAAGGCTTTATGATTTTGAATACAACGACATAGTGCGTCGTGTAATTACTACGATCGAAATAATTGCTTCCGCAATTCTCATATCACCGTCCGTGCATGACATGCGGGAAGGTCATAAAACAACAAAAGTACCGACCTCAGTCACGTTCGACGGAATGGCTCGCATAACGATTTTTTTTTTGTATTGCCCCGTCTATGCGGTACAAAAATTAAATGGGGTTATACATGCATCTGAAAGTGTCAACTAACTTTGTGGAAAAGAAATGCAATTATATTTCTTATGGAAATATAACAATAATGGTTTTAATATTAGATTACTTTCATACAATACAATACAATACAATAAACGGAATTTATATAGCGCCTTAGCATAAGTATGAACAAAGCGCTTTACAATGATCTTAAAAGTACAACTTACACTACATCTTAGGCTACAATAAAATGTACAACTTAATTAAAAATAAAAACTTAATTTGGAAACAAATGGGTTTTCAGATTAGATTTAAAAGTGGCCAGACTAGGTGAAGTACGAAGCTTTACAGGTAATTGGTTCCAGAGAGCTGGCACAGAATTGCAGAAGGCATTATCCCCATTATCCCCATATGTTGTGTGAGTTCTATTACATTCAAGCAGACTGCCATCAGCATGTGATCGTAGGAACATACCATCAGAAAATGTGTGAGATTTTAGGAGATTTTTTATGTACAGTGGTGTTGTTTCATATCTACTTTTATATGCTAATGTGAGTAGTTTGTAGGTAATACGCTCATTTACTGGAAGCCAGTGAAGCTCTTTCAGCAGAGGAGTGGTGTGTTCTATACGGTTTGCCATGGAAACAAGTCTGGCAGCTCTGTTTTGTATCTTTTGTAGTTTTTGTGTATTTTTTACAGTTGTTCCATATAATAAAGAGTTACAATAATCAATTCGAGAAATAACAAGTGAGCGGACAGCATGGTTGCAAGTGTCTTTATCAATATAACAGCGAATGCGTCCTATATTACCAAGATATTTGAGATTACATAGACATGGTTGAATCAAAAAGAACTGTCAATTTTGTTTAGACTTATGAACTTTTACCAAATTTTTATTTGATGATGATATTAAAAAGTACATGTGTTTGTTGAATGTTGTCACATATGTCAATTGTGGATATAAATTAGAGCATGCTGATATACCATTTCATCGATATAGTGTTCTATTTATTATAAATGGAATCTCAAATAGTGATAGTATCTTTAATAAAACAATACCTGTCACGAAATGGGGAAATGGGATCTGTAATCTAGGATTATCTTCTTTATGTTTGTCATCTCTACTGCAATTTCACTGTAACTTTTCGCGCCTTTGATCTAACTAATGCATCAAAAAGTAGAAAATAATATATTCCCGTTTCCACTATCACCATTAGTTTCCAACGTTTACTTTTTTCTTGTTTGTCACTGAAGAAGAAGAGCCGTTTATCTGCTTGAAATTTAGGTTGTTTTGTCTGTCTCTTTGGTGTTTATGTGTTGTATGCTCAGCTCAGGTACACTCTATACACAGTGGTTCTCGTCACTTGCTTCAGTGCGTTTTTTATTGTCTAACGGATGTTGTTGATCCCAAGTACTTGCTATATACTTGTTCGATTGACATGTATTTTTGCAGGCGTTAGCTTCTGTCCCGGCATTTGTTCCTGCAATTTCTTCTTGTCAGTATGGTCCGTCCGCATGTCCGAGACGAGCCACTCTGTCTTCGGATGTGCTATTTTTCTAACCAGCCCATCCGACGGACGCCCTGTCGCTACTAGCAGTGGCTTACCAGCCGCAAAAATACCAGTACAAAATTGACAAAATCTGTGAGGTTTATCTTGCGTTTGGCCTTTTACCCCACAAGTATCCTTATTTCGGCTCATTTTAGCATTGAAATTGAAATTTTTGCACACATCCCATTATAGTCTTTTAGAAGCCTGTCAGCTCGACGACTTTACAAGTTCCAATACCGATACATAAATACCAAAGTTACAGATAAAATATATAGACAGCTTACTTTTAATAGTAGCCTGTCATGTGGAACCACTCTTACGAATAGTCTGTAGTCAAATCAATTCGGCACAAAAGAATAATTCGTTACGTAATCGAACTCTCCATGTTTATTATAACCTCCTTGCCTACGCATATCTACATATCGCCGTTGGGTGTTCTGATTATGAGCGATCGTATATATTAATTATTAAAGATAAAGTACCAAGTCAAATATCAAGCACCATTTGACTTCACCGTGATAAATCAAGCTGCTTGAAAGCATGTAATGATAGGTAAACTAAACCAGAAAAGATTTATTATCTGTGTTAAGTCCTCTTAAGGCATAATACATAGTTAATGTTCATAACATATCCAATGAAAGCAGATACGATTAGCTAATGCAAGACATTCCATCTTGTCAATCGTTCCTAAAGTTTAATTTAAAATGTTAACCATCGATCGAGTAACAATGCAAATTATTTCTAAACATTCTTTCAAAACTGGCTGTTTGCAGCTTTTGTCGACCCTGCAAGTTGTGAAATATTGTAGATACGAATCCCGTTTTATTCTTTTTTTATCCTGACGTTACATCTGCATTTGAGTTCGTATCTAAGGAAACATACATAGCCTTTTACTGTATTTAACCTGGCAACTGTTGTGTTGGATACGATTTTGGACATACTATAATTGAGTTTTACAATTTGTTTGGACAAAGTGAGGCATCGAAGGCTGCTATGAAGTACCACATTATTGGGGGCTCTTCTATATTTAATAATATAATATTCTCAATCAGATTTATGACCTTGAATTTTGCAATAAAAATTTAATATAATGCTTGTAGGTGTTGGACACTGTTACGTGAATATGCCCAATCTTACACATACATCATGTCAATATTATGATCAATAGTGTCATGTTTACTTCAAATATAATCACAAATAGCGATACCTATCAGTACATGGGGAGAGTTACACATGAAGCAAAGCTTAAGTCACGGAATTGGGAACTCTAATCTGTGATTGTGTTCGCTTCGCACGCCAGGTTGTCTGTACTTTTACTGTCACATCTTAGAGATATAAGACAAAAACAATGTTTTGACTTGATGAACCAAATGCATCCAATATGTGCGGACGGTAATAACATCCTTTCCAGCACTAACACTGACTAACCACCAATTGTGATGCGATCAAGCAAAATCAGTCGGAACTCGGAAATAACAAATTTTCAGTTTCTTATCGTAAAGTAATAAGCATTTACAGAGCTGCATTTTGCAGAAATCCCCATTGAAATTGAACAACCTGTTCCAAAGATATGAGCAATTAAAGAGTTTCCAAAACAAAAGAAAACAAAAGGAAATATTTCCTTTGTATGGCTATATCTCAAAATCAATATTTCCGAGTTCCGACTGATTTTGCTTGATCGCATCACAATTTAGATACCATACTAATGCTAAACGTTCGATTACTTTGTCTCTGTGGAAGCGGAGCAGTAATGCTCAAAAGTTGAGTTGTGTTATGTGCGGGTTTTTGTTGTTGTTGTTATTGTTTTTGGTTTTTTTTTTGGTTTTTTGCTTTAGTGTTTTTTTTAGTCTAGTATGCTCAGCGCTCAGGTTCGCCGTGACTTTCATCACTGCTGTTTTATAGATTATTATTATTATTGTACATGTTCTATTGACAATATCTTTTTACATGTTAAACTTCTGCGGGCTTTGTGTTTGTAACTTTTAACGTTAGTGTTTCACCTATATCTGTGCCCGCATATGTTACTTGTACATCTGTTGACTTTTAAATTCACCCAATTGATCAGTTCTCTGTTGATTTATTGATGTATTTCCCCGCATGTTATGTCGATGGATCTGAGGGGGTGTTTTCTTAAGTGTCTTTTTTGAACTCATTTTACAAAAATATTATCATTCTTGCCCTAGTTTTATGAAATAGTTCAATATAAGCCCCGCATTTTTTTTACAAACTCATAGATATAATATAACATTTCATAATTTACCATAACTGCTAGTGCCTATAACGCAAGTACATTACGGTTTCCAAAGACAATTATAAACCATGTGCCTACGCCATATTAGAAATAGTTGTTGAGGGCTCTGCAGAAATACGATCGCATATCAATTGTTAAAGATAACGTACCAAATCAAATATCAAGCACCATTTGACTTCATCACGATATTTCAAGATGCTTGAAAGCATGTAAACTAAACCAGGAAAGATTTGTTAACTGTGTTAAATTCTCTTAAGGCATAATACATAGTTAATGTTCATAACAGATGGTATGTAAATAGATACGAACAGGTATCGCAACATATTTGATCTTAACAATCGTGTCCATGTTCATTTTAAATTGTTGAGCACCACAAGGCTGAGAGACTTTTCTCAAAATTATACTTTAAAAATTGGAAACTTTTACAGATGCTGAAAGCTATGAATGCTATGAATGTATTATTTGTCCTGTTTTTTATCTTCATTCGATACAATATAATAAAGGATTGTATCATATGGAGGAGACAAGCCTGAAGTATTTCTAGTTTCATTTACATATAAATGAAGATTGATGCAGTAATATTATCGTTTGAGAGACAAAACAAGATGATTTTGATTGAAACAAAGTTGCATTTTGCATGATAGTCTGCGATATTTTATAAAGAAAATAAACATAATAGCATATTGCGTATTAAAAATTATTGAAAATGATTCAATGCATGAAACATTTTCAGTTTTGGGAAACCAGACAAACGCGATCTAATCTCATAGCGATATGCCTTTTCAAATGTAAAACTGTTAATGTTGATTATTAAAAAAATATGTATTAATTATTAAATGAATTTATCAGTCGCGCAAGGAGCAATAAAAAGATAAGTTTACTCCGAAACAGAACATTTCTCACACAATTACTTTCTTGACTAATTCCCAACAACCTGACATAGTACACAATTTTATCAGCTTAAGCTTAGACATGTGAATCGCTGAAATTAATTTAATAATAAAAAACAACACAGTAATTTGTAGTGTGCTACGCACAGGCACAGCGCCTAGACGTTGATCCACAAGCATCAGCACACTTTACTTGTCGTCGCTGACCACTACGGCTCCACATCATTCCATAAACCATTAAACAACAACACAGAGACTTGCAGCTAAGAAGCTCACACCCTAGACACTTGTAACAAGTTCCGTGTCCAGGGGAATTTCAAGGTAACTCATATTTTTACACGAGAGCGTACTAACCACCGCCGGGGTTCGAACCCGCAACATCTCGCACGTTAGTCAAAGGCTTTATCGATTGAGCTTCTTATATTAGATGTACACTAGATTAAAGGAAAATATTGACTTGGCTTCCCCCTTATGAATTAACATCAAATGGGTTTTGTACTCACCTTTGTTAAATAAACACAGAGACTTGCAGCTAAGAAGCTCACACCCTAGACACTTGTAACAAGTTCCGTGTCCAGGGGAATTTCAAGGTAACTCATATTTTTACACGAGAGCGTACTAACCACCGCCGGGGTTCGAACCCGCAACCTCTCGCACGTTAGTCGAAGGCCTTATCGATTGAGCTTCTTATATTAAATGTACACTAGATTAAAGGAAAGTATTGACTTGGCTTCCCCCTTATGAATTAACATCAAATGGGTTTTGTACTCACCTTTGTTAAATAAACTCTTGTATTAAGACTCGGTTTATATTATAAAACAATTTACCAATCAAAAGTTTAATTGCATTTGTATCTTTATTGTTTACAAAGAATTATTTACACATTTTGTAACGTGCATGGAGTCGACAGCGTCATATACAAACAATATGCATGGCAGTGTGGTCGAATTGTTATGATATTATATTAAGCTATGGGTAACATTTAATTATTTGATGTCATTTTAGCAGGAACCCAGTTTCATTGAATGACAACTTAATTATTTAACTACTGAACCATATTTTGTAACATGGACTATTTCAACCTAACTAACAAGTAGCTCAGTCAGTAGCTCTTTGAATAAATTTACAAGAGTGAAATGAAAATCACGGATTTCCTACTGTAGAAACCAATGGTGGGCCTCACCAACCCACCCTCTATGGGCATTTTTGATGGCCGGTCCTACCCCCGGGAAAGGTGGTGGGGTAAGAATGCTATTACTAAAATGAGGGCAAAGGATGGATCTACCATAGCTTAGGTCGTTTACAGAGGTTGATTCAATGTAATCCCAGCATGCAGTATGATATTAGGGGCAATGTAATAAAGGAGCCATTTCTACACCATTTCACATTCAAATTTATGTGCAAAATAAGAACCAGTAGTTTTGATGGAATATTCATCGCGACTTTTATGTTTTGAATGATTGGGTACGGGTAATGTTTGTTGATACATTGCTACCAAGAAAGTTAAAAAGTCGTGTGTTTTTAAAACAATGTTAGATATTTTAAAAGCTTGGGAAAAGAAGGTGGAACCAGCAAAGTTTTCTTGCACATGCATGCATGCAGACACATTGCTTATCTTGTTGTATAACAACCTTGACCATGCACAGCAGGAGCCCAGCGTGATGTTTTCTGAAAATAACCATGTGTTTCTCAAACATGCTGTCAGTGGCTGCAATGTATTCTGGGCTTACATTTAATCAACCTCTGGGTCGTTTAGGTGTAAATACACTTGGGGTGCCTACGTTCTAGGGTTCTAGGGTTCAATGTATGATATTACTAAGCTTCTTTGGATTATATCATTAGCTTTACCGGGAACTAGGTTTCATTACTTGATACAAACAATATCTCAGGGCAAATAGTATCCATGCAGTTTTAAATGCATTGGTTTACATTATTAATTATAATTTTACCATAAATTTTGTTTATAGCATTAAGAATAACAGTTTTACCAGGGGTTACTTTACTTTGACTGGGAGCCTTCATTTTACCATGACCCTGAATGCAATGCTCAATCAAAATAAGGTGGTTTACCAGGACCCTGGAGGCATTGCCTGATAGCGTTAATATATATTTTACCAGGGCTTGTTTTTTTCGCCTAATAACTTTATTGTAGTTTTAACAGAACCCATATTGCATTGGTTGCATTTCATTAATGGAGTTTTATTAGGACTTTGATTGGTTGCATTGCTTGATAGCATAAATGTAGTTTTATAAGAACCTGGATTGCATTGCTTGCATTGCATTTATGCAGTTTTACTAAGACCTGTGTAACTTTTATTGGTTGCATTGCTTGATAAGCAATGCTGTAGTTTTTCGAGAACCCGGATTGCATTGCTTAATATAGTTTTACTAGTACTAATCTACTTCTACCAGGACCCCTTTTACTTTAATGAATAACTATAATTGCCATGATTGTGTTGTCGTATATGATAGCATTGGCTCTGTAAATTGCATTACGTCTTTATGTCATTTTTGGTATTATGATACTTGCTAGTAGTACTGTTGTTTTAGAAGCTAGCATATTATGATCATAGTTTGCACCGACAAGCAAGTGGTGTTTTCTTTTTCTAAATTTGTTAACTTTTATTATAAAATTATCTTGTTCAAATTTCCACACAAATAATGCTATCAAAGTATATAGCGTTAAAGTAAATTGTCAATTAATATTCCTAACGAATTCAATGACGCCAGTCGTTATTTAATCAACTTTGCGCTCTTCAAACAATAGCTAGTATTAAGGAATACACTATGCCTGTCAAAGTTTACACACAGATTTCATGAGTGGTTGCAAGTCCGTTTCTTTTCAAATATATTCGCCCGAGTGAAGGCATTCTTTAATTGATCATTTCACATCAAAAACCAACCATGTAAAGTTTATTTTGTAAATGGTACTGCAACATGTTTAAAGCAAACTGTTGGCTTGATGTGTCATATGTGTGTTGCTTTTGTATATTTCTAAAAAGCTTCTTTTTTTTTTAATAAACCCAATTGTAGGTAAAATATGAATATGATAGATTTTCAAAGATCTTTTTGTTGTCCTTTCAGATAGCAAGAAATAAATATATAGGTCGATTTCAGTATTCAGCAACACACCTCAATTTACATTAACAAAACTGATTTAGTTTTCGTTATCCCCCGTGCTATGTTCATATTTTTTAGAAAAATATTAACTGTTACGTTATATTGAAAACTAACATTTTTAAATTACAAAAACAGGAAATCAGCCTGACAAAAATATAATAATAACAACCAATAAACAAGAAGCCAAATTTATACTGCGCAAAATAGAATTAAATAAACAACTTATGCAAACAAGGGTAAGATGTACCAGACATGTCACCTACTGATGAGTTTGTTTATTGGCTATTTTTATTAAAAGGTTCGTTCGCAAGAGACAGTTGGGCAAGAAGCTTGCACTGTTGATACGTGTGCCCAATAGTCCTTTCACAGCTATGAAGTTTTTCAAAAAAAAAAAAAGAGAGCCATAAGGTTTTTTTTCAAGGCCAGCATAATAGCTTATATGTGACGTGTCATGTCAAAAGGAGACACTTTTGGGCAGGATCGTAAATGAAGAAGTAGCCAAAAATCTGCCATGGGGTAATTTTTTCACAATTTGGGTTTGTTGCGAATTTGTGATGTTATTAATGTTAAAAAATATTGTCTGATAGTTTCAGACCGGAATATAACTGGCATCTTGTATTTTTTGAAACATTTTTCTCTCAACATTGTCAATAATATTTTCAAAGGCCGATATCTCAATTTCCAATTTTATAATACCATAACTTACGAACTCAATATCTTCGCTTAGTTATGTCCGATTTCATTGGGGAAAACGGCGTTGTGGAGCAAAACATCTCTATATTCAAGATATGTAAAAACGTCAAAATTTGATAACCTGCCCAAAAGTGTCTCCTTTTGATATGACACGTCACATATAAGCCTTTGGATTTAAAATGGTGGGTATACTTCTTGTGTGATTTCAAGCACATTGTTTTACGTCAATGCTTTTTACCATCGATTGGAAGACGATGTCCATGATGTAGACATATACAGTTCTTTTGCGATAGTGTTAGACCTACTAAACTCTATACTGTAAGTCATCAATCCTAAGAAGTTGATATATATGTGCAAAATGTCTTGCGGCAGTTTTCAAAAATGGTGCCATGAGTCGTGCTTTTTACTCGCAAATATCGTAATTTGCTTGAAATGCCCCAAAGCTGCCGATGTTAAGTTGGTTGTAGATGGTCTCTAGTACATATCCCGTCCTGCATCTGGAAAATGATGTCGTTACAGTGATGATTACGGTAGGCTGCCTTCATTGCTTTATGTATTTATCGGGACGGATTATTTAGTGTAAATATCAGTGGCTATATAATATGGTTGTGACGACATTTAAGGTACAACAACAGAGAATTTTTTGGGAAGTGAGTTCCTAAGATACGTGTACATAATTATGTCCCTATTTGCTTTTTCCTCATTCTGTTTACTTTCCATTGTCGTCAACGTTGATGAAACATCTTGCAAAATCTTATAGTTGTGTACCATCCATAATTTCACAGTACAAAATACGCATAATTGTACCACGTTCATACAAATGTCGTATTACCATTGAATTTGCTTAAAACTATTCAATAGATTTCACACCGAACACAGTTGGCAGATGTCCCTAGTTGTGTAATTAAAAACACACAATTGTCTCCAAAAGATGAGCGAATTCGGACACACACACTAAAAAACACTATTGAAATCACACTGATACATCGAGATACAACGATGTGATGAATTTTATGTCACAACTAAATTTGTGTAGAAGAAACTCAAACTTACTTGAAATCCGCCTCGACAGTACGGTGTACTAAAATGCTACCTATACCTATTTTTACACACCGTTAGTGTCTTTAAGCTACATGGTGAGTGTCTTGTGCCAAAACAAGTTGATAAAAAGGGCATTGTCTCTCATGAACACTTGCATACATAAGAACAATATTAGGTCAGACAATTAAGTGCGTTCTTTCACTACAATCAAACCAAACCCCTCAAGCTGTATAGCGTAATTGATTGTAATTCTAGATTTTCATTGCATTCTTTTCACTTTTGAAGATATTGGTTCGTTTAATCATGGTATTGTATTATAAGATTTTTCTCAAAGGGTGTTGACATGTGATTCCTAAAAGGTAATGGCTTTAAGCTGAATGGGCGATTGGAATGATATGGGTTTATAGAGTACTGATGAAGGCAGTTAAATCAACCTTGTCTTACGCCGCTAATCAATCAATGATTCGCAGGGTCTTCAACATTGGTGGTGATGGTAATATTGATGATAGTGATGATGGCGGTTATGACGAAAATGCTGATGCTGATATGATGATGATATTGGTGATAATGTAATGGTGATCGATGGTGTCGATGATGAGGATGATGATAATGGTGATGAATATGAAGATGATGATAATGAAGATAAAATATATTGTCTGGTATTTTCAATCTGGGTAGTGAAATAGCTCTTAATAAAAAAGGCTGATGTTCAAAATAAACAACCAAGCGTCACATGAATTTATAAATTACCAATATGCTTGTGCAAAAGAAACTCAAGCTTACCTCAAATAATCCTAGACAGCTTCTAAAAATTTCCAGCACTTTTTTTCCTGTTAAAATTTCCAGCACTTTTTTTCCTGTTAAAAGTTGATACGTTAACACTTCTCTTGAATTGCTTGAAGCTCACAACGCCTGGATATGTTGCTGACATCGACATACTCAACAACACAGTGTCTTGTATGCATCTCGGTGTCGTTTATGGAAAACGAAACGGTTCAGTTTACCTACTCCAAACGAAAAGCATGTGTATTGTCGACTCTTGTGTGACCAACCATAAACAAAATGTCATTGAACAAAATGTGTAAGTGCCTGAAACACTCCAGGAAATAAAATGTGAATGCTATATAAAATGCTTTTATAAAACTCCATATCTGTAAGGTTCGTGTGATTTTGAATGTCTCGCAAGACTCTCTGATGTTGTTATGAGTTTATAAGACACATTGTATGCCACCAGCACGCTAGAACCAATCAAAATGTTTACCCTTTATTGATATTTATTCATTAAAGGAGAACACTGTCGCCTTTACGGCAAGCAAACTTGGACATTTGATCACGTAAAACGTGCCTCCTTAATTGACTAGTAAACACTTCGTCGTTGTGCAATATGAAATCAACTGGCTAAACTGTAGACATTCATATGCGACATTAAAATCATATTCAACCAGTGGACAGTTTTATTATAGTCACGCCCCAAAAAGGACAACACTTCAAACAAGATAATTAATTTGTAAACGATCATGTTTTCTTGAAGGAATTCAATGGGTTTATATGTAACATTTCAAAGAAGTTCATCTTGTTAAAACCATAATACGTGACTGGGAAAATTTGCCTCTCGACTATATTCGACTATATTCATGTTGGGACAGCGTCAAAAGTCTTGATATATGAATGTGATTTGGTAGTTCGCCGCATCAAAGAATCCATGTGAATAAAGAAAAGAGCTCCAAACATCATGAACAGAGATGAGGAAGTACATTCTCTCACTCAATTATGATCCTCTTTTGGCGCTAGTGCGCCCTCTGCCGATGATTGATCAACTATAACAACGAGGGATCAATGGCACTTGTCCAAAGTGACCAAAACTGTCAGATCAGTAATATTATAGTAATTGGATTTAACAAGGTGAACTACATAGGCGGGAATAAACAATTACGTTATCATGGTTATGAAAATAACAAGACGTTTAGAATATATGAAGAGCTTTGTTTCAAAGCCCCTTACATCCACTTCAGAATCAGCATTCCGCCAAAAACTTTTGTTGCAAACCCCCTTATATGAGTGATTTTTTGATGATATTTTGATGTTTTCTCAAAATTGCTCAAGTGGATGTACCCAGCAAACACAAAAACGTTTTAAAAACGTTTTAAATAAGTTATATTTTGGCTTTTGGTTTATGTAAAACGTTTTAATAACATTAAAATGTCGGGTTATATAAAGGTCATGATAACGTTTTAAAACGTTTTGTATGAAAAACACACTACAACAATATTTTTAAATGTTTTCAAAAAATGTTATTGTAAACTATTTTTGCAAACATTTTTGCCAAATATTGTGTCAATACTTAAATAACATTATGTTAAAATATTTGAACCCAGCAAACACAGAAATGTTCTTAAAATGTTTTTTTTCAAAACGTTTTAATAACATTTAAATGTCGGGTTATATAAAGGTCATGAAAACGTTTTTAAAACGTTATTGAAAATA